>NC_133754.1:74824496-75139357 GCF_036562045.2 Rhinolophus sinicus | reverse complement strand
GGGGCGACCATTATCAACTGCCTTAATCTATAAAATATGGGGAGAGGGAATAAAACAACAACTTGGGAGTTACATCCCATCACTGGAGCATGGACTGGGTTGGTCTTGAACTAAGTCAATTTCAAACATTTAATATTTGTATTTGTATATTCCATGTGTTTAATAATACTTGATAAAAAGAGCAACATCTTTTGCCACAGTCAACATAAATAACTGGAGTGACAGCTGAAAAGAGAAAAAACCCGTACTTCCCACTGTTAGGTCCCAAACACTGAGGTTACTGACTGAACAGAGATAAAGTAAGAAGAGAAGAGAGGTAAGACTACTATATTAATAATCAAAGTATATAGGAAATTCAAAGACTAGATCTTAACTCACTGAAAGAATATCATATTCTCCAGCTCCAGAAGACTTCTTGGATGAAACCAGTCCAGTTTTTGGCTCAATAAAAAATTTGCCATGCTCATTTCCATCTTCGATGCTATAGGAGATTTCTGCGTTGGGACCTTCATCTTTGTCTGTTGCTATAACGCGGTATATAGGCTCGCGCTTAGCATTTCTTTCTCGTTCTGGTTTGTCCCGCTCTGGGAGTCTGATTTTGTAGAACTTTTGCAGGAACTGTGGTTTGTTGTCATTTTCATCAAGGATTTTCACAATTACTCTTGCAACGGTTGATTTGGGGGGACTACCATTATCTGTCACAGTAACCTGTTTTTTAAAGGTAACAGATCAACAAATGTTTTTAAAATGTACTATATAAAAAGTGAATGCCTTCTTCCTAATGATAATCAGCATTTATATAAATCTCTACAGTTCGCAATCTCTAAGACACATGCCATCTGCTCTCATTCGGACAACAGCCCTGTGACAAAGCAGGAAAACCTCTCCCATTTTCAGAGAGAGAAACTTGGGGAGGGGGCAAGGGTTAAGGAAGAAGAACTGGCTGCGAGCCCTTGCGCTCTCCTCCCCAGGCCTCTTTTCCTCGCACAACCATCACTGTATTGTGAATGTCATCAAAATGTTAAGCTATTCAAAACAGTATTTTTAAGCCAAGGAAGAGATACATGAAGATTTTGCTTTAAACATCTAGAGTCCCCTTCAAAATAATATTCACTCCATATACTGAAAAATAAGTTCCCCGCATACTGCATTTTTAAAAAACTGTCATTTTTAAGCTTCATCAACGAAATAAACTGAATCACCAATTTAAAATATATGTTAAGTAGCGTGCCTTTTAACATCATTTTATTTTGTTTGGCTCTTGCACAGAAGTTTTCCATATTTAGTAGAGTAGACATAAACATTTAAATTTAAGATCAATTTATGAAATAAGATTTTCAGTAAAAAAAATGTAAAACAACTTTTATTCTAAGTAAATTATTCATGTAACCAGTTTAGGAATATAAATCAGGGATTCGTGAGGATGCACCAGTACATGCTTCTATGTGCATAAGAAACAATTTCACCCTTCAATCAAATGTTCGTTTACTTCAGTATGTTCATTAAAAGTAACGACCTTAGTAACGGTTATTCTCTCTCACCCACCCACATCCTCCCAAATTAATTACCGAAATACCAAAAACTAAAGTAGACAGAAGTTTTCCATGGAACTATTTTCTTTTTGAAGCTTGGTAGGTTATAAATCCTGTTGTTTACAAAAGTGTGAATGTATCCTGATGGTACTTATCAAGCATGTTTAAATAAAGTAGTTGCTTTATTTAAAGTACATGATTTATTTTCCCAAACTCTCAAAATAAAACAAAATAAAAACTACTATTTTAATTTTTACCTCTCAAAACATTTCTTTTTTGACCAGTTTTCATATACTTGGGAAAAAAGAAAACGAGAAACACAACCAAGTACTATGCTTTGTAGTATTCATCAAATTGTTCCTAGGCTTGGATTCAATAACCAATAGCCAGTAACATAGTTTTGAACATGTAATTGAAAAAAACTTGCTTCTTTAAGACAGTCAAATCAATGCCAGTATTGGTCCTCAAAATGTACCACCATAAAAGGATTACACAAAAATGTACAAGATATGTAAGCAAACTATTATTTCCCATCAGTGTTAGTATCATCTCCCAAGTCTTAAGTATCTCATACTTGCTTCTATCCAGACTTTGACATTCATTGAGAAAAGAGGGATCTGGTGTGAGGCACACAATTGACTGGGTGTATGTGCAGTTCTAACTAGGGAGAGAGGCCTGGGAGCTGGATGCCAGTGTGTAATATGCTGGTCTGGACATTTTGCCATCTCTTTATTTTCTTCAGGAATCATATTCTCCCTTCTGTCAAACACAGTAGTGACTGAATGAAAATTGAAAACTCTGCTCTATCATTTAAAAAAAAAATTCAAGGGAAGTATATAACCTATGATTAAACAGACATAACACATAAAAAAACTACTAATTGTAATTGTGGCTGTGACACCACCTTTTCTAGATAGGATATCCGTGCATACACACACACAGGATGTGTGTGTGTGTGTGTGTATAATATGTATATTATATATTATATATGTATACATATACATATTATACACACACACATATATATATACACAAAGAAAGTGAGAGCTATAAAAATGAAATATTTTACTGACGAAGTTAGAAAATTTTGACTAAGATGAAGTGAAATTAAGCAGGGGGCATTATAAACAGCAATAATATAAAGAGACAGGACTTAAAAATAATCACAGTTTATTTAAAAACCAAAGAGCACTGCAGAATGTCTTTAAAAGAATGTACGTGTTCCACGGGCAAAAAAAAAAAAAGCCTGTTTAGGATTTTCTCAATTACCTACACTGAAGAGTCTGGAAGAGTTGTGCAGATAATTCACAATTAAACAAAAGCACTTGGTCTTTTTCAGGTTTGGTTCTAGTATTCAACACTGGCCTTTAACGTGTGATAGAGAAACATCAACAGAGGAAACAGGTTTGTTTTCCTCCCCAAGGGCTGCCTGATCTCTCAGCCTCTTCCTGGTTTGCAAGCAATGGCATCGGCAATCTCATCAGGCCTGACACTCGTATCACGGGCTACCCTCCTCTTCCAAATTACTCCTATCTCTTTCCCTGTAATGTATTTACTGCCCACCAGAAACAAGGCAAGCAGTAAAAGATAAACTGTGTTTCTTCTGTCAAGGACTAGAAGGCACTTTAAATACACTGTGAGAATGAGAAGCCTTCTCAGAAGAGGGCATCTTAGAAGAGCACATCAGACTTCAATCTGCTTTTATTTTAGAAATTTTTAAGAAGCACAGACTTTATATAAACAAAAGCAATTGCATAAACAATGCAATTGTTTAAGAGCAAAACAAATGCAACAAGCTAACTACAGTTTAAAAAGTTAAATTAGACCTATTAACATAATTATATCTCAAAAGTGTAATACTGAGGAAAAACAGGTAGAAGGCATACAGAAAAATATCACTTCTGCAAATGAAAATGAAATTCAAATAACTGTTTTCAGTTTTGTTTGCTAGGTGTGTGTGTGCATGTATAAACTACAAGATTAGAATGAAACTTAAGACAGTGGTCTTGTATTCTGGGGATAGAAAAGGGTGTAAAGGGGTCACGAAGTATACTCAGAATGTTTTATTTTTCTTTTTATTAATGACCAGAAGCTAATATAAGAAACTATTAACAGCTATGAATACTAGTTAATGTAAACAAGATTGCTCGTTCCCATACTTATATTTTTAAAATAATTAAACACAGAGAAATGCTTACTTCTAATATGTGTTCATCTTGCTGCTCTCGGTCTAGTTTCCTTGATGTAGTTGTGATGAGACCTGTAAAACGGTAAGAGTTCGTTAATTCTCACAAAATAAACCATAACCTCGCATAACCATGCTCTGAGTACAAATGTCTGAGCAGATCTCTAATTTATTCTCAAGGAAAAATAAATGATTACTACAGTAACAATTATTTTATTTACAAACAACATATTTTAAACTTTCTCATTTTAATAATTCTTGAATATATTAGATAATGACAGAAGTATTAAGAAAGTGAAAAACTCAAATTTGAGTTACGATTTTTATTTAGCAGTTTCCATATTTTGTCCGAAAAGATTTTTATTATAGAAAGTGAGATAAAGTTATTCAAGATTTTAACTTCATCCATATCTCCTTTAACTGCTGCAGAGATTATTAAGAATTCACGGAAGTAACTTGTATAACTATATTAAAAAGGACCACTGGAAAACATAATGTTGACTATGCTTTATTACCTTTGAATCATCTACTCTCTCAAAAAAGTAATGTGATTTTCCAGGTAATGCTGCTCAAATAACAATCATTTAATTTCCAATGAAAGAAGAAAATAAATGATCCCCAAAGAAACCCCCTTATTGCTTTGATTTTTTCTATAAAACTAGAATATCTAGTTTCTGTACCTCTCTAGAACTTTAATAACTGTCTTAAATTGTCAACGTATGTTGGAACCTAGATGACCACTGAAATGGATTAAATATATTCTTGTATTCACAAAAAATACAAACAAACAAAATTCCACCAAGCACTGAAATACCCTCTGCAACCTGTGTTGATAAAGGACAGGTGCATGCTTGGTGGCTCTCACATTAGATCTGAAAGGCAGGTAAGGTCATTTGTATAGGGCCAGACAACTGCCAGGGCAACTGTATGTGGCCAGACAACTGCCCAGCTTTCTGTGGTTTTTCCAGAGAAGTACTTCAAATAATTCATATTTAAGAATAGATTTTATCACTCTAATTGATTTTCTCCTATTACCATAAATCATTTCAAAAAACTACGGATTAAAGCCTCCTCAAAATGTTTCTCTAAATTTGTAAATGAAAGGTTTCTGTTTTCCTTTAACTTGAAGTTTTTTTCCCCTTAAACAGTCACGAAGAATCCAACATTATCTTCCCCACACTTCAATGAAGCAACGCTCTCTTTTCAATAGGAACAACAAAAGACTATATTGTAAGCTAGAATCAGAGTTTCTTCCCAAACCATACTTACACATTGAAAGAGGTTTAAGGAAAATGCTTCACAATGCTTAATAGTGTGAAAGTGTCGCTCTGGCACACAAGCTTGACTTTCATTAGTTAAAAACCTTTTAAAGTTAATTTCTTTTGTTTCCTATCAAAAGTTTCCCACCCCCTTCTGATTGTGGCTTTAAGTAGTTCAAGAATCACAGGAAATCCCCACGATTAGGCCCATCTAATTGTCCCAATGAGCCCATCAAGAAGTTGTTACCGATGGTAACTTCACAAAGGACAACAGCGTGCCATGTTCACAGCAAAACAGTGCCCTGCTTCTGTACAGCATCATCATTCAGTGCACAAATATCCATTCGCAAATACATTTCCAGAGCAAAGAAAATAGCCACCAGTAAATAAAATCCCCCATTTCACAGCCGACTCACAGCACGCCGCACTGCTCATCAGGATGTACCTGCATCCGTGCGACCGATTCCATATGAGGACAGAAAGCAGACTGAGCATCTCCTAGGTTGGGAATTACCTGCATGTTTTTTATGCTTCAGATTAATTCTCCTCTCTTAACTCACTGGAACCTTAATTCCATTCAAATGCAGTGAACACCAATGTTCCTTTTTTCTCCATTTTAGCCCCGCTACTCCTATCCACTCCACCTCTCGGCGGAAACATCATTTCTGAGGCCTCCGCTGCCAGGTCTAGTTGGGGGTCCCACAGCTGAGTTCTCTAAGCTCTTGTAGTTCTTCTATCATAACATCGACCAAAGGTAATACAGTCACTCATTTAAAAGTATTCTTTTGTATACTGCAAGGCCCATGAGGACAGACTCTGTCTTTCAAGTGTACCTTGGTTACACCGCTTATATCTCTAGTACCCTCAAAGAATACTTAAATGTGTGAACACACGAATTTCTTAAAACTATAAAAGAATAGAGTTTAAAATATGTATTAGATAAGAGAGACACATAAACTACACTAAGCTTGGAAATAACAATGCAAATTTATACAACCATTTAACGTGTATTCACAGGCAAGATGTGTCAGGCATGGAGACAGGTGGTGTAGGTGATGGTGGCAACCAGCAGACATTTAGAAGCACAAACGTGCAGTGCAGGGAAGTAGTCCAAGGCCGACAGATTTGGGTCATACCCCAAGTATAGAAGAGAATATAAAGAACAAAGAGAATGGTGGGCCTACTGGTGGGTCAATCTTATTAAAGTAAAGGACAGCACTGTTTAGAGAGCCATGAGGAAGTCTATAAAGCAATAGCTGGAAGAGAACCATGTGTCTCAAAAGTCAGGGGCAGAGAATTTTAAAGAGGAAGTCCCTTCTCCAAGTACTTCAGAGAAGTGGGAGCCAAGGAGGCAGCAAGCAGACTAGGAAAGGTATCTCTTTTATGAAGAGGAGACTATGCAGTGTGCTAACAGACACGGATGTAAACGTGAGTGGAGATGAAGATCGGGACCTATGCTAACCCACACAGTAGCCACGAGCCTCACGTGGCTACTGACATTTAAATTACATGTAAGATACTCATGGAACACGTAAGGTATTTCAGATTCACAACACTCCTCCCAAAAGGAATCCTATCAGGGTCACAGTGTTCTTTTCCCAATGTCATCGCCAAGGAGAGGCTGTGCATGTACGCCCTCTGGGGGTGGCATGAGGTAGTGCACACCAAGAGAACGGGAAATGGGCGTTTTTTTGTGGAATTTTCATACAAAATGAATCCTGAAGAGCAAACAAAATTTCCTAATCAAACAGGAAAATTCCAGGCAAACTGTGGATGTTCTCTAGAGGTATACTTTACCTTATGGCATTCAACCTCACTGGGCGCTCAACACCATGGAAATGCAACCCAAATATCCCACACTCCAGTCACACCAATTTAGCTGTAGAATTCATTATGCATTTCACACTTATTTTCACCCCTGTAATCCTGCGAATTCTACCCCCTTGTATACATGATAAACACCTATTTCAAAAATGAATCCAGTGTATGCTTTTTCTATATACTGATACATTATTAACCTTATAGGTATTAAATATTCTAAAAAGGGCTTCCATTTCTTTCATTTTAAACATTTGTGCCCATCTGTAACACTTATTACTGAACCCCAGAAGGACATAGACTTAATAGAAACAGCACAGTATTTCCAAAATGAACGTGCTCAGGTGTCTCAGACAAAAGAAGTTCAATTGTTCCAAGGTCACCAGTAAGTCATCACCAAAGCCACGATTAGAATGTAGTTCTCCTGAGACCTAGATAAGAGGCTTTTTGTTGTTTATTTTTCCCTCCCCATCACAACACACTACATAACTTATTGCATTATGGTATTTCAACGCTCCATAAACTCTGAACTGAGACTTATATGAAATTCAAAGGGGAAAAAACGAGCAACAGTTAATCATTATTCATTTAATAGGTCCAAAAATGCAAGTTAGAAAATAAAATAGACTGGGGTGAACGCAAGAAAATGTGTACGCCAAGTGCTGCCTTTGTAACTTTGTGTTTTATCTTTCTTTTCTGCAGAGCACCATTAAATTAAAAATAGAAATAAAAAGACAAAGCTTTCTTTCCTTGGCCTAGAAAAACACTCCATTCTGTAGACCAATACTGTTATAAACGTACGTGGGCTGAGAGAGCAAATACCGTCCCTTCTCACCAACCAGCAGCATTTCAAATTTACCCCATTAGTGTTTGTAAAACTAAGAAACCAAACTTTCCTGTGTTTTATGAACATCATTAAAAAAAAAAAAATCTATTGACAGCCTTTCTATGCTGCTTTAGACATTTAGAGAAGAGTTCATTTAAGAAAAGAGAGAATGGCAGATTAACAGTAACGCTTAATAGAAAATTCTACTCTAACATTTTTTATATTCAATAATAAAAACCATCTCCAAACTTCTCGAAGTTCAAAAGATCAAACAGACTTCACAAAGTAGAATGTACATAAAGGTGAGCATTAAAGGATTAGTAGGTAAAGATAATGTGAGATAGCCCAGGTGAGCACTAAAGGATTAGTAGGTAAAGAAAGATAATGTGAGATAGCCCCCAGAGGTGAAGCTACCTTTATGTATTCATTCAACTACTTTGTGTTGTCCACTCAGAATGTAGAGATGATTAAAATAGTCTTTTTTTCATTCTTTAAGAAACAAGGATGAAGGGCAGAAGGCAAAGACTACAGTTGAGAAACAGTAAGCTAGACTAGAGTGTAGGGTGCATACAGAAAACAGAAAAGAAAGGAAGGGCTTTGTATTCCAAGTAAGACTGAACTTGGCTGGGTGATGAGACACATGCAGTCTAGTCAACCCTGTGTTCTAGGAAACAACCATCCAGCCATCCAGTATGTGAATGAGGCCATCTTGAACCAGCCAGCCTCAAGCCAACTAGCCAAGGAACCACCATTGCATGGGACATCAGGCAAGCCTGGAAAAGACTAGAACTGCCCAGTGGAATCCCTAACTAAGTCTAAATTATGGTGGTTATTTTAAACCACTAAGTTTTGGAATGGTTTGCTACAAAGCAAAAGCTAACTAATGCATCCACTTCATCTCTAATGGCTTGCTAAATACAGAGGTATTGTGCTATGAGCTTCAAATACATTATCTCATTTAGTGTGTGTGTGTGTGTATGTGTGTGTGTGCGCGCGCGTGTTGTGTACCGAGGATGCCAAAGAAATGTATACAAATGGACACGTTGGTCAATGTTGCTCAAGCAGTAGTTCACCGTAATCAGAAGTATCTGGATGCTGATGGTAACCACTTTGAGCACCTCTTGTAATTGCAGAAGTCAAACGTATTCATCTTTTGTTATCGGTCTGTATTGAGTATCACAATTTTAATACAGTTTTCCTTTCTTAAAATGCGTACACATTTTTTTGGCACCATATATATATATGGCAGCACCTACACCATAATAAATAAATTAATCAGTTACAGGCTCAGAAGATTAAGTTGCTTACTCAACATCATTTAGCAAGGAGTTGAGTTGGGAATTCAATAAACTCAGAGTATCGGTCTAAAGTCCACATCATGAATGATGGAAGCCAGAGGGACTAAAAGTTTGGGACTGTAAAAAATGGTTTGTAACCAGCATGGCAGATGCAACTAGACGGCAGCTAGAGAATGGAAGAAAAAGGACTTTTGAATCTGATTCAGTTCCAACTGCAGTGAGAGAGCAAGTACTTGTGATCTGTAGTAGGAGTTTTATAAGAACCAAAACTATAAAAGAAAAGGTTCTACAGGAAAAATACTGAGTGGCGATGTGTTCACCTTGCTTGGCAGGGAATGTACTTTGAACTATTTTCCAATTATTCTGCTTAGGATAAACATAGGTAGGTGAAAAGATCAAGGAAGAAAAGAAGCCGGTTCCCCTAATTTACATTTTCCCCTACTCCGATTATTTTCCTCTAACCCCTACAACTACTTAGACTTTTTTTTTTTTATAATAATGCATGAACCAAAGCAACATATGTTCTAACCAAGAACTATCTGGTAGAATTTTCTGTGGTGATGGAACTTTTCTACAATTGCACTGTCCAATACGGTAGCCCCCAGCATGTGGCTACTAAGCACTTGAAATGTGGCTAGTGTGACTAAAGAGTGAATTTTTAAATTACTTCAAATAGTCCCGAATCATCTCTGCTCCTATACAGACTCTGATTTCAAATTATGCATGTCCAAATCAAGAACTTGAACACCTACAGTATTCAAAATCTTTTTCCATGGTTAAAATTTGAAGCAATGACAGCAAATTTATTTACCAAAATCCATATTCCGTAAACCCATGTCTTAAATCTAAACAGTGTAAAAAGCAAACAAACTCCAGGATTTCAACTGTGCTGACACTGTTCCATAATGCTCCCTGCTACTTGCCTCCATCTCATTGGGCTCAGATGGCAATAAAGAAACCCGGTTTGTTGTTGTTAGTTTACAGTTTCATTTGAACACCTGAAAATCAAGAGTCTTTGGGTTTAACGACAACTTTTAAAAAATAATTATTGACCAATTTATAGTTTTTGCCTCTGACGCTCTCGCTAGTGAGTAAAAATTAATCAATGAAATTTATGTTCATAAGCAGTAATAATGTCAGAAAGCTTACTAGCTCAAAGTCACCCCGCTTGTTCAGTCTGTACTGTTATTCAACTTATTTTTCAGACTGTCATCCCCAAATATTTCACCCTGAGCCACACATGTAAAAGTCTACGACAAGGCCTTTGTCCTCAAAGACATACCATTTATTTAAGGAAACAGCCCTTTTATCTAAAAGGGAGAAATTAGTATTAAACGATTCTCTCATAGCTCACTCTTTAGGCAACACTAATTGTGTGCTTCCAAGCAGCTGGCTTTGGCTAGGCATGTGCATCATTCTCTGTGAATCATCACAGCAACCCTACATGGCAGCTACTAATACACTAACCTCATTTTAAAGATATCGGAGGCTTTGAGAGGTAAAGTCACAGCGACGGTAAATGGCAAAGCTGAGATCTGACCTAAGTCTGTATGATCCCTGAGCCCAAGCTCTTAACTCACATAAGTAACTATAAATGTATAGATCACAGCTATATATTTACTATGTTTAATGATTACACAAAAGAGTTATTCAGTGAGTTACGAGCTTCTCACATTACTCTAAGACTGGAATATTCGCTCCGTAAAGCATGGCTCCTTTTGCAGGTGTCCTCAGGACTCTCCACCTTTTTTCACAATGTTTGAAAATGTTTGAAAATCTCAGCACTATTTGACTAACCTTTGACTATAGGCATGCACTCTAGCTATATTATTTTCAACCATTTTTTCCACTGATTTTTCTGAAAAACTTTAATATATTCTACTGTTTGTGAGTTTAAGATCTTTGCAGCTCCTTTGGTGACAGTGAGTATTTATAAGTCTTAGGCGTCTTCAGAGTAGACAGGGTAATTTCTGCAGTAGTTCTTATTACAATAATCTGGAAATTCAATTTCTACCTTCCTACTTTCAACCCCTACTTTAGCAGGGACTGCTACTAGGACATTTAATACGCTTTAAGAATCAGCAACAATTACAATAAAACACTTGTCATACCCCAGTGAGGAGACTGTAAAACTTAACATTGCTCAAGGATCTTTTACACACAGAGTACTACAAAAACCAAAATGGCAATACACACACACACACACACACACACACACACACATCCACACACAATGATATGTAATATGTGCTCACACCTTTATGAAAGGTGAAACTTTACATTATTACCCATGGTTACTCCTGGGAAATGAAACAGGTGGGCCAAAGGAAGAGGGGAAGAGAGAAGAGGGCACGTCTATGTTTTACTTTACATACTTCTTTATTCTGCTAATATTTTTTCAACAAGTATATTATTTAAAGAAATTTAAACACTAAAATATTTTATAGGACAGAGTGAAAAGGATACAGAAATGTTTATTGGTTGAAAATTAATCTTAGGCTGGAAAGTCTCAAATACATGATTTTTTTTGAACCCTCAAATATCTGGCCACATATATAAAAAATGAAAACTTCTTAAGAGATATGACAATGGCATATCTTTTACAATTTTTTCTAATATTTTTTTGAAGGAAAACTTTAATGAAATGTACCATACATTCTAAAATGTCCTTGTAGTGTAAACACTAAGTTTGCTAGATCCAGAGGATCTTTTAAAATCTTCAAACCCAAATCCTGCACTTTAAAAACAAGGGAGTGAGGTTCAGGAATATTAAATTTATTCCTGAAGGTCAGAGTTAGCAGCAGAGTTGGAACTCTAGTTGAGTTCTTACCAAAGACAATGTTCAGAAGTGTCTTTGTTACTCTAGTACACTATGACCAGAGGTGTACATCAGAAGCATGGCAAATGACGGCTGAACCCATTTCCTTCCTGCTCCCAAAATCAGACTTTCCATTCATTAAGACCCACTTTGTACAGTTTCATAGAGGTTTCCAGGTCATTTGGTGATTTATTCCACGGTAACCATTTTGCACCAAGAGCTTTAAAAAGTAAAAAAAAAAAAAAAAAAAAAAAATATATATATATATATATATATATATATATATATATATACACACACACACACACACACACACACACACACACGCACGCACACACACACACACATATATATATCCATGCTCTCTTATTTAAATAGTTTCTTAAACACAGATAATTAGAAACTGTAATTATCAATGCTGGCCATATTCAGGAACAAAATATCTCAAAATATCATTATAGAGAAATATAACAGGATTATGGACTTATGAGAGATAAACAGTGCTTAAGAACCATAATCAACACTGCAGAAATTACTTCAAAGAAATGGATAGCATACGTGAAGATTCCAACTGCTCTTAAGTTACTTATTAAAGCCTAAAACATCTCTTAGAATCTTCCTGACAAAGCTGCAACTACTGACCCAAATCATTAAATTCTATTAAAACGTAAGTTAAATGAAATGCAGTCTTTCCAACATACAAAAAAATAAATAAAAAAATCCCAAAACAAACAAAAACCAACAACAACCGAACAATCTTAATAACTGTATCATTTTTCATTTAACACCTTATTTTCCTTCTTTGGGGAAATACCTTTCATACTATGTTGAATGGTTGTCTCTTCCCTAAAAGATATGTCTAACCTGTGACTATGACATTATTTAGAAAAATAGTCTTGTAAGATGTAATTAAGGATCTCAGGTTGAGATCATCCTGAAGTAACGGTGGGTCCTAAATTCATTAAGTGTCCTCTGAAGAGAACAGCAGACAGAGATTTGAAATACACAGACACAGGAAAGAAGGCCAAGAGAAGATGGGGACAGAGACTGGAGTGATGCTGCCACAAGCAAAAAAATGCCAAGAGCTACCAGAAGCTGGAAGAGACCAGGGAGGATGCTCCCCTAGAAACGTCAGAGGGAACATGGTCCTGCTAACATTTTGATTTTAGACTTCTGGACTGTAGAACTGGGAGACAATACATTTCTGTTGTTTTCAGCCACCCAGTTTGTGGCAATTTGTTATAGTAACCTTAGAAATTTAATACACGTTTTTTATTTGAATATCAAACAAAAAGTACCGAAAAAATACAAAAACAAACAAGAAAAAGAATTAGGTAAGAATGCAAACAATTCCATAATCCAAAGATACCCACTCTGTTGTTTTCTATATTTTATTACTGTCTTCATTTGAAATGTTTTATGAGTTTATAGGGTACTTTTCTATACACAAGAAAATTCAAAAAGGCAGAGGATTTAAAAAAGAAAAGTCTCAGGCCCAAAGATGATTTGGGGTAGGAAAGTGCCAAATGCTCCAAATAATTCAAATTAATTTTATGTTCTCCCTCAAAAGGAAGGGAAAGCAGGCCGCCTCAGTTTTGGGGTGGGGGGTGGCCTCCTGAAGAACATCTGGGGCTGAGAACCACAAATGAGCAATCTTATTCTTTTTCTCAATTAATATATAAAATATGCCACAATATACCACAATATCATTGAATATATTATTTCTGATAGTCTTTACTCCCTCATAACAGAATTATGAAACAAGAATTGCCTAAATATTTTTTAGTAACCCCATTAACAGTAAGTATAAATACTAGCTTAATGCCCATAAAATGCCAACCCCCAATTACAGAGTTGTTTCAACTAAAGATCAAGATAGAAAAGACCCTTTTATTCTGAATAAACCAAAACAATTGCTCTCTGTTTTTTGAAGAGTTCCTTCACTTAACAGGCAGTATGGGCCTCGGGGTACAATGAGATTAATCAAAACAGTTTTCAAAAATACTTTACCCCCCAAAAATATTATCTTTAGTCAGAAAAAAACTTACCTGTGCTTGCCCTACATTTGCCCAAATATCTTTTCTATATTAGTCATAATGATGTCTCATTGCTCATATAGCTAGCCTACATAAAAACAGTAAAATACCTACAACCAGGAAATTTAACATAAACTCTACAAAATAAGAAGATATGAGAGGTTAGAAGTTAAAAGTGTTTTAGAACTTTATGAGATATGAATTTTCAACCTTTGGATTCCTGAATGTATATTTTTAATTTCTATGGTACACTATAAAATATAGCATGCTTTTAGTTAAACTATAAAAAAACTACAGGGACTAATGAAATGCATGAAAAATAAAGGTGCTACAAATGGTAATTCCAAATTTTTAAAACAAAGTATGAAAACGAGCAAAGCCCATGAGATGAGGAAGCAGGAGACAGTAACTGTAGAATCCCATGTACCACGACTGTCACGCTGTCAATACTTTGCTATGGGACATTCTAGTCTACAGATCCATACCCAACCAGCTTTAATAAAGTGAAAATGCTCTCAGAACAAGGCTGCTGACCGCACTTTACAAAATCACAGCTGAAGTCCTGAGGACTCTACAGTGGGTGGACAGAGGGCACAGCAGACAGGAGGAGGGACAAACTAAACCAACGGCAGGACTGTCCTGTTCAAACTTTGTAAGCCTTCTCTTCCAACAGGCGAAATGCAAATCAAATCAGTGTCACTAATGTGTATCAACCAACTGGAAAGGAAGTACTAAGCAGCAACCATACACTCAGTGCCATGCTTCATTCTAGGGTAGCTACAATCAGTGAGTATGGGGAGGTCCTGGCCACCAAGGACCTAAGCTGGGACTGGATCCCCACGAAACACAGGCCAAGACCAGCACCCATACTGAAAAGGCCAAACAGACTTGCAAAGATAGGCAGGGAGGCTGGGTACCACTACCTCCAGCCTCATGCTAAAAATACAGATTGCCTTATAGGCCAAGAGCGAATGTTCAATTTTTCCTACAGTTATCACTCCACATTCGTCCCCTTGGAGCTTTAGACCATGAGCTCAGAGATACTCCGCAGTATTGCACTGTCTTTATTTAGGTGCTGTTCTAAGACTGCGTTTAAGTACAGCCTGTCTGGAGCTCTTCTGGCAGCTGTGGCCATCTGAGCAGCTATTGTAGGCTACTGCAGTCCTGGTGCCGGCAGGATTAGGCTAGGGGCCAAAAATGGAATTCTATTCATAGACTGTCCAAGGCTGGAAAGGAGCTTGGAACTCATTTCGTTCAAACTTTCGGAGTCCCATAGAAAACCCCAATAAAATGGATCAATTGACTTAAGTCACACAGGTAGTAGCTGAGAAGGAATTTGCACCCTGAAATCTCCAGACTTCTCCTCTGGTTTTAATTCTTCTATCTTACTAGCTATTTCTTGTTGAAAGCTAAAGGCATTACAATCTAAGATAAACGTAAGATAAAAAGCCAAATGCAATTTATTTGGGACTTGCCTTCATCATTCCTATAAATGTCAGATACAGCAGACAGAGAGGGGAAGAGACGCAAGCCATTTTGTAACACAGTTAACATCGTGTTGGAAAAAAAAAAAAGGCTAATCACACTTAGACACTTAAATGCAAAATCATAAAATACTGTCCTTAAAATAATGTTAGCAAATGATATTCAGCAACATGTTAAAAAACAATAGACTGCCACTTGACAGAATTTCCCTAAGGCTTCAAGGTCAACAGATTTTAGGAGGAAAGCATATCATCATTTCAACATGTACAGAAAGGGCACTGAATTAAATTTGACTTCTTTCAGACTTTTAGGATAACACACTTCACTATATTATAAAAAATAAGCATGAGGAACAGGTAGGCAAATTTATAGATTCTTCCTTATAATACTGCATATCTTTGGAAAAAGAATACAAATAGGGGAACTTTCTTTTTTTTTTTTTAGTAAATTCCTTCCATTGTAAAGTGACTGGCCCTTCATTTCCTTCCTTTACAGCTATCAAATGTTACCGGAAACCCTTGGAAGTTGTTTGCAGCTGTAGCTATTTCCTATTGCACTTTGTTCAGCCTCCGTTCCAGCCACAATAAAATGCCATTTACATTAATTGAGAAAAAAGTAGTTGTAATGTGATACTGGACTAGAACATGGATGAGTATCCAGTATACTTATTAGCTACTATAGCCTTTTATGGCTTTACCATGCTTTAGGAATTACTACGTGTGTGTGTGTGTGTGTGTGTGTGTGTGTGTATATACGTATATACGTATATACGTATATATATATATATATATATATATATATATATATGTGTGTGTGTGTGTATATATGTGTGTGTGTATATATATGTATATATATGTTTTCCCGAAAATAAGACCTAGCCGGACAATAAGCTCTAATGCATCTTTTGGAGCATTAGAGCTGATTATCCGGGTAGGTCTTATTTTCAGGGAAATACGGTATGTGTGTATATATATATATATGTATATATGTATGTGTATGTGTATGTATGTATATATATATATCTGTATGTAGCTTTATTTGCAATAGCCAAAAAGGGGCGAGAACACAACAGGTGCCTGGATAAACAAATTGTAGTATAGTATACATGGGATATGCAGCAATAAAAAGGAACATACTAGTATTGGTACTCACCACAACATGCATGAACCTCTAAGTAAATATGCTAAGTGCAAGGAGCTTTACCAAGATAAGAATACATACCATATGCATTTATTTAGCTAAAATTTCAGAAAATGCAAACTAACGTATGAGGACCCAAAGCAGATCAGTGGTTGCCTGGGCCGGGGGCAGAGCGGAATGGGAGGGCGGGCACACAAAGAGGGAAGGGGAAGCTATTGAGAGTGACGGGTATGTTCACTGCCTGATTGTGGTGATGGTTTCAGTTGCATAGCTATGTCAAAACATATCAAATTGCAGACTTTCAAAATGTGCAATGTACTGTATGTCAACTATACTTCAATATAACTTTTTAAAAATAAAGAGTAATCCTTGCTTTGTATCCAAAATATGAAAAATACCAAACATACAGATAAGAAAATAAAACTATGTTTTTTTTTCTAAAGCACGCACATGCCTAAAAGTAACACTTCAAAATTATCTGCCAATTATAAGTTGCATATCACGCCTCAAAAGTTCAACTTGATAACAATGACTAAAAAGACACTTTGCTAGGGTGGTTTCAGTTTCCTGAGGTTACTTGTGGATAATGAAACTTGTGAAGCACACACAGAACCTCATTGTTTGGGACACCCCCCCCCCCCTTCTTCTCTGTCCTTGACATACCACTAATGAAGCCATGACACGTTTGTCTGCGGGGCGATGGCTGTCAAGGCTCAGACAATCCAACATTCTATACTCTTATCTGTCTCCCACTTTGAATAACTGCACAATTTATGTTAAAAGAAGCAAATTTACCCTAACTGATAGTGAACATAATCAAACAAAAAAATGTTATAAAAAACTCTGGTGTCAACAAAGGTGTGTATCTCAGAAAAGGGACGTGGATCTTTTGCCTGTACACCTTGAAAAAGAAAAACGCCCCATCACCCTACTTATAAACAATATAATAAGAACTATCTGAGATGCGAAAGACAATTCCTGGCACCATAATCAAGCACAAAACCTTTGACTGAAAAATAAAAAGCTTTCAAAAATGTTCATTCAAACTTGTTATTTGGCACCCAAAATTCAGATTATCAATCCCAGTCCTAGGACAATTTTTTCAAAATATTTTGGCATACTGTAAGAAAAGGAAAAAAAGGTACTGTGGAAGTTTTTCTCCTCTCCAAAATGAGTTAGTGCGGTCATTTCATTTATGTTTATACAAAATGTCCCAAGGGACAGCATGGAGACTCTTAAAAATAGGTCACTATTTATAAAAATCACCTAAATATTATCCTTTAAAACCCTTATTCTGGTATTTAAGATTTTCCATCGAGGGTAGCCATTCTCCATACACTCATCTAACTTTACTTCTTGGCCACTAACACACCATCCCTTCAAAATGTCCCCCCACATCACGCACGCCCCCCATCTCTTCTCCATCCATTCACTTTTACTATATTCAAAATCAGCCTGATAACTTTTCCAAGAGACATCATCCTCCTAATTACACCAATCGCTCACATCAGTCTGTCGTGGCCACTTCCTCCAGGTGTGTATTAGAGCCTGTCACACACTATCTCGCACCCACCTGTTTCTCTTTGCTCATTCACTCATGTCGACTACAAACTTTCAACCGCATCTCTTAATGTGCTGTATACAGCAGAGCAGCTCAGTAAATACTTGATGTATAAACAAAAGATCTGAATGGCAATGAATTTAGGCTTTCTCTAGCCTGCTGCACATTTTTATAAACACCAGGGTCTTAAATTTATCTTCACCGCTAAGGAGAAAGTTAGCCTCATTTTACTTCATCAAACTTATTTATCCAAAGGAGATGCACAAATGTATTAATCTACTAAGCTCCCTCCCGATTATCCTCTGTATAGTTAACAGACCAACTGTAACGTATGCAAGCGGGAGAGGAATGGCGTCTTTCCCATAAATGACTTTCCCTTAACAGGCATGCAAAAACACTCAGCACTACGCACAAAAGTAAGGACCTGGAAGCCAGTTTTCCCCAAGACCCCGAGGTAAAGGTTCACTGTTGCCCAGATCTCTTGATTTTCAGGCCAGTGATTTTCTCACTCAGCCATTCATTATTAAGTAGCATGATTTAGGGTCTCCAGGTGGTGTTATGGGTCAGCAGATCAGGGGAACTTTCTTCTACCAGACTGCCTTTCATCAGCTTTCACAATCTGGCCTCCAGGAATCCAGGAATACTGTCCTACCTATTAAAAAGAAGTCTGCTTTAAAAGCTTTGAGGAAGACGTATACTTTGAAGCACTGTATTGTGGACCCCGAGGATCGTGCCCAAAATTTTCTGTTGAGTGGGGGAGCAGAATCATCCACAGACCTTATGAAGCTATATTTACTATATTCTTTAACATCGCCCATGCTAGAATATGGTCATTTCTTGATCTTAAGAGACATTAGGTGACTCATGGAGTGATCAGACTTCTTTACAACCCATACAGTCTACAACATACTTCAAAACAAATATTCCTGTATATTAACTATAGTTATTCTCCACTGTACCTGCCTTCAACTCCTAAGAAAATAAAACCTCTTTGTAATCTCAGGCATTTTCTCCTGCTGCTCTGTCAGCAGCACGCATGGATTTCCCACCCAGGGGTTCAGGACTTGGCTGTGGGCTCCTGGCGGGGATTAATTCTCCCTGAAGATAAGGAAGAAGTCTCTGCAGACATGTCTTCCTCAGAGTTGTCAGAACAGAGATGTAAGAGGGAGTGGTGATGCCACATTAATCAAGTTTCCTCCACAAGACATAACAACACATCAGTGATATCATTATTTCAGAGGCCCCAAAGACAGATAATGTAGATTTCAAGGCTCCCCACAAGAGCTCTAACATAAATAATTTCCTTAAGTTTCTTTCTACTTTCTCGTCCTCAAATACACATTATGTCTAGATCTATAGTATTTGCTCAGATATTCAAAAGGTCATTTATTGCTTACTTGCCTCGCTTTACAGAGAACTTAACCTAATCTAAAAGAGAGACAGATGGCATAAGAAAAATGAAAACATTTTAAAGTCTACTTTATCAAAGTTTTTTTAAAAAGGGTAGTTATGTTCTTGAATTACCACCTCAAGGCTTTAACTTCTAGATTTCTCTGTTTCTCAAGGCCTGTAACCATCTACCCCTCACCCGCTTTCAGGCAAATCGTTTCTTGACTGAAATCCTCCTTCGAAATTTTTATAAACTTCTAATCTTTCTTCTTTTATATTTGATAGCACCTTCAAATTTTTTGGCTCTTAGTTTTCTTACATTTTCTTTCACAAAAAAGAAAGCTGAACTTAGTTACTACTTGTGCTGTAAAAAAAAAGTACACAACTACATTGCTTAAACAAGCCTTTTCTTAATCATTCATAGATGCTGTTTCAAGTCTTCACGTTTTTGTATAATTTCTTCATTCAGCCCTTTTTCATAGGCCAGGGTCCTGCACCCAGCCCCTAATGCTTCCAAAAGAAAAAAACCTTCAGATCCTGTTTCTCTCCTATATGTTAACTCTTATATAGCTCAACCATTCTTAATAATCAATTACTGACTTTCTAAGGCTCCAAACTTCACTCCCATTCTCCATCAGAGGAACATATCAGAATTTGGTCAAAGAGCTAAGGCCTAATTATCTCAAAGCAAAAGTAAATCCTAATACGTTAAAAAAAAAGCAACTTATACGAATCTCAGGTTGAAATACACTGATAAGAGGTCTAAAACTAACACTTTAACAAGCTTTTTAGGAGACAAACTATTACATGCATCCATGATCTATCTCTATTAGGCATCTTATACAGGCATTTTGGTACAGATACTGAAATCAAGCTTCTTGTCACGTTAAGAATTTCTTTCTTTTAAAGTCAACAAAGGAAATTATGAAATAAAAATGGTACAAGAAAGGGATAACAAAGACCAGTAAAGAAGATGTGAATGCTTCCTTAATTTCGATTTTTGTGTATTATTTCCTTGATATATATCAAACTGACAACCCAGTACCTGAACAGGCCAGCTCCCCTAGAATAGACAGACATAATAAGCAAAGCCAGGATAGAGGTATGAAGTTATAGTAAATATCACTTCAGAATTCCTAACTAGATTCTATAGAAAAGTACTGAATCACTGAAACATCTGGGTTCAAAGGCCAGTGATCTACTTGATAAGTTTTATTTTCCTACAGATAAACTGTCCTCTCAATGTCACATTGTGGTTCTTGTTTTAACTCTCATCAAGAAACTGAAGAGTGCGACACTCCACATATGACGTTTTTGGTGCATAAATGGTAGCTAACTTTTTACTATACAAACAACAGCTACGTTGAACCTCTATTTTTGTGGAATAATTAAAAAACAAATAAAGGACTAAGAAAAAGTAGATGCACTGTCCAGTGTAATAGAACAAAGATAAGAAGTTTATAAGGATTCTCAAAGAGGATTTTGGAGTCAAGAAGCTATTTGCTTTGAAACAGGGGGTCAGTCATTAAGAGGACGAAAACAGTCAAAAGGAGAACTTGAGGTATTAGCTGAAGAAAGTAACTGCTCCCAATTTCAAAACTGTGTCTTCCTGATCCCCTACAGCCTGCAGAGGCACAGCACTGCTCTATGGAAAAATTCTGAAACAACATTAAAAGAAAAAAAAAAAAAATCCTACTGTGAATTGTGAAATAAACTCTTGATATTGTTCATAAAGAGCAGTTAAGGAAATTGGAATACTTAGCAGCAGTAGACTTGGCAGTAAGTTTAAGATATATCACTAATTTAGGAGCCATTACTGAAACAACAATATTTGCTTTTGAACCTACAAGTGAAACTTTACTAATGAGCGAAATCATCAAATAGCTTTATAAAAGTAAATTCAAAGGGAAAAAAAAAAATTTGGATTAAATTTTCATCAGGCAATAAAGGCTTGTTTTGAATAACTCAAAAGGAAAACAATTTATTAAACACTAAAGAAAAGTGTCAAATTAAGAAAATTAGTTCTTCAATGTCCCCGTTATCAGGAAAGTATACACAAGAATATTTCACAGACAAGTAGGAACACATACCTGTTTTAGGATGTATTGAAAAGAACCCTTGTGGATTGCCACTGGTGATTTTGTATGTCAGCTTGTCATTAGAGCTAGAATCTGGATCAAATGCCTCAATGTGGACCACAGACACATCCTTGGGAGAATTTTCCATTATTTCTGGGTAATAAACAGGCTCTGACGTCTGCGGTGCGTTATCATTGACATCCTCCACCTCGATGTAGATCTCGGTAAATGAGGAAAGAGGCACCACGCCCTGATCGGTGGCATAGACCGTGAGCCAGTAATGCGAGGTGGATTCCCGGTCCAGTCGGTCTGAAGTCTCTATGACACCTGGAGAGAGAGAAGAAAATCATGAAGTAGCATGTCAGCAACCATACAAACCTGCCACTTTGAGAACCTAAATAACTCTGATTTATTGAGAGCGTATGTGTCACTTACAGCTGCACGACCTTGAGGAAGTTATCTAAACTCTGTGCCTCAGTTTCCTTCCCTTTAAAATGGAGATAATGACCGTAAGTTCCACCTGGGTTGATTAAATGAACTAATACACATACTGACTAGAACAGGACTTGGTACATAATATTGGCTATTAAAATATTTTTTTCATTATTGGCATTGGGGCCAATCGCTATGTGAAGCACATTACAAATATTATCTCATTTAAGTCTCAAAACAACCCAATGAGATGGATGGGTACCAAGAGATTATCTCATGACCCAAGTTTACGGTCAGTTGCGATTTGCTGACTTTCCTCGATGTTAATCGGGGAGCCAGGGACTAAATGAGAGCCATGGCCCAGATCATGTTCCTCCGAGTCTAACAGCCGCTGCTTCCCACACGGCATGCATGCGACCCCTGCTCCAGTTCAGAGAAAGAGGCTGCAGGGCCCCTCCTCTACACCGCTTACTTGGTATACACATCCTGTAGAGTGGCTAAGAAGCAGAGTACAGCCTTTCCAAGGCTAGAATAAGAGCTGCCTCAGGCCTCTTGTATACTGAAACCTTAAGTTTCTTTTGATCACCTTAAGCAAATGACAACTAGTGTGCTGCAAATATAAATTCTCTCACTTACACTATGAACCCCACAAAGGCAGAGGTCACATCTTTCTCGAATGACAGTATACCCAGCACCTTACCCAAAGCCCAATGATTATTTATTAAATGGATGAACAAAAACGAACAGATATCCAACTGGGGTGGGTACAGAAAAGTCCTCAGCTGGGACCCAAAGTAGGACACATTTCTTATTACGTCAATTGGTAAAATCATGGAGTCATATGATTACAAAGAAGAGGGTTAGAGTATAATGTTTTGGACCAACCACTAAAATCTGTCAAAACTTTGCTTAACCCCAAGATTAACCTCTTCTTGGGGTGAGGAATGGTGGAAATATCCATTTATCTTAGGCAAACCCCACCTTTTTATTCAATAGTATAATCTTGTCCTTTGGCTTTCTCAAAATATATCACTGTATTTTTTTTTTCTTGTGCAGTAATCATTCCAAACGAGTGTTAGGGTTCAGCACCAGGGTCCAGGCTGGACTTTAGAAATCCTACAACTCCGGAATAACTTAAGTTTTCCATCTAATATAATTCTATTGTGAAGGTTTGTTAGGAATTAATGAAGCAATATAGTAAGTAATTATAATGCTTCTGAATAGCAATAAACATTCATTTATAATCTATTTTACCTTTTAATACTCAGTTAAGTTTGCTATTGGTAATTTGTAAACCTTTTTGGGAGTGTTAGCTATGATTATCTAATATTCAAAATAAATGATATTTTCTCATATTACCTATCTCAAATAAGCAAATATTTAAATTTATAAATGGATCTATAATACTCCTCGTAGAAATACAGAATAAAGTCTCAGAACTCTTAAATAACAAGGAGGTAACTGGCCTCTCTATGCAGCAGAGACAACTGTCAAATAAACTCAAATACGTTTATCTTTTTCTCTGGTCCAAATATAGTCTATGCACTCAATCTATCCACTAAATTAGTACAATACCTGTTTTTAGCCTGAAAGAATAGTGCTCATAGTAACCAAGGGAAAATAATCTTATCCAGTTTCTTTTTCATCACTCCCATCAACTGATACAAAGGCAGTCAGGGAACAACAGAAACGTGCTCTCTCCTAGGATTACATATTAACAAATGAATGCACATATGCCCCTCTTGTGTTCTGCCATTTCATTAAAATGGAACATAATTCATTTGACAGGTGAAGCATTGTTAGAAAATTTCAAGAAGACAGGTACACGGTGCATGTCTTCACCTCTTTCCTCGAACAGTTCATGCGGCGCTTCCCTTTTTAAAATCATGTCCCTCTAACTGATTTGTAGGCATTTCATGAGAACCTGAATTATGGAAATAAATGTGATCAGTTCACCGTATGCTGGGTACTATGAGAACTGTCTGTCTCACAGGCATTACCTTATTTTATTTAATCTTTATAATCAACCTGCTTCCATATATGTTATTATCCCCACATCAGGGATGCAAAACTCAGATTACGAGAAATAAGGAACTTTCCCAGGGTCATGGCAAATGCCAGAGCTGGAGTTCAGATGCCATCAATCTCTGACCTTGGTGCCAACAAAATTCCCTCAGTTGTTAGGATGACAAAAGTGCAGTATACAAAGGTTAATGTGAAAACCCTCAAAAGTCAAGTCAAACTTCGTATTTCATCCATTTTTTTACATGTTAGTATTCAGAAGAAGTGTATTAAATGTGCTTTCATATACAATAGCTTTCTTTAGTGTCAGGGTAGAAGAGGAAAAATATAAAACACAAATAGATTATGACATTTAAATCACAGACAAAAATGGCTATTTCTTTTCCATCAAGTTCTACTCCAAGTCTGGTCTGTCTGTGTGCAGACTGTAGTGTACAATTATGGGATGCCTTCTGCTGGGAGCGGCCCTCTCTCCCAATCAACCTGGCAACTGGGGAACAGCCACCACCTTCTCTGCATGACCTCCTAGCCACATTAGGACGGGAAGTTTCTGAATCTCAGGTAATCTCTGGATATTAACAGAGGTTCAAAGTGCAACAGGAAAGTGGCTCTACTCAAATATGGAAGAAAACTGAGATTGTATTAATTAGCAATTTAAATAGTGAATATGCATAAGTAAGATGCTCAGATGTTCATATTTCATTAAGTCAAAGACTACATTTTCATAATATCATATTGTGATTGCTAAGATGTTTACGTTTTTATGTATTTTAATTATTACATCCTTATAAAAGAGCAAACAATTATTTAATATAACTTACAGTTAACTACAAAATAAAGTGGATTTTTGACTGCCAAAGGGGAAGGAGGGCACACTGAATAATCTTTTCTAATGAAAATGCTCAAATTCGTATTAATACAAGCAAATTTATTCTACTTATAATAATTTAATAATACAAGTATTTACTGTATGCCAAGGACTTCACTAGGTGCTTTACATGCATTAAATCATTTAAAAAAACTCAGAAATGGTATGATTTTCATCCCAGATTTACAAATGAGGAAGCAGAAGCTTAGAGAAAGTAATCCACTTGCCCAAGCTTTAGAATGATTAAGAAACAGAGCCATGGTCAACTTACACAGTGGAACTGGGATCTGAGTCAGACAGTCTGAGTCCAGAACTCAGGGTCTTCACCATCAGGCTAGACTGTCATCATTAGCTACAGCGTCACTGTCGCACACTCCACAGCACAGAGATGCTGGGACCACGTGGGGATGGCGGGGGGGGGGTGGTGCTGCTTACTTACATGAAGAAATGCTACAAGGAGTTTTCAACTGCAGAAATAAGGCTCCTCCCCACACTTAAAGGACAATAAAGGAGGGAAGATCCGAGGACTCTGCTCGGTCACAGAGCTTCCAGGTCTGGTGCCTAAGCACTGTTCTAACTGCAGATTCTAATTAAGAACTATTCTAAAAAGCATCAAGGAGGTGGGGAGAGAACATACATATGAAAGGTTACTTGTGTTCTGCGTTTTAATCTGTCTGCTTAGTCACAAGACACATCCCCCCATGACCCACAGGCAGAGCGTAGTCTGAAGCATCTTTTAAGCACTACACTGAGCTCCCCTGCGGAATCGAGGAAGAACAGAAAAGTCCAGGGAAGGCTAGAAACAGTCTAGATAACCTGCAAAGAAAGACCAGTAGATCTAGCCTGAACAGCTCAAAATCAAGAATTATACACTGGCGACACCTTACACAACCTCAGTGCAACTCCGGTGTTTTTAAAGAAAGTTGAAATGATTCGCCCAAGTTCAGGAAACTAACCAGGTCGAGTTTGGATCCTGAGTGAGGCATCTCCTTCATCGGGGGCTCATCAGAACCCCAATCATTCTTTACAGGGGTCCTAATTTCTGAGACCAGTATACCAACTATCCCAATGTCTAAACAGGAGCAGTGTTTATTCTTTTAGTCACTACAAGTCCTTAGTCCTCCACTTGGTTACCTTTCTGTTCCCAAGCCTTCCCAAAGCCACAACTAGCATTCATAGGTAGTTTCTTCTGGAACTTCAGCAGTTACCTTCATTCATAAAGAGAAACAAATTTTCAAAATTTCATCATAAAGACTTCAATTAGTAGCTTTAATACAGAAAAACAACAACTAGATTCCAAGCCATCACTGGAAGTGAATCAACCTACTGTGTTCATTCTCAAAACTCTCACGCCTGTTTCTCTCAATCCATGATCATCTACCAACCAACTTGCAGTAACTACTCGTTTGCACACTGGGTTATAAATTCACTTTCCCTGAAATAACTCTCGAAGGAACCAACAAAAACTGTATATATTTAAGCACTAATTTTAAAGATATTTCTCTTTAACACGTGCCCGGAATACTGCATCTTATTCAGTACATACATCCACACATAAACTCTTCCTCTGCGGTCTCCCTCCTGTCTTCAAACATCTTTCCTTTTCTCAGCTCCCTTCTTTCTCTGCCATCTATGCTCCTATTTTTCAATTCCCCTTTCACCTTCTGAAACAACAGAATGCAAGTAGATGACATGTAAGCCCAGGCAGTGAAAGAGAGAAGTGGTAGCCCAGGCCTTCCAGAGAACTCCCTCTAGTCAGATAAGAAGAGTATCAATGCTGGAAGAGAAAAAACCAGTGAGAAAGAGAACGTGGGAACGACACCTTTCTTACCCCAAGGTGACAGTGCACGAGCAGTAGGAAGGGTAGGGACGCCGCTGCGTGATTGTATATATCATATACTTTGAGCACAGCAGACAAGTTTACACAGGCTTGTTATAGGCACTCCTCAGCAGTGTTATAAGGAATAACGAGTTTGCTTTAATCAAACATTACAGAAGAAAACGCCTGATCTACCAAGCTCAAGAATACAATGAAGACATTATCAGAAAAAGTTAGTAAGAGGAAAAATTTGAAAGAAGCAGGAAAATTCGGATCTATCAAGTGAAAATATTTATCATTCCAAACATACTCTCTAGGATTCCAAAACCACCACCAGATGTCACTATGGAAACTCATTTTAAATGTGAATAGAGTGGAAAAAGAAGAATTGAGGAAAATAAAAAAACACAATGTAATTGTTAAAACAGCTTGGCCAATGTAGCTGAAATTATAGTTTACAAGAAAATTTCTTTCTAGGAGGATTCAGTAATGTCCATATATTTAATTAAACAGGTACTGATTTTGTCTTCCTGATTATTCAAAGGTTAGCGGGTACAGTAGTAGGTAGGTGCTCAAGTAAATCATCCAAAAGTAAATAAAGGTTTCAAAGAGTAATTTTTCCTACCCACCACTGGTGTCTAATGGTGCTGTTAACTCAAATTGCCCTTGAAAAGGAAAATCTAGCATTCCCTCCTCTGACACTAGTGGAGCAAGACGCTTTCAACACAGTAATTTTGGGGGCAAAAATAAAAGTTATATGTAGCCACTTCACTGCCAAAAATAATTTAACTGACTCAAATTTCCATGGCCACATAACACCTTTCTTCCTGGAATTTTCCTATTTTCTTTGTTTAACAGGCCTTGGCCCCGTATCAAGTCCTAGTGCCAGAGCTTTCAACAAAATGTTGCTATTTCAGATTCTTCAACTACTCCAACTCAAAAATACTTAACAAAAGCAACGACCTAGCAACCTAAATTTGTCATAAACCCTACCCTCCTTTCTGATATACCATGTTACATACGTTTTGTTTGTTTTCATTTTTCTGGAACCAAGCTTAAGGCAGCTATTGTATGAAAAGCTTATTTGGTTAATCACAAGATAAACTTAAAAATGAAATATAATATTTGACATTTTCCCTGCAGGCAACAAGGGACTGACTAGTCTTTTCTCCAATTCCATAGTCTCATCATAAACAGAGTAACTCTTTAGGAAATGTTTTCTCAAATATAAAAAGAATATTCGGTTAAAAACAACAGAGATACCTTCTACATTCTAGAGATAACATTATCTATGTTTCTGCAATTAACTCATTAATGGTTATTCAAATTTTTTCTGATAATCATGGGAAAAAATGTAAGTCCCACAATTGTTATATTAAATATTAACCTACTACAAAACATTCTTTCTTCCTTAAAATTAAATTTTAAAAGTTGATTATAAGCTCCCTACTATAATGCAAACCCTGTGAGGGCACAGATTTGTTGTCTGTTTTGCTCAGGGAATAAACAGTGAGTGCTTATTAAGCTTGTGCTAAAAAACAATGTTCATCAAAAAACAAGGTAAGTATGAGAAATAGTCACAGCCAAGAGAAGCCTAAGGAAACGTGACAACTAAATGTAACCCAGGATCCTGAATGGAATCCTAGACCAGAAAAAGCACATATGCAAAAACTAAGGAAAGGGCCGGCCGGTGGCTCAGGCGGTTAGAGCTCCATGCTCCTAACTCCGAAGGCTGCCGGTTCGATTCCCACATGGGCCAGAGGGCTCTCAACCACAAGGTTGCCAGTTCAATTCCTCAAATCCCGCAAGGGATGGTGGGCAGTGCCCCCTGCAACTAAGATTGAACACGGCACCTTGAGCTGAGCTGCTGCTGAGCTCCCGGATGGCTCAGTTTGTTGGAGTGAGTCCTCTCAACCACAAGGTTGCCGGTTCGACTCCCGCAAGGGATGGTGGGCTGTGCCCCCTGCAACTAGCAACGGCAACTGGACCTGGAGCTGAGCTGCGCCCTCCACAACTAAGACTGAAAGGACAACAACTTGAAGCTGAACGGCACCCTCCACAACTAAGATTGAAAGGACAACAACTTGACTTGGAAAAAGTCCTGGAAGTACACACTGTTCCCCAATAAAGTCCTGTTCCCCTTCCCCAATAAAATATTTAAAAAAAAACACACAAAAAAAAAACAAAAAAAAAAAACTAAGGAAATCTGAGTAAACTATGGGCTTCAGCTAATAAGAAAATATCAATATTGGTTCACTAATTGCAACAAATAAATAGCCATATTAATGTAAGATGTTAACAGGGGAAACTGTATGTGTGTGTGGGGGGGGGGCTGTGTAGGAGCTCTGTATTAATGAGGCCAGTTAGGAAATTGACAACCCTCTGCAGGGTGCAATGGAGGTGCCTCACTGTTACACAGGTAACAAGTGATGTATCCAGTACCTGCAGATGGAGAAAAACAAGACCCTGTTTCATCCAGCTAGAATGATCCCTATGCCGGAGACCTGACCTTTAGCTAATTATAGTGCCATTATAATCTCATTTACATTGTGGTTACTATGACTCCCATCATGTACCTGACACCAGGACAGTTCTGGAGGAACCAAATAAGGGAAAAAAACACCTTTAACGGGAAGGTCCCATCCACAGGGAGGTGATGGATGAACCATGTCAATGGGATATCATTAATTCCTACCCCTGGAATGATTAAAAACCCCTGATCATGACTTCCTGGGCACGACTCAGTTCTCTGAGTTTCCCCACACTTTCCTCATAAGTGTGTGCTTTCATTTTCAATAACTCACTTTGGCTTTCCTGCATCTGTCTCGCTCTTGCATTCATTCTTTCACAGAATAGAACCCACTCACTGCTGCTCGGGGTGAGTCCTCTCTTACATATCCCGTGAGCCTCCCGCAACACTATCTGCAATTTTTCTGTAAATCTACTTAATCGTTTTTTTAAAGGATGCCCATCAGAGTTCATAATATGTAGATTGTTTCCTTCTTAAAGTGATAAAACTTTAAATTTGTTTTTTTATCTCATTTTTATTAAACACTAGATTTGACTGACAATGCTGTTAATATTTCAACATATTGACAATTCTCTGGGAGAGCCTAATATATAAATAAAAATCTTGTATATTAGGGCTAAAGATTTAAAATAGGAATCCAATTGTATGTATGTTTACATTTTAACTTCTAAATTTACTGTAAATTTAAGGAAGATTTATTACTTTTTTTGCCTTCATATTAAAGTGCAAAAAGTGGTAAAATAAGTTTCTTGATATATAAAGTGAGATTAATATATATTAACCACTCTTTAAAAAAATGATTACACCAATTTGACATGCAATATTATCTAATAAATCAAAACTCTTTAATTTTTCAGGAAACACAAGTATAGTAGAGCATAATATAAATATAATATATATTTAATGTTGCCTGTTCCTGTCATTAGTTAGCAAAATTGTGCTGCTACTGTTGGCTAAAATAGAGGAACAAATCAGATAAGAGTCTGTGCTAAGTTGAAGGCATTTAAGATTCTAAAATGGCTATTCAGTCCACTTAAGAAATGACACACAAGAAATGCTTTCAGTACTGAAATAAAAATTTTATACTTCCTTTCACCTTAAGTATATAAGATACTGTTATTTCCTTTACTGGTGTTGGTTACCATAAAACACAAGGAAAATGTAGTCATGTTTAATGTTTTTTTTCTCTGCAAAAAAGTTCTAGTACTTTCAAAAATAGAATGGTACATACATTTACCACTGTGTGTGTATACACACACACACACACACACACACATACATATATACAAAATTGTTTAATTTAAATGCTTGAGACCACAAATATAAATATTCTACACTTTTGATAATTTTTAAAAAGTTCAAAATAAATAAAAGTCAACTAAGAAGCATCCTTCACAAGCCAAGCAAACTGCTAGGCAGTCTACTTATACACTGCACACAGTTCAACAGACACCTCTCAGCCCTCTTACAGCTAAAAACAGAGTAAATTGTTTTGTAAAATTATCTCCCCAGTTTAACTAGAGACATGGTACCGATTATTATCGTGAGCCAATCTTTCAAAACCAATGACTTTCCAGGAGTGTCATTCTGTGAGAAGCTTTTGTAGTCAGGAACACAGCAAACTCAGTGAAATGATGATGATGATGATGGTAATATTATAAAACAGCAAAGACATATATGGAGCTCAGAATGTGCCAGACATTATTTTAAGCACTTGTCATCTATTAACTCATTTAATCTTACAGTAACCCTTAAGAAGTAGGTAATATGATCATCCCTATTTCACAGATGAGGAAACAGGCAGTGCCAAAAGCTTGCCCAGAGTCACAGAGTTCACTAGTGGTGGAACTGGGATGCAATCCCAAAAAGACAGCTCCAGATAATCCCGCTGGAGCACCTCCAAATGTCTGGCTGTGTTCTCTAATTGGGAGGAAGCATGAGCGCAACTAAACACAATCTGCAGTTTCCAAGAAAAGTCCTGGCTTCAATGGGATATAAAAATGTAGTGACCACATAGAAAAAAAATGTTTTTCCAATAACTGGGGATCTGGGTAAAGTATCTGATGCTTCAAAGACTTTGTTTTCTGTGCCATGAAGACTCTAATTAAGCACATTCCATAGTATCTGGAGAAAAAGGGAACTGGTTTAATGTATAACAGTACATATGATACAGCTTTAAAAAAGATGTGTATATTAATTACATGAAAGAATGTCAGTGATATACAAATTGAGTGAAAAACGTAAATCTTTATAAAAGTGTACAAAGTATGACCTTGGTTCTGTTTAGTTCTATTTCAAAAATAAAAAAAACCATACAAACACACACATGCAGGAAAAAAAGGTCTAGAATAAACAAGGTGATGGAGGGAAACTAATCGACCCAAGGAACTAAAATTTTTTTAATTTGCAAATTTCTATAACAATGAATTTTAAGCCATATTTAAAATACATACAATAAAAAGCCAAATAAAATGTAACTAACAGCAGTCCTTCAAAAGTTTGTAACCTTCCTTTTTCATTTAATCTGAGTAGATGTGTAACAATGGATAGTCTGACTGCTTCAACAATTTAATATTCCAAAAGTATTTATTATGTGAGACTACTTGCAAACTTTTAGGTCTAGGAAATTCTATAATCATACTGCCCAGAGTTACGTCATAAGTTAACGATGAAAAGGAAAGCTTTTTATATAGCAACTGTCAATCTGCTTTTTCATTATTTACATTGCCTATTTAACTCATTTTAATTAAACTTTAGATCTGTCAACTCTTTCAATTAGAATTGCTACAATAACTTTAAAATTAGCTGAGGAAGCTTTTTGACTTACAAACTTACTAGAACTTACATTAATTAAGTTCATAATCAGATTTTAAGCATCATGTTTCAAGTCCAGGAATTTCTTTAGCTTTGCAAAGAGTCATTCCCATGGCAAGCTCTGCTAAACCACATTTTCATGCTTTATTGAGAAATGATTCCAAGTTCTGATTTCCATGTCAGAATCATTAACATTGTTAATGAGGGCTTTCACGGATAAGCTCTCTTAAAGAGGATCATCTTTGGGTATCAAAAGTATCATTTGAACACATTAATTGGATAAAACTAATACACAAGACAGCCTTTGGAGACATTAAAATTCAAAGGACACATTTAACACGCCAATGGCAATCTTAAAATGTAAAAGAAAAATCTTCTACATTTTAAAAACTACACAATTTCAACAGTGATTACTTTTCCTACCTTATATTTACTGGATACACACTCAGCCAACGCTGAGTATATGCCATATTATTTATTCTGTAAGCGTGGAGGTCTTTCCCCATTTTCCATATGTGAATGCAATAGTTTAGAGCTGAAAAGTCACTGGTCTAAAGTCATTTACTCATCATCATAACAGTAATAAACTAAGCAGTGAATTAATTAGTGAATTCCCTCACCAGGTAGCCATCTAAGCACTTAACATTTAGTAAATCAGTTAAGACTCAAAAGTTACAGAAATTGCCTTAAATTACCCAACAAGTTGCAGAGAAGCAAAAATCCAAACCCTGGCTGACTAGCTCCATAGCCCAAACTCATTAACAACTAGAGCAGTCTCTTCTGCGTTTCCTATTCCTCCTGTGGGCTGGCAGAGCTGTGATTCAATAGCCAAGTCTGCCTCTCAAGTCCTGGCTCTTTCCTTGTAAGTCCATGTAGGTGATCTCCATAAATCCACCACTATTAATGGAAAAACATCAACACAACAAAAGTTTACCAACACTGGCCCATGGTGGAAGAAATAACATGACTTAAAGTGTAAACCCAACTAAATGTGGGCCAAACAGATCCCTGAACAAAGTTCAAGAATCCAGGTGACAAAGTCCATTTTGGATTTGAAAAAAGGGAGAAAAGAACCCCACACTGTTCTGTATTCAGGAAGGTAGTGTATTTATCATACCATCTTGTTATGTAAAAATGCTGATTAAATTTGTGTTAAAGGACACGTAATAAGTGTGTGGCATTATCTAATACTGAAATCACTCTGACACTAGCATAACTGAGTTATGAATGCAGTTCTTATTAACTTTAAAATACTGAGGGTAGGTGATAGATCCAGAGTTCTAAATCTTAAGCCAGTTGTAAAAATTTTGTGTCATATAAAAACTGATGTTTTAAGGAATATCCCCTTTGGAAAAGAAATCTTGGTGACTTTTTTATCTAGTCCCCCATACTTAACACATTTTTAAAAACTGTACCCTATCATATCCTCTTCATCAAAAAAGATTTAATGTTGTTTGCAGTGGCCTGGATCTTGCCAGAAATCAATCTGGAACCTGGCGTTACTGACTTGCACCGTCTTTAATTCATTCAACAAATGCACAGTTCTTCCTTCCTATCTGCCATGCATGGTACGAAGTGCTAAAGGATCCAAAACAAAGTAAAACAGGATCTTATGCGAAAGAGAGTTAAATAATTTACATTCCCTGGAGCAGACTGGAGAGAAGGGAAAGAAAGCACACCTGTCCGAGAAGGGTGACAGTACTTTTACAACTAGTTACTTTAATAATTATTTTCCATTTATTTTATAAATATCTCTTACACAAAGGTCAAACCTATCCTTTCTTAGGTTTTCAGTCCCTGCCTGAATTTTATGATGCCAACAAATTGTGTGATTTTTAAAACATAAATTATAATTCCATTTTGTAAGAAAAGCCGAGGAGAAGCTATACATAACACTAAAAGTTGTGTGTTACAAGGAGGAGTTAATTTTTTCTTCTTTGAGTCAGTATTTTCTAATTTTCTAAAAGAAATATATATGCATTGCTTAAAAATATGTTTTTAAACTCACATGTGTAAAGGATTAATCCGAAGCGTTTCAACAGAACTTGAGTAATTTCAGAAATGTAAAAGCAACCTTTAAAGGTTAAGACTGACTTACAGGTTTCCATAAGCTGAGTAACAACTGCCTGAAACATTTGTATTGTAAAGTATGTTCTAGCATGAAGACAAGGCACTATTCAATGATTAAAATGTCAGTTGAAATGACTAAGCCTCATGCCAAACTCCTTAAAACACTCCCTTGCTAAAGAAGGAATGGAATGAGATTCCTCCTGCTACAGTCAAGTATTACACTGGTCATTGTATAAACACGGCTTTTTCCAGAAGAGACACTTGTCTCCAGAGCCCTAGAATGCACAGGCTGGTTGAAGAGCAAGCTTCCTTTTTCTCAGTTTTGTTGAGGTTTCTATAAAACAGATTCTAAACACAGAAAACTGCAAGTAGTTATTTTTCTTAAAATAAGACCTAAGGCCCACATGCAGTTCGGCTATGCAAAAAGGAAGGTGTGTTTTATATGAACAGAATACCAGTGAAGCAAATAAAAATCCCATTTACTTCTGGGCGCCTGTGGTAATGAACCTGTATAAATTCCCCCCACCTCCTTCCTATCCACTTCCAAGTGGCATTTTTCTTTACTTTCAATCAAATGAAAACAACAAACCTGCTTCTCTATTAAATTCTATTGTAACCACAAAACAGTTTTTAAATTTTGAAAATCCAAATTATTTTACAGATTGAAACAGTATGATTTAGAGGCAATATTCAGTTACTTTTAATATCCAATTTGCTGCTAAACCTGAAGCTAACCTAGGTACGAACTGATTCACTGACACTGATAACCTAGGAGAAACTTCGGGTATTCCATGTTTTATGTGAACAAACACTTCAAACAAATCAAACACCTACACATAATGATCTAAATGCACTGCAAGATTTGATTATTTAAAACTTACTAAGAATCTCTGTTAAGGTAAAACATTAATTTGTAAATACATATAATTCCTAAATTTATCTGTTTCATAAATTCAGATTTTTTTTAACGAAGGTGCGACACATTTGAATGTGTAAGAAAATAACTTGGTATGTTCTTTCAAATCAAAAAAGCAGAGCATACCTACATTTATCAGTGGATTCTAAAAATAAAGGGACACAATCAAGACTCAACAACTTTAGAATATCCAGTATACACTCACAAACAGAACAATCACAACCAAGATTTCTCAATGGAACTGTGACGCATACATAGGAATTATATAATCTGCACTGTTTTAAGCAAACAGGAAACACATTTCATGGAGCACATACTTTGAAACACTGAGTTAAGGCATGTGGAGAAAGATTCCTGCTAATTCATCAGCTTAGAGACTATGGAGACAGAATTCTTACTTGAGACAACCAAGAGGCTACATAACAATTGATTGGTGGGTCTCAAATAACTGCACGTGTCTACATTAAAAAACTAAAGCAAAGAACTGAATTTGGGAAAGTTTTAATATACAGAATGATTGCAATAGTTCTTATATGATCCTTGTTCTTAATTCATTCCCTCTATCAAGGCCAAAGTTGTACTTCAATAAAGCTGTTCTTTAACAAATAATAAACATTTCATTAAAAAGTGAAATGTTGTCTTCTCTAATCCTCCTAACCATTAATAAAATGAGGTGATAATAGAAGATATAGAATATGAAATAAACACAGGGACATCATGTATCCATACACATTAGAAAAAGTATACAATCAAGTTATCCATTAGAAAAAACATATTCAAAAGTGCATAAAGTTAATTACAGCATATTAGTTGTAATTAACTAGTGAAACAGTTACTAAAATGTATCAAAGATAATACAAAAATACAAACAAAAATGAAACTTTCTTGGTTAAATGTATAATTCTTTGCAAGTACAAAACATTAAAAACGTATGTCCTTTATTAATAGTTAAGTAAATGGCAATTTGATGAAAGGGAAATGCCTCACATTTTGCTTTAAAAATCATCTGCGTTTTCCAAATACTTTTTCCAAAACCTCAATATAAACTCAAGATGCAAGAAGAAAAAAAAAAGCATGGTATTTAATATTTAACATTATTGGCATTTCTAAAGAAGCTCGAATATTTCTAGCTCATGACAGGATATTAGATATATAGGTTCAAAGGAAAGCGGACAGATGTCCTGTTATCAAGTTTGATTGTTATTTTTAAAATGACTTTTTAAAAAAAATTATTCAATTCTGAACTAGCTGGATCTGCCTCTTCATCCAACCATTTACAAAAAAGGTCGTGAAGCAATCACTTATTTTTTCTAGTTATTTTACTACTTTAGTTGGTTTGCTGTGACAGGCTATTTTTTAAAATCTAAAACTCAGGAAAAAATGTAAATGACATTTTATAATTTGTATATACAATTTATAAAATGTAAATGGTCACTTTACAATTTGGTAAATTTTCAATCAACCATCACTCACAGCTCCAGGAAACTTATCCATTTAGTGCTAACTATACCCATTAACAGAAGAAAATACATAAATATTTCCCAAATGATCTCAGGACTTAATTCTTTTTAAATTATGTTTATAAATTTAGTCTCAACTAATTTAGCCAAATATTGAAGAAACTTTAAAGATGTTCACTTTACCGGCATATTGTGAAATAAGCCTGGCATATCTATGACTTAAATTATTGTCTTTAAACAGAAATACAATCCAATAGACAGACTAACCTTATCTGTTCAAAAGAAACATGCCAGGGGTCAGTAGTAGTAATGGGCAGACTAAGAACTGATGCTCTTAACAAACGGTGTTCTCTAATAAAGTAAAAGTAACTAATTCAAAGAGTCAAAGAATAGAACACGTAATAACATAACTATGAAATCTGAATATGACTGAACTTACATTTGTAATTACACCACCATAACACACTTAACACACTTCCATATGTACTGTCATTTCTATAATGTTCCTCTCCTTATCCACCTCTCCTCTCAGCCCCTCTGGAAGAAAACACAACTGGATACTCTCAAATACCTTTACAAAAGCACATATAGGCAGCTGACCTCATATGGAAACAGCATTTTACAAAGTTCTCAAAGCAAGAGAAGCTCTAAAGCAAGGTATTAGTTATCTTGAATGATCAAACCAAAGAAGCAGATACAATTGAGAGAGCAATAAAAATCATCCAGTCCTACCCTCTAATTTTACAGATGAGAAAGCCAAGGTCTAGAGGGTAAATGACTTATCATTAGGCTGCAGAGCTGGAATCAAAGTCATAACTGGAACCTCAGTCTCCTGAAACCCCAGCCTACCTGCAAGAGTTCCACCTAGTAGAGAAGTGAGCTGCGGCCTTAATCCAAATTCCAGTAGGAGTGGAATATGGTTTCCAATTTGTGAGAGAAATGACTAATAGCAAGAAAAGCAAGCTTCAGTGATGCAATATCAGACTTAGTGATTTGCAACAAAATTCTAAGAAAATTTAAAAAGTACTCCTGGCCCTACCTCCCTGTAGTTTTGACTTTGACTCAATCACACACCCCAGTCACACAAGCCAAGAATATTATTTATTTCAAAAAAGAGAGGATTTTCAGAGAATGAAGGATTTGTTCTCCAGGTATGTTACTTAAAAGTACTAGTCTTCAAGCAATATAATTAACTATTCTTACATCATTCTTGTCAACTGTCCTAACTCTGCATTTTAATAAATGTGTGACCTTTGGCAATTTATATACCACCATTTCCTCATGTATAAACCAGGGCGGGGCGGGGTGGTGGTGGTGGATAGATGTATCATAAGGATTAAGTGATTAGTATAAAAATAAAGGTAATTACTGTAACTAAATCTATTTTGATACTTGAGATGCTAAAGCAAAGTCAAAATTTAGAAAGCTTCTTAAAGAGGTATAACACCTTCATCTTTAACCTCTGTACTTCAAGGATGTTACTATTACTCCAGATAGAAAACTAGCTAACAGAAACCACACTATTATAAACCAGTGTTTGAAATAGAACTATTGCAATCACTTGAAGACCAGGTGACTAAATTCTCCTAGTGCTCCAGACTGAGTATTGCAGAGCAAAAGGAATGCATACCACTGTGTCAACATTTTCAGTGGAAACACATAAATAAGTTATTTCAACTGACAGTCCTTTGAGGTCTGTCACAAACTCTCCCCTAAGCCCATGTACAGTGACTTTTATGAAACACTATGAAGTCTCATGCTAAACATGACATGATAATCAAAACTAGAAAGAATCGAATGAGAAATTTCAGGAGCAAAGGAAGAACATTATGCCCATCTTTGCCCAGAATACTGTCTTCTTCACCACTTATTTTCAACAAATTTTGATCAAATTTCATCAAATTTCCAGAAGTCATTACAGATTTACAAGTTCAAACTAATCAAGTTCAACAGAAGTCATTCCTAGAATATATCATTACTAAAACAATTTGAAGCATAAACTTTATACCTGTATACTAAACAATTAATCCGTAGTCACCAAATGTACAAAATTATTTATATTATATAGAGATAAGAAACATTTGAGGAACACCTTATGTAAGACCTGGGAAGAAACCTAGGTCCGCACCCAGGTGCAGAAATATGAATCATACATCTCCTAAGATTCTTTTCAATATTAACTTACCTTCTGAATTGCTAAAAATTGTAAATGTCTCGAACTCAAGATTTCTTATGACATATCTGCATAAAGAAAGGCTTTCTGAAATTAAAAACATGCTGCTGAAAGAAAACAACTTGCTTTCAATGATTTTTTAAAAAGTAGTTAAAATAGCAATCTTATTTCAAGGGTTTACATCCAACAGAAAGTCTATTACCAAGGAGGAAAATTGGCTTGGCAGGCCATCAAAATTGAAAGGAGCACTCAGATGAATAGAGGAGCATTTTCCTTCTTTTCTCCTTGTCGTAAGTTATTACCACCAGCTATCACAGAGGTCCCCCAGGAGCCACATGCAAAGCTTGGACTGGGATAAAAATCGCAACAAGATTTCTAGGACAGTAAGACCGTCAGTGGATGGAAAAAAGGAGCATCCACCACAGAACTGGAAAGGCAGATAAGCGGCTACTGCTCTCCTGGGTTCAGGGCCCAGCCACTCCTGTCCCTGGGACGGACTGCCTTGTATTCCCATTATTCCCCTTCAGTCACAGCCTGCAAACCTCCACATGACCTGCCCCTGCTTTTCTCACCTCCCTCATCACTGACTTCCAGCTGTACGAGCTTCTTTGTATTTGAGGGCTGCTATTCCCTCTGATCAAAACTTGCCTTCACGTGGCTGGCTCTCTGCAGTTCCTATTCAAGTCTCAGCTCACATTTCCTCCTCAGGCATCCTTCCCTGACCATTCAATTTAAAGAAGGCCCTGCAAACCACCACTGTCACACTGCCCTGTTTATTTTCTCTGTAGCATGTCTATGCTGAAAGTAGTTTGTGTTTATCTTCTTAGTTTCTTGTTTGTCAGCTGTCTCCTCTCCAGAAGGCTCCATGAAGACCACAGCACTGTGTATCGTGCACAATGCAGAATCCTCAGCATCCAGAACAGGTTCTGGCATGTAGGAGGCAGTCAATACAGAGCAATCAGTGAGTGAGTGAATGAATGAATGAACGAATGAACTCTTCATCGAAGCCTTTTTTCATCCTCTCAACTCTTGCCTCTGAAATTCTCCCAAAGCTTCACTTTCCAAGGTGACTGCTCCAAAGTCCCCATCCTTCAGGGATGGATGTGCAGGATTTGAGACTGCTGATGTGCAGAGTCTGCGCCACACACTTTCCACCCCCTTCTCCTGCCCCCACATTCTCATTTCCGCACAGTCTCCTCCTCTGGGATTCTAGGACAGTCCAAGGAACTGGTTCTTCTCCCTAAAAGTCACAGATCTGTTAAGGATCTTCAGGGCATATTGTGTGCTTCTTCATTCTCTCAACTTGTCTTCTGGAGTCATTCATCCTTTTAGGGATCAGAGATCCCTTTGGAAATGGTTAAAATTCCCAGTGACCCCAAAAATCTCCACAGAAAATTAAAAATAAAAATCACAAGACAGTTCACATAAAATTTATGAATTTTCCAGTTGTTTTCGAAAGTTATGGCACATTATGATTACGACTTCACTAATTCCACTGAGCCAACGCATTCAGGTATCATGTAATTCAGTTATGCCAATAATTAAATAAGCAAAGTAATAGTTTAGCTAGAACTACAGATATGCTTATCTACTTAAGAAAGTAAGCTAAAATTTATCATGTTTATTGTATTTAAGAATTTATTAAATCCCTAAGAAAGTGTTCACTTCCCAGCAGCCTTACCTACCCACTCAATTAGGTAAGTATTACGCACATTTGACAATAAAGTACTGTGGGGACAGAGCTCCAGAAAGTAGTTTAAAGGCTCTCGGCCTCACGTGGAGGAGTGCTGGCTCGGGTAGTAGATGGCCATCAGCTGTGGCTGGTTGGCCGTCAGCTGTAGCCAGTTAGCCAATTAGCCGCTAATATAACTGCTGTGGCTACGCTAGCAGAGGGAGAGAAGAGGGAGAAGAATGGGGGCTAGCAAGAAGATGGCGGCTGGGCTGGCAAGCGTGGATGGCGGTTTGCGGACAGTGTGGATCCAGCCTCCAGTGAGAGTATAGTGCCGCCAGAGAGAATATAGTGGTATGACTCCCCTACTTATGGCTCCGTGGGTGTTCCTTTTTGGCCTCACCATATCCTGCGTTCTTGTGTGGGGAGCGGGACCAGAGACCCCGCAGGCCTCCCTGCACGACAAATGGCGCAGCGAGCAGGGTCTCCCGCATGACAAGTACATTCTCTTTTTTTCTAAAAACCAAAAAGTTTTTAAAGGTGTTTTTTTTTTTTTTTTTAACACAATTTTTTTTAAAATACTGTGTGATCTAGACCGACTCTGTCCTCCAATTACACGACATCCACTCCCAAATTGAGGTTGCACTGCCCAATCCATGTTAGTGCTTCAGTGTACGACTGTTTTAGAAAGCCCAGGCCTAGGGCTGTGAGAGGGAGAAAGTGCTTTTGCCAGTTTCCTGTTGGCTCCCATACAAGACTCACTGGCTACTGTTAACTGTGCTCCCTCCCTACAAGAATGTGCCTGCCTTCCACACCTGAACATTCCCGTGCACAGAAAGTGGAACTGACACTTGGCCCATAGTCAACAGAATGAAACAACTAGCAAACTTCTTTAGGAAACTTTAAATAATTACCATGTATTTTCCAAAGCAATCAACATTCCTTTCACAAGTGAATGACCATATGTTAATCATTAACTTTGGGGGTAACAGGGAAAAAAAAAATCATATCCTTTTATTCCACCAGCATTAATGGTAGCACAGTGAAACATTTTCAGACAAGTAATTATAACTGGGTTAACAAAACTAAACAAAAATTTAGCAAATCTAAACAAAAAAGGTAATCTTTGGACAGGGCACCATTTAAAACAAAAGAGGTGTAGTTTTCATGTACTAGCCAGTGTTGGGTTTGACTAACAAAAAATGTCAATCTCTTATTGTTTTTGGTAACTTCTTTTATGTCTCACATCAAGTCATGAATTTCAGGAATTCAGCAGACAAGTCCCATTTGTGCATGAAACACTGTATCTAGAAGGAAGTCAAACCAGTGCCCTACTCCCTTAGGCAAAAAAGGTAAAGTATATATACAGCCATCTTAAAGCCAAAAATGACAGAGAAGTAACCAAGAAGCGCATTCCTATCTTATCTAGCATGACTTTGACTCACCTCACCTTTCTTTCATTACAGGAAGGGGACTTCAAGGGCATCAACCCTAGATCAAATACAGCATTCCAAAAAGGCAACCGCATTCACATGAATCTCTTCTCACAGGGAGAGAAAGAACAAGCCTTACATTTCATGAATGAATAAGCTGTAATGAAGCATTTCTGTCTCTGTCCTTAAATAAAACTTCAAATAGCCGACAGTATATGGGACTGCAATCAGAGAGCGTTAAATGACAATGAGAAAGTTAACAGGGAAGCAAATTTCCTTAGTTTTCAATAAGAACATAAAGTATAGGAAGGCCTCAAAATTCCAACTTCAAATGAAAAATCATCACTAATATTTTCCTAAAATCACAGCAGATTTTACCATCAACAAACAGTGGCCTGGGATTGCTTTAAGTGCTTCTAGTTATTCCATAAGTAAGGATTATGTAGTCAACATTTTTTTTCCTCAGTTAACTTTCCTTTGACTACATCTCAGAGGTTCCTTTCTTTAACTTTTTGAGGCATTTAGCCAGTATTTTTCAACCTGTATAATGCTTTCTGTATATGGGAATCTGAGCTATGCTTTTCATAAAGCCTGCATATATTTGTTTACTGTAAAAAAAAAAAAGTGAAGATTTTTTTTTTTGTTAACTTCTATAACAGACTATTTTATTTCCTTCAACATAGGTAAGAAGCATTATTCTCTCTACTAAAAAGAAAGCATTGACAGACCCTGAGCTCTCTGTCCTATTTGGTAGGGTGCATCGTAACATATCAGTTTTGCTTGTGTATTTGTAGATATGAGTCAATTTCTAAGCACCCAGGTGGTACAAATCCGCTGAGGAAATTTACTTCCCTTAGTTACACAGTCTGATTGCAACGTCACAAAAACTACTAAAATAAATTAATCAACCTCAGATCCCTATTCTAAATTCTTTGATTCTCTGACTCACTCACTTATGACGTCTGATTGCAATGTCACAAAAACTACTAAAATAAATTAATCACCTCAGATCCCTATTCTAAATTCTTTGATTCTCTGACTCACTCACTTATGACAATTCCTAGAGCTAGAATTCAAATACAGACAGGAAGTAAGCACTGGGAAAAATAAAGCCCTGAAGTACTGTAATCAACCAACTGTTCCACTGAAAACAGACAACCACTGTCTGGTTTAGAAAAGTAATGGATTTCTTACTTCCACATGATTAAAGATGCATCCATTCAGTGTTGTGCGACGTTAGAATTAGTCCCCCATAGCATGTAAGGCAGAAAGTTTTGTGCCAAAATTATTTGTGAATTTTCTTCACCCAAACTTATTCCTAAATTAGACTCTAAAATGCAGTTTTTATAAGTTACTGCAATTATAAGCATGCAACATGAAGCCAACAAAGACTAAAATATTCATTGATTTCTGAATGAGTGCTTTTTTCCAAGGGTTCAATCAAATCACCTTAGCATATTTAAATCAATGTATTAACCTCCTAATCTGTATAAATACAGCACTCTAATACAAACCTAATTTTCATATTTAATTCTTAGATCTATTGCCTAAGCCATTAACTTAAAACTTTACCACTTTGTTCTTTTATTTAAAGAAACTGTTCTTTACCCTATTGTTTTGAATAGAAACTTGTGTCTTTTGTTTGTGTCACTCTTTCCCAAGTACTTAAAGTGAGTTAATAGCTGCTAAGGAATTGCTTATTGCCTGATAACAGTCTTTGATAATCTCTTATCAAATCATCCCATGAATAAGATAATTTGTTTTAATTCATTCACACTGAGCTGCTGAGTACATATTAGCTATGGACATGGTGAATTAATTTACAAGGACCATTTAGGGAAGGAAGAGAGAACTTGTATTCTTGGTTTTAACAGTAAAAACATTTTTTATTTGAAAAGCCTCAGCAGCTAAAATTGGAAATTCATACTAAACATATGCTTTTATATAGTAAGCAGTATCTAACCAAAAGAAATAAAAAGTAAACTCCCATTTCAGTTATTTTTTTCACAGGACTTTTATCTGGCATAAAAGGAGATTTTTTTTTTTTTTTAATAAAGTAATGGAAAGAAATAAGCCTTAAGATGCCATTGGGCCAAAGATCTAAAAAAGTTAAATCAGAGTACTATCTCAAAAAGTTGGTTTATAAAAATAAGAATTTTCTAAATACAGAACGAGAACTACAGGCACAAAATTAACAATCACTGTTTCGATTATGATAGTTCCCTGAATAGGATACTGTTTTTCACCAACAATATTGGAACCTTTTTTGTTTTTGTTTTCAAATCCAAATACTCAGTTGCAGCAAAGAATACAGAGAGATGAGTACTCTCAAACTGTTGACGAATTCTTTTTCTGGATGAAAATGTGGCAGTTTGTTTTGTATCAAAAAGCTTTTTAAATTTGTATTCCCTTTGATCCAGTAACTCCCCTTCCTAGAATTTATGGTAGAGTGACAGAAATACACTAACAAGAAAACAATGTAAATGTTCAAAAACTGAGTCTTAATATACGTATTACAGTTTATCTCTGCGGCGGCATACCAGAGTACCAAGAATCATGTTCGCTAAGAAAACTTAATCATAAAAGGCTCTGGACCTATCAAGAGATAGTCAACAAAACAACATGTGCAGTATATGCTTACTTTTTTCTAATATCCAGCACCCAGAGCTGTACAGGTAGGTTGTGTGTGTGTGTGTGCGCGCGCGCACGGGCGTGTGTTTATACACATGTTGGAAAAAATGTCAACGGCGCTCTAGGCCGTAGAACTTTTCAAGGGTTTTTTTTCCTTCTTCTTCTTCTTCTTCTTCTTCATAAGTCTACATTTTCCCACACTTCTACAACGGTTATAACATACCACTGTTTTTACTGGAAAATAAAGCTTGTCTTTAAAGCAAGGGTACTTCTCTGCTAATTTTATCCAAATACAATGGAGACTCAACTCTTGCAAGAAAAGAATCCACATTATGTAATCATTTTCAAACTCCCACAACCTTAAAGGGGACTTCTGAAGCTAACAGATGCCCCAGCAGGAAATAGATTTGCAATTGAACGGATGCGCCCACAGAGATATGGCAAGATGCATCTTCAGTGGCTTTGGCAACGATTTCCTCTTATTATTCCTTCACTCCCAAGTGCTTTTCAATTCAACCAGAAGCCTGAAGAAGTTAATAGGTCCTAAATATGTAGTCTGCTGCCTGAACTGATTGCCCTTCATAAGGTAATAGTGAGACCCCATGTGGCCCTTTCATGGGGGCTTTAGCAAATCCCCTGCAGTGAAGTGGCCCCAGGGCAGCTCTGTTTTCAGCAGACCAGGCTGTGACCTAATCAATAGGGTTCCAAGCAAGACAATCCCTACATTCAACAGTCCTAAGAAAAGAAGGGGGTGGGGGCATGCAGGGGGAGCGTTCAAGCTTTATTGAAGAATGCTATTTACCTGTCACAGTGATGATTTACCCCGCAGAGGTTAAAAAAAAAGTCTCCAGCTGCTTCAGCAGATTTCTGGCCAGCAGCCAGCACAAAACCAACATATTTACTTAGGCGTCACTCACAACTTTTGATGTGAAACTGTTGAAGTCCAAATGGAAACAGGTAGATTTGTGAGCTACACGGGTGTAGGAGTAGAACGGCACAAGAGGTTTTCACAGTCTGCGTTCATTTCAAAGCCATGAAAAGTATCACGACTAGAATGAACATGACTGAAAAAAAAAATCCCAGTGTGCACGTCCCCAAGTTTACACAAAAATTCCAACATCTGAAATGTGACCTTTTTAACTCTGAAAATAGTTAGAACACCGAAACGACACAAAGAGCAAGTTTACAGAAGAGGGACTAGTTTTTATGATCGCCCTTGTTTCCAAAGAGAAGTATGAAAAATATGGGTTTTGAAGAAATTACACAGGTTAAGAATTCTGCAAGCCCCAGGAACTTGTTGGTTAATTACTACATGTTTTGCTTCATTAGGTGGACCTCATCTAATCAAATCTTTTGGAAAATTACTCTCTAAAATATTGTCTTAAAACATCACATATTTTCACAAAAAAAGATTTATGTCTCAGAGGTTAAGTCAATTTCTCATCTCTAGATTAGAATTATGCTACCAACCCCAAATATGCCCCCAAAAGCAATGTGAACGGGACAAGTTTAATAACAGATGTTTATCCTGAAAAAAACAAACAAACAAAAATCACGTGATGCACTCAGAATTTTACGAAAGCTATCTGTGGACAAAATTTAATTGAAAATAAAGTTCTAATTTGAAATTAACTGTTAGGTTGTTTTCCTACATCCATTAACACAAAGCAAGGAAGAGCCCAAGACAAATGACTACCTTTGACACTAGTTTAACATCACAGATGAATAGCTTCAGTGTAATATTATAAAAGCCACGCCAGGGTCTGTGCCATCAGCATAGATTTTAATATTATTTTAATATTAATTTTAATATTGAAATTCATTTCGCCTGTTTATTCTTTCTTACTGTGGCAACTAGAACATTGAAAATTATATATGTGGACAGTACTACTGAGCAGTGCAGCCGTAACCCCTTTAACTCCTTTGAAAATTTAAAAAATAAAAGTAAACACTAGAAGAATTTACACAATTATGCTAACATTAATTGTGAAAATCAGCTCACTTTTCTCATATGGATACTTGTACCTAAATAACAGAATCTAAACAATGGAATATTTCTAAGAAATCGTTTTACGGTATATTCTGGGACATGAATGGTTTTGTTGTGGTTTTAGTTTATCACAGGTTGTGCTGATTACGTGCCTATGCACAGAATCATCTTTAATCCCAAAACAGAAGTTATTTTCCTAGATAAAATTATTTTCTACATATCAAGAGCCGCTATTTATTAAATTATCAAATTTTAGGTCAGCATCTCTAGGTTAAATTTCTAATGAAACTTACTCTAAACTTCTGCCATAGAACCTTAATTTAATCCTATTAATTTCAGAAATAAGACCCTTCATTTTGATATTTAATGAGCATTGAACTCTTCTCAAGCAATAAACAATGAACAAACATTTATGCTTTACTGAGGTCACTTATTTTTTTCATCGATAATGGTAATCATTTTCACTTTCTTGCTTTTCTAATCTCTTTGAGGGAAAGAATACTAACTGGGGTTTAATTTTATCTTCTCTAAAAAGCCTATTAAAGATAGCCCCAAGTTTCCTCTTCCATGTGTACATCAAAGTGTTCAAAGACATTAACTCCCCAGATTTGCCGACAGAAACCTGAGGCTTCTTAGTGAATCAGTACAATTATGAATTTGTTTCAAATCCTAAGATTTCTCTTTCAACTCATCATAGGGCATTCTCCTACTTATTCTGTTGCATATATGTCCCACAATTCTAATACAAGCTAAATTTAGTATAATACTAAGTGGCATTAAAATACATCTTTAATTTATTTTTAATACCTTTCCATTTAAACTGAAACTTGAGCAGATACATCAGGGATGTGTTTGCAGCCTTAAAGATACCAAAGCAACACTCCTATATTCTCTCCCTATTTCAGTTTCTATTTTCGTGTCCCCCCCAAATCTACCATCTACTTCCCATTCCATTTCCCCCAACTCTTTCATCCTCTAAGAGAAAGCAATAAGTGAATGAAACGATTTGTGACAAATCAATTAGCAAGAAAAGTGGTCCTAATGAGCAAAAAATAACATCTGTAAGCCAAAGGCAATTGTGAAGAACTCCTTGATGCCTTTTATCCCTTAATCTCTCTTTCTTTGGCATGAAAATGCTGTTCAAAAATTGGGATTCTCAAATTCCCTTGGGGGCAAGAAAACAAAAATATTTGCGGTAAAAACGGAAACAGAAGGAATAGAGAACTACTGCTTTGATATCTTCAGACTTCATGTATACCGCTCGCATCTCTGGTTAAGTTCCAGCTTAAATGGAAACATATCAAAAATAAGGAAGTATTTTAATACCATGAAATGTTTTAACTGTATTTAAACCTTACATATAGCTGACTATGTAAGATAGAAAATCTTTAAGACACCATAGATAGATATTTTCACAGAAAACTTTCAAAAGCCTTTCAATTCTTATGCACATTTAATATCCAAGAAAGAATTTCCCCAAAGAGAAAATATCAGGGGAAGTGTAACTGTGGTACACTGAAAAATGAACACAATACTTTGCAACTCCTCCCATCAAGAGGAGAAGCCTATTTTCCTACTTGATGGCGCACCTTACTCAGGCAACAGAATGTGGGAGAGGTGACAATGTATGAGTTCTGAGGGTTGCCCTCAAGAGGTTTTGCTGCTTCTCTTCCCCAGCTCTTGGAACCTTGAGATTAGTATGTAAACAAGTCCAGGCTAGGCTGTTGGATGATGAGGACCACAGACACAGGGCCTAGCTAGTAGCCCCAGCCCCCAGCCAACTCTCTCAGAAGCACAGCCACCAAGCCTATCAGCTACTGACCCAACAGGAGAGCCCAGCAAAGGAAACACCCAGCTGAGCAAGCCCAAATTGCCAACCCACTGAATTGTGACCAAAATAAATGGAAGTTGTTTGAAGTCACTAAGTTGGGGATGGAGGTATTCCCCAACAAAAGGCTAAATAACACAGTTGTCTGTGATTTCATTCACAGTATTTAGTATCAGCCTGATAATAAAAGTGTCAATTCAGCTTTGTGCATGCACTTTCTCCACTGAGTCTTCTAACCTCCTGCATGGGATCTAACTTAACCTGGCCATCAGCTCATTTCTTATAACTCTCAGCTGTTCTCAGGCACTAACTGTGCCTTCTATGAACAGATCTCTACCCAAATCCAGGGATTTTCTGCCCTTCCTTTACATCCTGATAAGTGACTCATAAATTAGAAAAACAAAGTTAACTGAACTGCTGTCTATTCATATGTTTGAAAAGTATAGAATCAGACACCCTAGGCAGCAAGAAAAATATACAAAATGCAAAAAGAGTTCATTTTTTTTAATTTAGATGCAGTCACTAAAATGAAGAAAATATTTTTAGTTTCACATACATTATTCTCCTTAAAATAATCTAGTCACTGCATTTCCCTTAAGTCAAAAAGAAGGGTTTGCTCATAAGTAAACAGCACCCCATCAACAGAAACAGCCAAGAGATTTACAACACAAAAACAAATGGTTTTTAAAAAGGGTCCATTTATATGTGCTCAATATAATCAAGGAAACTGAGGGTTTCAAAAAATACTCTGTGAAACACTAGAAGTGATTATTTTTTTGAGTTTTAGGAAATTCATCAATGACGATCCTAACAAATAAAAATAGACCCTGAAAGTCTTTCGAGAGTTCAAGTTTCTGCCAAAAATGTACAATCTAAATGGATATTCATCTTTTATACTTAAAACAGAAGAAACATTTTGAACCCAGAGGATATCACCATTCTCTAGCCCAAGAAAACAACAATGCCTAACTCAGGTATATTCACCTGGAAAGCCAACGAATTTAGGATTTCTAATTCTAGGCTTTGGTATTCAACCTGACAAAGTTGCTTCTAGAAGAAGGCAAGCTATAAACAAAAGGAATCTGTATTGCTACTGAAGTGTTGTTGTGGCTGTTATTCTAATTCTTAGCTTTTAGCTATTTCAGAGGTATGGGAAAGCGGGCATTTTAAGTAGAAGGGCAGTTTTAACTGCATTGAAAGAACAGGCAGACCTATGGTGCATAGGACAGTTCTCTACCCCCAATTAGGATTTTCTCTCTATGTGCCCCAAAGAACAAATTTAAGAGGGTTTTCCCAATAATAGTTACTTAGACATGTTTCCCTTTATAATTCTGTAATAATCGATTTCAATTTCAAATTGTACTTATCCATCAAGTGCTACCGGGTGTCTAGAGTGTGCCAGGCGCAGTTCTAGGTACCAGCAATCCAGGGACAGACAAAGCAAAGCCCCTGCCCTCCGAGTGTTTTTATTGTGGTGGAAGTAAAATGAGAAAAGCAGGCTTTTTCACTATATTAGGATAATTTCTAACATGAACCATATGTAAAATAAATACTTTTAAAATCACAGGCCTGGAATTATAAAACCCTTTTATTCTACAGATATGATACTTAGCTTGACTTCTTTCTAAAACCAACATTGAGCTAATTAATATCAAACATGAATATTATTCATGTTCATGCTTTCCTAATCAACTTGCATCTTCTACATGATGTTATCACTCTATTAAGAAAATAATACTTCTTTAAAAAAAATTTTTTTATATCTATCTTTTAAAAGTAACTGATTTCCATTCTGATGCCTCAGCTGAGGAACTAACTTGATGTTTACATGAAAAACTCAGTTTTTTGTTTTTCATTTAAAAATGTAAACACCTTCAGTTGAGAAATAAATCAAAAAAGAACATGATGTGACACTTATTGGGTTTATCAAAAGACGAACATTACTGAATAAGTATTTGTTAAATATCAACTGTGAACCAAGCACTGGGAAAAGAGAAATAAAGACGTTTGAGACATCTTGATATTGAGCAGATTTAAGGCAAGTGAAAAACCTAAGAGAGCTAAAATCTTTTAAGTAAAAATTTATGGTGAAACTACTTTAAAGTCATTTTCCAAAAAGCTGTTTTCAACTAATAAAATGTCTTTACCTTGTGATAAAGAAAACATTACTTGATGAAAGATTCCCAAATCAGTTTACAAAAAATGACCTCCATAGAGGTCAAAAACCATATTGACTGGAAGTGATAAGACATCAATGCCTTTAAATCATAGATCAGAAAACGTTGCCACATATGCATTTATTTCATTTTTCACTATAAAGTTGTTTCATGTTCCTTTCACAATGAACCATAACCTATAAAAATAGGCATTATTTACCAATTTCTTTCTTTTGTACTGAATAAGGGGACTATTTAAAAAAACTAAAATAGTTTAAATCCCAAATGCTCTGATTTTGAAGTCCAATTAAATAAAAATCCAGTCTGTCAAGAAAGTTAACTCTTATTAGAAGTCTGAGTTATCTGACAGATTGTTTTACCTTTACTAGTGGAGCAAAGGGGGGTTTCCATGGTAAGTTGGCAACACTGAAGATCAAATCCTGGCCTAAAGGGCTGCCAACCTTAAAAATAGATGTATTGTTTATTATAATGATTTTACTAGAGTTGTTTGTCTTGTACACCTCACGGAGAGACGGGCTATCTGATGATACAGGTCTGTAAATAACTACAGGTTATTATCTCACTGGAAAATTACCTTGAATGACAATTTCTCTTGAATCATTTTAAGCACACGTACAAATATATAGAAAAGCGATTTCTATTTGTTCATTGTAAAGTATTTATCTACTGCACTTATAAAATAGAAGTAACAACTACTATGTATCAGCACCACGCTCTAACCAACGGAGCTAACTGGCCACCCCACAACCACTATATATAATAATAAGCATATTATTAAGCCTGGGTGTCATGTAATATATTAATATGTTGAGACACCTGCAGGCTGTAGAGCATTATACAAAATGCTTGTCATTACCATTGTCACCATCGTCATCATCATCATCATCACCATCGTCATTCTCCTCACCCTCGGGGCCTCCTTTCTGAGATCCTTTGAGGACTGGCAGCCCTGGAACCCCGAGATCAGGGAAACTTAAACCCAGAGGTCCAAGGATACTAAAGGCCCATGAACAGGTTCAGCACTGTACAAGCCCCTGGTATTGTAACCAAATCACCATATTGCTAAAGACAAAATACAGTTTTCAACAGATCCTCAGAAGTTTCTTTGATGCCAAAAACATTAGGAACCACCATTTTGGAGGTCTAGAAATAGGCACTGGGCGGCAGAAGAGAGGCTTCACTCAACTCTCACGACTACCATTATTATATGTTACAATCAGTTTGTTTGTTGAATAAACAAGGGCTAAGTAGGCAGAGGGCAGAAAAATGAGTAAGACTGTCCTCGGTCTTTCAGCTCTGGGACACAGACATGACACAGACAGATAAACAAGACCCTGAGTCACACACGATACCAGAAGGACGTACAGAAAGTACGACTGAAACAAAGAAAAGCCAATACTAAGTACCTGTGTCGCAGGAAAGGCTTCTCAGGAGAGGCAACAATGGCTTATTAGGCCAACCGACCGAATATTGACTGAGTGCCTGTTATATAAATCCAGTGGTGAAAGGCTGAGAACCCACCCACACACGGAGCTGACAATTTAGAGGAAAAGGACATGTAAAGAAACAATGACATTAGAGTGATATTTACAATGTTATTTTTTTTAAGTACATACAAGAAAAGAAGAATTACCTCCAGATGAAGGAGAAGAAAGACTGATTGAGCAGAGTTAGGGACAATAAGAGCTGATCGAGTGGTCAATGTTCTCCAAAGGTGGGAAGACTAGAAACAACGGCAGAGGGGCTGACGTAGTACATGGGGAAGGGACTGGCTCCATTTGGCTGAAGCACAGGGCACGAATCGGAGCCGATGACAGGAGCACACACAAAGTAAACCGGGAGAGGGAGGCGAATTTATTAGCGTGTTACCAGCTATGCTAAAGAGCTTAGACTTCATGTAATGGGAGACACTGAAAGGATTTAAGGAGGAAGATTCCATGAGATCGAATACCTCTGCCCAAGAATCATCTCTACATTACCAACAGCTTCCCACGTGTCACACTTTAAACCACATCAATGTCTATTACATAATTTAAATTTTTTTCAAAATCAAACAAGGTCAGTGCATAGCTTACCTCCATTATTTGTCACGTCTGTGTTTCAATGTAGGTACTACATAAAGAGTGTCTTAGTGTCTTATTTTAACTCGTGAATTACTATAACGATCTAATGAGATAGTCTAAAGCGCTTAAAATAGGGCTGATACACAGTAGCATTCAATAAATGTGAACTATAATTATATACTAACCATGATAAAGGCGAAAAAGTGATAAGTATATAACATGGTTAAATTACAGAAAATTAGAAAGAAGACTTAAGAAAGTAGAGAAATAGCTGGGTAACTCATATAAAAAAAAATCAATTAGGCTAAAACTACAAAGTCTATCTTTCATAGACTTTCCTCAGCATAAAATAAATAGACAAATCTAATGAATCTCGTTCAACAGGTCAGTTCACTCAGCCACATGAAGGCCTAGCAAGCAATCAGGTTCACTACGGTGTCAGATACGCTGAGGAGAGATGGCATAGTTTAACTGGCAAGGCAAGTTAATTGATAAGACCGGCCCTGGAAGCATATATGTGAATAGTTTCCTAGACTTACTATCACTACTGTTAAACTGGGTAACTGCCAATTCATCGAGTACAGGAAAGTGACCTTGAATGGCAATCTTTCCAAGTCCATTTGTTCCTAGTAACAAAGACGTGAAGGATTGTGCCTCATGGTATTCTGTCTCGTGCAGCGAGCATGTACTATTTATAACCAATGTGGCTTGATCTTTTAAAAAAATAAGTGCCATAAAGGTAGCTGCAAAGTAACACAGTATGCAAAATACAAACTGATAGATAGTAACAATTTGACAAATCCAGCCTTATGAACCAAAATAATCCACAAAGTCAAAACAACAGGGACTAAATGATTAAGGAAAAAAATCCAACATGGACAAACACCTGAAGTTTTAAAATCTAGTCAATTTTCATAATTGGGCAAGGCAGACAACATGGAAAAAAACAGACCATGTATTAATTGAGCATTATATCTCTATACGCATAGGCCACTCATGAAGTTAGGAATATTCAACTCTTAAACACTCTTAGAATGTAAAAATGGTCCCCTGCCAACAGGACTGAGGAGAGTGACATTCACTCACTTTCCTGCCACGTGCCAGGTGGCCGGGGACACGCTGCCCAAGCCGAGGAGGCATCAGGCAGGACAACGCAAGAGAAAATGACTGTAAGTTATACAACTAACTTGCAGATGAACTTAACTTCAGCTACGTTGTGGGTTAAATTGGTTTTTAAAATTAGCCAGGACCCTAACAATCATCTAAAATTTTGTTTTGATGAAAAAAGGCTGAAATTAACATCCTGAACAGTTCAGACGTGCAGTATTTTCATTTATGAGATCATACTTTCACAATTGCAAAAACAGGTAAGACACCCGTCCACCTCAACTAGACAGTGAAACTCACTACCTGTACTGATTCCCCCACTACTAACCACTTTGTTGGAATAATCTCCAATTGCTTGAATGCCACCACACTGTAACTCAAACATCCTGTTCTGAGTGTGCTCAAGAGCAATACGTTACTCTGAGAAAAAGTGATAGCTCAGAAAAAGGTTCTTAGATTCAATACTCCTTCACGACCAAGCCTCAAATCTAGGATGCAAATCTCCAGCCCAGCCCAACCCAGTTCAGCCCACAGTCCCACTCAACTACTAGCTTTCAAATGAGCTTCCTTAGAGCATCTCAAGGTCACTCTTTAAGGGATTAAGAAGTACAAACTGGTAGTTACAAAATAGTCACGGGGATATAAAGTACAGCATAGGGAATATAGTCAATGATGTTGCAAAAACTATGTATGGTGCCACGTGGGTACCAGACGAAAGAGGGGGGATCACTGCACAAATTATGTAAGTGTCTAATCATTATACTGAGACTAATATTGAATGTCTACTGTAACTAAAAAAAATAATTTTTAAAAAGATCATTCCTTAAAGCGTGAGAGGCAGTGCAACCTAGTGTTTGCAAGCAAGGCTCACTAGTTCTGTCACTTAGTGCCCAAGGGTCGTAGGCCAATTACTTCATTGTGAATGTTTCCTGATTGGTAACAGGGATAAGAGTATCTATCTGGTGGGTGGGAGAATTAAATAAATTAATGCATATAGAGTGGTTGCAGCAGCACTTGGTTGTGACACTGTGTCTGTGGTTTAGCATTATACTGAGGTCCACAGCATTACTTCATGATTACTGAAAGCATGAGGCCAAAGAGACCAGACCTGAAGTGATGTCTACCCCAACCCCCCAGGGTCTGGCCCTTACACATCATTCAGGATTATACAAAGGCGTTGCACAGCCTCACCGCATTCTGCTTCACAACACAATGCCACCCGCAACCACAGTTCGCAGAACTTCATAATCCAACCCCCCCCCCCCAAACAAGTATTCCATCAGTACTTAAAGCATCAACTTGTTAAATATCGGGGGGGGGGGGAACTGAAGAAAAGCTGATCCTGTTTTCTCTGAAAACAAAATGGAATTTCCTTAATATTTCTAATTGGACCCTATTTTCACCTTAAAATCTATCTGGTTCAAAGGAGAACTCTTTCCCCAGTAGGAAGTATTACCATGTCCTGCCTGACTCAGAATCTCTCTCTCTCTCTCTCTCTCTCTCTCTCTCTCTCTCTCTCTCTCTCTCTCTCACACACACACACACACACACACACACACACACGAGAAAAGTGTCTTACTCCCAAACACAGCAACAACACATTATCATAATATAATTTCTGCCAAAGACCAATGTCCAATCTCACTGTGGCTTGGAAATTCATTTCTCTTCAACTTTTATAGGAGGAAAACAAAAAGAACAGGACAGCAGCTGCTGCCACTTACGGGAAGAGACAGCAATACAAAAGCCCTTTCACCAGCAAATTTCTTAACTCCCTAACCCAGCCTCCCACCAGTATCTATTTAAGTTCCTGCTGCCAGGAATTCTAGACCCAGCTCTAACAGAGGTAATTGGTCCCAGCACAGCAGACCGCACTTCTAACGGCCACTCTTAGAAACTTTTTGGTCATGGGGCTTTAGCCCATTAATATCCTCTACATTCTATTTCCTGTCCTGACAGAACAGACCCTAGGAAAAAAACATAGGTCCTTGGGTGTATGCAGACTATCCTACTCTGTTGGGAAAAGGGTTGTTTTTGTTTTTTTTTTAAACTTGAGTGAATAATGAAAATAATTCGGAGTTTTGCCAAACCAGACAGAAGCCCCAGAAACATTTTCCCTCTCAATGAGGTCAACAATAAGTTAGGACTAGAATCCCCTTCTGTTCCCACTACACAAACGTGTTCATCCTGTGTCCCTATGTAAGGAAGGCCAGGAACCAGTCTCCAAACGGGTAATATAGGAATGGAGCAACACTCCCCCACAATGAGACTGTAGCCAGTGTCGCTTAAGAAAACTACAGTCCTAATTTCCCCTCCCATATTTCATGGATGGTGATTTATCTTGTTGCAATAGCTGTACTTCCACATTAATTCGAGTCTTCTCATCAAAACGTCTATTTCAATCCTGAAACCACGACTGGGATTCTAAAAGTAACACAGCACTAGTAAATTCAGAGTTTGCTCTTATCTTAATGAAAAACATAATCCCTCTCTTCCCCCACAAACAAGTAGTCAGAGGGGGAAATGCTCTTATTGAGCTGCAAACTGAACCAAATTACTCCAGACTGAGGGAAAAACATACTTAAGGGCATCCTATCAGAATACATACGAAGTGTGACAATTAAGTTCACGAACTCATCCTAGAAAAAGTGCTACATTGCTGAATATCATTATTGTCATCTTCGAAGTACTCCCCTTGGGAAGGTATGCACCGATACCAGAGCCTAGTCCACCCTTCAAAGCAACTTTGGAACTCTTTTTCTGGAATGGCCATCAGAGCTAGCCTCATATTACCCTTGATGTCCTGAATGTCATCAAAATGCCTTCCTTTCAATATTTCCTTTGTCATCAGGTAAAGAAAGAAGTCATTGGGGGCCAGATCAGGTGAGTAGGGAGGGTGTTCCAATACAGTTATTTGTTTACTGGCTAAAAACTCCCTCACAGACAGTGCCCTGTGAGCTGGTGTGTTGTTGTGATGCAAGAGCCATGAATTGTGGGTGAAAAGTTCAGATCATCTAACTTTTTCATGCAGCCTTTCAGTACTTCCAAGTAGTAAACTTGGTTAACTGTTCAGCTGGTACAAATTTATAATGAATAATCCCTCTGATATCAAAAAAGGTTAGTAATATCATTGCAACAAGTTTGCGAACTTAATTGTCCAACCTCGAACATCAGTGGAACAGACCTCAATTAAGCACTGCCTCAACAGTTTCCACTAACAATTTAAAAATCTTTGGCCAACCATTTTTCTAGACGTAGCCAAAGTTCTAAAAATTAGCAGAAAGTTGCAATTTTTTATTGGTGCTCAAGTAATAATTAACTCGGATGGGTACCCACCAGCCAAGAACACGAAGCTGAATTGATGCCACAAATCTGCAGAGGGATGCTCAAGGTTCTATTCTGCTCAACTCTGAAGCTACAACAAAGCAACCAAGAACACATCTGAAGCGAGGATGGGGAATGCTGGGAAGTACAAAGTCAGGCAAATCAATGTGAATGTGAAATTACACATGCTGCAAAGATACTTACTCCACTAACATTTCTGTTAAATCTGCTTTATAACCCTCACTGTAGATGTGAAGGAGACAAAAAGAGGGCGAATCTTTATGGCAGCACTGGAGATTGGCTCTCAAACAAGACTGAGTTTCCAAATAATTTTTTGCGTAACACCCTACCCTTCCAAACCTCACATGGATGAGAAATCAAGTGCCTGATTTGTCAGAACAATTCACTAACACCCAGAAGCCGCTCCAGGAAAAGCATATGATACAGTGAGAGAATTTCAGATGAGTCAACTGACTCACCCCCACACTGTAATTACAAGTTACCTCCTTGCAAAGCCAATTAGTAAAATATGTACAAAATCCAGAGCTGACAGAACTGTACATATTTTAGGTAGTCCACAGAATTTCTATTTCTTCAAGAAACTACTTTTCAGGGGATGTTTCACTGTAAGTAGATTTTTTTTTTAAGGATCTTAAAATATAGTAAGAACTAAATTCAGATTGCTGCATTATATTCTCTGAATGTGTTCTATGAAAATGATACACATATTTGACAATGGTGAAATAAGTAAACCACGACAAAAACTTGGTTATATTACTCAACCAACACTGTAGTTTAAACTTAAGCCAAGGGCAAGAAGCAAACAGTTAAATGGGCAGGTTCTTGGTGCCCAGGGCCAAAGCTGTCCTGTGGAGGCTTGTATCAGTTAGGCCCACATTAAATGTCTGAGCAGAAGAGAAAGTAAGAGCACAGCAGAAATGGGCAATGAGCAGAGACTTAACTTAAGGTCTAGAAAGGTGCTAATGAACCTGACCTGAGCCAGGCCAATCCAAGTCACAGAGTTTCAGTGCTATGTCCTATGGGGTCCCCATTGGTATTCCTGAACTGCCCCTCGTTTTCTTCATCTAACAGCAGGCACCTCTCTACACATCCAGCCTGCCCTAGAAATTAGTCGACAAACCCCAAACAAAAAATCAGCATACGTAATTTTAGTATTTCTACTGCACAAAACACACTGACTTTTCCTGAAGGAATTCTCCATCATGATACCAACTGTCTTGCCAGGAATCTCTAAAATCACTTGGGCTGATAATTCTACTGCCAAAAATACATCTTGTGATGTATACCAGGCCAATGTGTAAATATTATTATATCACTTTTATTTAATTTCAAAAATCATACTAAACAGAAATCTGTACGCCTCATAATTTCCTCTGTAAAGAAAGGATGACAGAATAGATGACCTAGAAATTGCCAATTCTTCTCTCACCTTTAAATCTCAATATTTACACAAATGCAGTTCCGTATATACTTCCCAAGCTCACTGCCCATAATCCCAACTCATCCCCGGCCTCCTACTAAGCTACCACTGGAACAGTCTGCCACTGCCATTCAGCTTGAAAACGACTATAGATCTATTTCAGGATACTGCTTGTTAGGTGGCTTTTTTTTTTTTTTTCTTGTTGTAAAAATATCTCAATCTCTTAAATTTATAGGTGAAAAATACTAGTTTCTAAATGAGTCTTTAAAAGGCAACAGAAAATAGTCTTTTCACTTGAAAGAAAAAACCCCAAAAAGCAGTGCTCATATAATTTAAGCCATCAAGGAAATGTAAATTAAGATTTTAGTTCTATTTTCTGCCTGAACTTGAACTTAAAACAGGTCTTTATAGGTTTTCAAAACCCACTTTAGGGAAAAAAAAAAAAAGTAGAAATAACTGTCCTTAGAAATTCACAAAATACTTCAGCTTCAGTTACCAAGTTTTGGGTATTTTTTTTATGTTGACATTATAGCTGAAAATTCTAATTCATGTTAAAGAGCATGACCAAAAAAAAAATAAAATCTATTCTACTCTTTCAGATGAGTCATTACTAACTTGTTAGTTATGCTATTTTTCTCTTAAAGGCGTATTTTAGATGAGTGGTATGCAGTCTGTATCTATAAATGTGCTAGCAGTATTTAATTCATTAGAAAAAGAATCCCTTGAATAAAAAGGAGCACTTTAAAAATACTATAGCATCTAAATAACCTATTTCTAGGACAATAATTGTATTTTTCATGTGCTATATACCTATTATATGTGGGAATGGATACTGGTATAGGTATTGACTTAAGAATTTATTTGTGGTATTACTGAATATAAACAAAGTTTAAATGTAATAAGAAAACATCCCTTTGAGTATGGATACATTCACAAAGGAAACATCAATGAGACTAATGGACAAATTGAGCTCCATCTATGGCCGACTAGCGCTGTGATTATCCAGTTTCCTTCCATTTCCATTACCATTCTAAGAGGGCAGGATGTTCAAAGTCAAAAATAATCATTAATGTACTCATTCATTCTTTTACCATTTAATGAGCAGCTGCTACATGCCAGGCACTTTTTGCTAGATGCTGAGAATAGAAAATGCATGAGCTAAAAGCTTATCCTTAAAGGTGGTTTGGGGGTAAATTGCATGCCCTAAAATTCATGTGTTGAAGTCCTAATCCCCAGTACCTCAGAAGGTGACTGTACTTGGAGATAGAGCCTTAAAAGAGATTTAAAAAAAAGTTAAAATGAGGTTATTAGGGTGGTGCCTAATTCAGTATGGTTGGTGTCCTTATAAGAAGAGATTAGGACACAGACATACAGAGGAAAAATCATGTGAAGACACAGGGAGAAGATATCTATCTACGAGCCAAGGAGAGAGAGGTCTGAGAAGAAACCTACCATGTCAACACCTTGATATTTGACTTCTGGCCTCCAGCACTGTGAGAAAATAACTTTCTGTTGTTTAAGCCACCCAGTCTGTGGTACTTTGTTATGGCAGCCCTAGCAAAGTAATATAAAGGCTCACACTCCATCACAAGAGAATGACAGACAACTACACCAATGAAAAGCAGCTAAATTAGAGATATATACAAAGTGCAAAACAATACACCCTCTAGCCTAAATTGGCTCTTGGATGTTCTGATTGGGGGACTTTATTCTAGGTGGAGGAATATGGTAACAAAACATTGCTACCACTTCCAAAAGATATTAACAGACTCTAGTACACGCTAGGGAGCTTTCCCATGTTATTTCACTTTAGCCTCACATAAATCTTGCTGTAATTTTGAGCGTCCCTATCTTATAGGTGAAGCAAGTCAGTTTCAAGAAAATAACGAATATGTCCAAGACCAACCAATAACCAACTGGAAGAGCCAAGATTCCAAGCCAGGTCTTCTCAATTCAACATTTTACTACCCTACATTTGTCTCTCAAACAAACTTGGAGGAGGTACTAAGTAAAGCAGATCACATGGTGGAAGTTCTAGTAGTCTTCTCCCTGTGCACTACACAATTTTGCAGGTGAGCAATAAGCTCAGGATGGTGGTAGTGACTATTCCAAGTCTGCAAACATACTAGCTTGAAAAAACTTTGGAAGGACTTCCCAAAGTCACAGCAAAACCACAATGATGCTTCTGATAATACAGAGTACACATGTAGAGATCAGTATCAGTGGTCATGTCTTCAATGTTCCCCCGTTTTTTACTCATTTTATGCCAGCGTATTCAGGTTCCACCTTCAGGGCTTACTACACACACAGACACCTGCAATGGGACAAAAAGCATACACATGTACTTCCATACTGAGCCCTACCAGGGGCCAATGGGGAATTGCAGAGGCACTAGCACAGGGCAGATACTGACGTCACAAAAAATGGGAGGGGCGATCAAACAGAGAAATAAGAACATATTTACCTGTTTCTTCATCTATTTTGAAAACACCAACACCAGAACCATCTCGAATGGAGTAGCGGATCTCCCCATCTCTTCCTGTGTCCTCATCGTGGGCTGATACTGTCATGACCGATGAACCCATAGGGACATCTTCTTTCACTACACCCTTTTCCACAAAGCTGGAAAACACCGGTGGGTGTAAGTTCTCATTCACATCAATCACCTCAACTTCAACATAGCAAGTAGATGACAGAGAAACTGGCTTCCCTTTGTCTTTGGCCCTCACTGTGAGATTATATACTTGCTTCTTCTCGAAGTCCAGCTGCTGTACAATCCGAACTGCACCGCTGAGTTTATCCACATCAAAGTTTCCTTCTCCGTGGTCCATGAGACTGTATCTCACTTGACTAGACTGACCTAAGTCGGGGTCATAGGCCTCTAACCACATGATTATGGTTCCTTCTGGAAGGTCCTCTCGAACTTTCACACGGTAACTCGGTGGAATAAACCTAGGGGGGTTGTCATTAACATCCTCTAATGAGACTTTCAAAAGGACAGTGGAAAACAACTGGGGTTCTTCCGTGGCTTGATCCCTGGCTTCAATCTTTACGTAATGCACATGCTGCTCTTCACGATCCAAAGGGGACACAACTCTCACAACACCAGTCGTGCTGTCGATTGAAAATTTATCTGTGTCTGTGAGAATAGAGTATGTCACGTGTCCATTGGGCCCTAGATCTTTATCTGTGGCTTCAACCTGGATGATTTCACTATTTATCTCCTTGTCTTCACTCACTTCAACAAAATAGTTCTCCTGTAAAAACTCAGGTGGATTATCATTGGCGTCCAGAACTCTGATATCTAGAAGATGCCACGCAGCCTTCTGCGGTATGCCAAGGTCAGATACTGTAATATTCAGGGTATATTTGTCTGTTGTTTCACGGTCAAGTGGGGATAAAATTTTTAGCATTCCAGTTTCCATGTCAATAATGAAACAACTATCTTCATTTCCTCCAGAAATGGCGTAGACAAGTTTCCCGTTGAAGCCAGTGTCAAGGTCTGAGGCATTCACGAAAATTATGCTGGAACCCACAGGATGGTTTTCCTTCACCTCGATACCAGTTGGAAGAGTACTTCTAAACTGAGGTGCATGAGCATTGACAGAGTGAGAATCAAAGAACACGTCCTCGATCTCTCCCTGACTGTGTAATTTATTTGCCTGCAGGAGTTTCTCTGCCAGCATTTTGGCAACGCCAGTCTCTTCACACTGCAAGTTTACTGGCTTGCGACTGACAGCCACAGTTAAGTTGATATATAACGGTGTGGCAAAATTTTCTCCATCTGTAGCTGTAATTCTCAGACTATGAAATGATACCTTTGCACCTAAACCATCCATCAGCGATTGCTTTAAAGACAACACCCCGGAGCTGGGATTTAAGCTAAACAAATCTAGTTCATTCCCAGCTTCAATCTGATAGCGGACCAACTGAAGTTCATCAGCATCAATAGCAGAAACAGTAGTTATTTGCTCTCCCACACCTAGGTCCCTGGGAATGGTTCCTTCACAATTGATTTTCTCAAACAAGGGTGTGTTGTCGTTCAAGTTATTGAGAGTAATGGTAGCAAGTACTTCAACTTCACGGCGGTACGGCAAGCCCCAGTCTGACGCTCGAATTCTGAGGGTATAAACCCGAGGCATCAACTCGTAGTCCAAGTTTTCTGAAGTACTCACAGCACCGGTGAAATGGTTTATCACAAATGGCACAGGGTTTACATTGGCAATACTGTAGGTCACGTACCCATTCTCCCCCTCGTCGGGGTCCACGGCACTCACGCTCGTGACCGTGGTGCCAATGGGCACGTTCTCATCAAAAGACGCTTTGTACGCTGTCTGGGTAAATTCAGGGGGGTTGCTATTAGCACTTAAGACTTTAACCAAGACCCTGGTTGAGGCTTTTCTGTCACTTGTTGTTACTTCAAGTTCAAACTGGGACGCCTGCTGCCTTTTAATTGGTTCTAAAATGGAAATGAGACCAGTGTTGGGATTTAAACTGAATTTCGCTTTTCCCGGTGCACTTTTGAAAACATACCTCAAATGGGAATAACTAGGCGTGGCTTTTACCATGACCACCGGTGTATTAGAAGGAGCAAATTCACTTATTTCTGCTCTGTAAACATCCTTTTCAAACCTGACTGGCCCAGCTCTGAACTGTGGAGAAGTCACGTGAATGACCTTCATAGACGAGAACTGGGGAGGGGTACCTTTATCTTTAGCCTGAAGTGTCAGATTGTAGCCAAAAGGATGACTGTCCCAATCAATGCCAGCAACGGCTTTGACTTTATACTCTTTGCTCCCTGGAGAGGACCTCACAGTTCTGAACTGTTGGAGGACGTCACCTGCCACGATGCTTAAGGAAGCTACTTCCCCATCGGCACCCTGATCACAGTCATCCACTGTGACGATTGCGTATGTGGGGTCCTTGTCCAGTTCCGATGGTGATAACGTCACGGCTGTTATCACAGGGGCACACTCGTTGGCCTGTTCTACGTGAACTGTTAGCTTGGCCATGCTGCTGATGCCGCTGCTACCATACAATTTCATCCCACGGTCCACAGCCAGAATTTCCATCTCATACAGCTGAGTCTCTGTGTAATCAAGTCTACCAGTTAAAACTATTGCACCGCTGGTTGGGTGAATAGCAAACATGTCCGTTCGGTCTTTAAAACTGTAGTAAAACTCTCCATTGGTTCCAATGTCTGCATCTGTGGCACTGACTCTTGCAATACTGGTCCTTATGGCTGTGTTTTCAGGTAAAGAAACGCTGTATGAGGTGGGTGAGAATAATGGTCTCAAGTCATTTGTATCCAGCACTTGCACCCTGACCACTGTCCGTGCTTCAGTATTACTATGTTTTTCAACTGCTTTGACTATCAACATGTAATGGTCTTTTACCTCTCTATTAAGAATAGCTGTATTTCCTCCTTTGGTCCTTATTCTTAGAAAGCAAAAGTCTCCAAGGATGTATTCTTCAGCTTTGAATAGGTTTTCGTTGTCTCCTGAGACAATTTTGTACCTTAATTCCCACAACGGATTTGTAATGTAAATGCCCATTTTTATAGGATGCCCAACATAGGTTTTAGCTGCAGAATTTTCATGCACAGTGACATTGTACTGGAATTGTGTAAACTGTATAGGAGTCTGTTCAAGTGTTTGGCTTCCATCACTGTCTCCAAAGTGATGGAGAAGGAGAAGCAGCAGCAGAAGCACGGCCAAATGTCTCCCCATCGCTGAACTCTCAGGAAGCTAAAACAGAAGAAAGAAATAGGAATCGTTATTTTGGGGAAACAAAACTAACAAAAAAAATGTCAATTTTTTTCTTACAGTTTGTTGTAGACCTTATATTTTAACAAAGTATTTTCCATCTATGTGGAATATGAATAAATGCAATGGTTTTAGCTTTTTTTTCTGTTTTCCAATATAAGTATCAACACTCTTATTTGTCTAGTGTTATTAAATTTAAGAACCTCTTTTTCATATTTTAATGACTCAAGTTAAAGAATCCTAATGAGCATCAGATGAAAGACTGCCAACTTGTAACAGTTAAATTACAGTCTTATACTTAAATCTTCTAGGCAAATATAAGCAATTGTTAAAAAGGTAGATAAGTACATTGTTCACATCTACTTATGTACAAAAAATGCTCCAAAGCTCACAAACTTAATGTTACCACTGTATCCTGAGTATGGGGAAGCTCGAACAACTAATTTAGAACAAAAACTCTATAAACAGTGGTTTTATATGACCTCCCATAATGATAGCTTGTAATCTCATTTCAAAATTTATCCTGAAATTATTTCTTTATAAGAATGGTTAAGTTCACTCCCTATATAATGTGAGGATTTACTGGCTCACTTAGCAGTATATAACTATTTAAGTGTATTAAAATAATTATATCATTCAAGTGTAATACTGAGGTCATTTCTGAACGAGCACATGAGCCAGAAAAAAAAGAAAAAAAGACCAGCTTACAAAAGGAAAACCAGCAGCTTGATGATGAACAGAACTTTTCCTAAGTCAGTGAAGCACATCTCACCAACCACATGAATGTTTTATCACCACTGCTGTCAACGACCAACGCTCAGAGTGCCTACTGTCTTTGGGGGCACTGAACAACCTGTCACCCGAACACAAGACACACACAAACAGCCAAATCACCTAAGCTAACGCACACAGACTAGGGCCCAATCAATGCAGCAGGCGGTAGGCGCTGTGGGAGGGTCAGAGGGAGAGGCGGAAGGAAAGGACACCTGAGAAAGGTTTGCCTTTAGCCAGTGGGAAAGGAGGCAGTCCACTGGGCTGAGGCCTGGCAAGGGAGCAGGACAATGATTTTCAGACCAACTGTGCCCCAAATACCAACAAATTCACCTTGTAAATCAATGTAGCTTCAGAAAACATCCCAGCACTGAGAGTAGAGGACAGCTCTGTACCCTTGGCAAAGTTACTCTCAAATGAATATTCACAAAATGTGAATGCTACCAAAGGTGAAACAGCAGACTGGAGGGCTGTTTTAACAGCCAGGTTGAAATTAATATGGCAATATTAATTTACAGCACCTTAACTCAGCTAGCTACTGCCAACTTTGCCCCATTACTCATTTCATTGGGGTGTGGGGGGGAAAGACCTGATATGCTGAAAGCAATTAGAAGCTTAATTGATAATGAATCATGCTCAAGTTGGGCACCCTAACTTGTTCTCTAGTTATCATGCCTTCTACTCAGCAGAGAACATCAGGAAATTAAGACCCATTTTTTGGTCTCTAGAAGAACAGTTTAGAAAATAATAAAACAATTTCCCTCTAAAACTATCTCTTTATTTGGTCAACAGTTCTCATACTCAGGGAAATTTGAATATTATACAATGATCCAGTAATTTTTATCAAAACAAATGAAAACTTCAATTCTATTCCACCTACAGGAATCAGGACAAACCATGCAAGGTACATTGAGTTAAAAGACTATTTTAAAAGACAGAGATCCCCATCCTCAGGCATTTATTATACAAACTAGGAATAAATATACATATAAAGAAAATGCTTTAAAGAACACTTAAAAAGATGATGTTGAACAACCATTATCTTTTGTTTTAGGGGACAGATTATTACTATTATCCACTTTACAACAAAGTATTATATCAGGATCATATTGTAAGCAATTATTTTTGCTTAATTCTACATGTAAAATATTATGCATTAAAAAGAGTAAGACAGCACTCTGTATGTTGATATGTAAAGATGTTCAGCTATATTAACTGGAAAAACTAAACTGTTTGTAAAAACAAAAAAATAAGGAGGGGAGATAAATTGTGTGCGGAGTAAATGAATGTGCTTTAAAAAGAACAGAAAAATTCTCAATAGATAAAAAAATAAACTGTTAACAGTGTAACGTCCGGAGAATAGGCAGCTGCAGGATGGTTTACATTTTCACTTTTCCATCTGAATTTTTGGGCGTATGTTATCTTTATCATTCATTCACTCCCTTCATCAATGATTTGATTCCTTCAATGAATATTTAATAAGCACCTACTATGTGTCATGAACAGTTCTAGATGCTAGATACAAAAGTGAACCAAACAGATTAGCAACAAATCCTCATGGTAGATATTTTGCCTGGTGACAAACAAACAAGTATACAAAGATGCTGATGATTAAGTACTAAGGAGAAAAAAAAAATAAAGCAGGGCAAGAGAGACTGTGGTCAGGAGCCTGAAGGGAAAGAGAGGGCCCTAAATTCAAAAGGACCAGGGCTTCTCATCCTCAGCACTATTGACATTTTGGATTTTTTGGGGGGAGTGAGGGGGGCAGGGAGCAGTGGAGGGAGAGCTGTCCCACGCATTACTGTAGGATGTTTAGTATTATTCCTGGTCTCCACCCACTAAAAGCCTACAGTATCACTGTGTCCCACCACCTAAAGAAAAATGTCTCCAGACATTGCCAAATGTCCCCTGGGGCTCAAAATCACCTCCAGTAGAGAAGCCTAGTTAGAAAAACAACAAACAGACCACTGTGGCTGGGGTACGTGGGTGAGAGAAGGGCAGTAACAGATTTTTTCTTCAATAAACTTCAATTTTAGAATAGTTTCAAAGATAGTTTCCTCTACTGTCAATGTCTCACATTATTATGGTACATCTGTCACAACCAATGCACTAACAGAGATGCACTATTATTCACTATTTAAGTCCTAATGCCCATTTTCTGTTCCAGGCTCCCACTCAAGAACCAACACGTTACACTGAGTCATCACATCTCTGACCCCTCTGGACTGTAACAGTTCCTCCGATGTTCCTTGTTTTTAATGACCTTGACAGTTGTGAGAAGTACCCGTCAGGTATTTTGTAGAACCTCCCGCAAATGGAATTTGCCTCATGTTTTCCTCATGATTACCCTGAGGCTACGTGTTTGAGGGAGGAAGACCAGAGAGGTAACATCCCATTTACATCACATCATCACGTCACCATGACGCATCCATGCTGATGTTGCACTTGGTCATTTAGCTGAAGTAGCGCTTGTCAGGCTTCTCCACGATGAAGTTACTCTTTTCCCCACTTGCTGTATTATACTCTTTATCAGGAAGTCACGTTGCCCAGCCCACACTTAAGGAATGGCGAGCTATGCTCCATGAATTATTTAGAATTCTTCTACAGGAGCGATTTGTCTGTTCTCTCCCATTTGTGTATTTATTCAATCATTCCTTTAAATCAGTATGGACTCATGGGTGAAGGGTAATTTTCAGGACTGATTTTTACCACAAAGAAAATGAGAAACCACTTGAGGATTCTGAACAGGGGGTGTGGCATGCTCTAAGAAAGGGAAAAGGGAGGCTCTGGTACCTGTGTTGAGAAGAGAATGGAGGGCGGCCAGGGTAAAAGCTGGAGGGAGGCCTGTTAGAAGGCTGCTACTTCGACAGTAGAGGAAAGTGACCATGGAGGCTTAGCCCAAAAATGGTAATGGTGGAGGTGGGGAGAAGTGGTCAGAGTCTGGATCTATTTCAGGATTTGCTGATGAATTGGAAAGGCTGAGGGAGGAAAAGAAAGAGAGGTATCAAAGAACATTCCAAGGATTGTGTGCTGAGTAAGAAGAGAACTGAGCTGTCAGGTACTGAGAGAGGGAAGAATGAGGGAGGAATAGGTTTTAGGGAGTAAGATGAGGAGTTCAGTTTTGAACAACTTAAGATGGAAAAGCCTGTTGTAAAGATTAAGTGGGCAGTTACATGTGTGGGAGAGGTCCAGCTTAGCAATACAAATTTGAGAGTCATCAGAATATAAAAGATGGTTATTTAAAACCACAAAACTGAGATCACCAATGGACAGAGCACTGAGAGAGGAAAAAAAAACAAACAAACCAAGAGCAGAGTCCTGCTGCTACCCAAGATTTAGAGGAGAGCAGAGAAGAGGAACCAGCAAAGGAGATAAAGCAGCTGCCGAGGTAGCAGAACCAAGGAACAGTGGTGTGATGGGCACGTAAGTAAATCAATCTTTTTGAACATTTGAAGCCTAACATTAGAGCTTGAAAATAAATGACCCATAAATGCTGGCTGGTGCCATGCTGCGCCCACCACCACCGCTAAAAGGCCCTAGACACCCTTTTTACCCCCCAGGTCACCAGGAAAACGCCCAACATGTCAAGTCACTGCAGCTGTTTTCTCACTATGGCATCTCACTCATTCGGTCTGGTCACAGCCTCTGCTCCCACCCACTTACCTCTCACAACGGGGTTTCCAAACACCTCCACCACCTTTTACAACTCACCTACCACAGTTCTCATGGCTGGAATAAACTTTCTGCACCACACTCATAACTGAGACTTTAAAAAACACTAAATGTACTGTGCAAAGTTGGCTAACAGAATGTCACTGTAACTAGAATAAATTATTAAATGCAGTGCTTTTGATCAGGAAAAAAATCCATCTTTAGGAGATACTGTTAACCTTACAGTGATGTAAGAACTGTGAACTCAGGTTTCACTATAAAATACCATGATAAATAAATAAATAAATAAATAAAACTATGGCTGTTGCTCTATGCAAAACAAACAAAAAAGATGAAGGGAAAAAATGGTACTAATATCATTTCATCTAAAAAAGTACATTGTTACCTAGAATTCACGTTTATGAAAATTAACTGCAAAAACCATTGTAGCCAAAGGCTACACTTTGATATTTAGAAGGTGATCACACTACTTGAACTCACAGTAATTTAGGATTTCACCAAAGGGAAAACAATGTTTACCAAGTTAAGCCTTTAGGGAAAACGGCCTCCGGTCCAAAGTTTAAATATCTTTAGCAAAGATCTCTAAAAATCCATAAAGAAGAGAAAAAAAATAATTTTTGTAGTAAGACTCAGACATTACTATGCTCATATTTCTTCATTAGGGAGACCTTCATGTAAAGTGTTCCACAGTCAATTACTGTGATTGCACATTCTTCACAAAACAGAATACAACCCCTAGATGAGAACATGACGGCATAAATTCAAATATTTAGATCTAAATCTGAAGATTCATAAGTGTTTCATCTGCTTAGAGACAGGATATTAGGTGGGACACAGCATTACACAATGCATAAATTCTATTCAATGTTGTATATTTATTATTTAGGAGTCACAATTCTTATACACAGCATTAGTTATTCTAGCCCTCTACACACTGGGAAACAATATAAAAACTTCACGTTCCACATATGATAAAAATACGAAAAAACATCCCAAAACTTTGTGTTCCCACTCATCATGCTCTCCTGATGAGACTGACATTTTGTACCAACATCTGTGAGAGAATCACTAGAATTTAACTCACTATTGAAATTCAGAATTCAATGTTCTGTTTGAATAGTGTCACATTTTCAGAGTATTTTTTTAAAATGTCTAAATTACAAGGAAGATAACATTTTCAAAGAAAAATGTCGTGAAGTTGTAAAAAACAAAATAAGAAAGTAAATTACTTGTTTTTTAAAAATACTATGTGTTAAATAAATGTTTAATGATCTCTAAAATCACATCATGGGAGTCAAATAAATGTATTGTATCTTACTAAGAAAGCCTGTTTTGTTATTCAGCTACAATCAATTCACAGCTTCCAGATAACATTTATAACAGAAAAAAATATGCATATTTTTTCTAATTACATTATACAGTGTTTTCCCAGAAATAAGACCTAACTGGAAAATAAGCCCTAGCATGATTTTTCAGGATGACATCCCCTGAACATAAGCCCTAAAGTGTCTTTTGGAGCAAAAATTAATATAAGACCTGGTCTTATTTTCGGGGAAACACGGTAATAGTCATAGATAGTACTTCAGCATATGAGGTCTGACAATTAGGTTCGCGAACTTGCCACCATGCGCTTACACTGGCAGCCCTGTACAAACAGCTCCGTGAGGTTTCATAACCTTGGTATATCAGTGTCTCACAGCTGGGTTCATGTCAACATATGGCAGTGTCTTGCTGAGTGGCGCTCATTATTGTTGTTGCATGTTTTTGTGTGCTGTTGCGAGAATGTCTGAGCTTGAATTACAGCAACAAACAAACATTAAATTTCTTGTTAAACTTGGCAAGAGTGGAAGTGAAATCAGGAACATATTAGTCCAAGTTTAGGAGGATAATGCCATGAAGAAAAGGGTAGTGTACAAACGGATTAAACATTTTTCTGAGGGGAGAGAACGTGTCACTAATGAAGAGAGGTCAGGGTGACTAGTATAAGCAGAACTGATGAAAACATTGCAAAAATTTGTCAAATTGTGTGTCAAAATCGTTGGCTGACTGTGAGAAGCATAGCTGACCAAGTAAACATCAATAGAGAAACAGGAAAATCTTCACTGAAAATCTTGGCATGAAAAAGGTGTGTACAAAAATGGTCCCGAAGGAGCTAACTGATGAACAAACATAAAGGAGAGTCGAAGTTTGCCAAGACCTTTTGAAGAGGCAAGATGATGTTTTGGGCCGTATTATCACTGGTGATGAAACATGGATGTACCAATACAATCCTGAAACTAAGTGTCAAAGTGCACAATGGAAGTCAGCCAATTCTCCACGATCAAAAAAGTTCCGTCAGTCCAAATCAACAGTCAAAATGATGTTGCTAACCTTTTGTGATATCAGAGGGATTATTCATTATGAATTTGTTCCAACTGGACAGTTAACCAACTTTACTATTTGGAAATGTAGAAAAGGCTGTGTGAAAAAGTTAGATGAAAATGACCTGAACTTTTCGCCAACAATTCATGGCTCTTGCATCACGAAAATGCACCAGCTCATACGACACTGTCTGTGAGGGAGTTTTTAGCCAGTAAACAAATAGCTGTATTGGAACACCCTCCCTACTCACCTGACCTGGCCCCAGTGACTTCTCTCTTTACCCAAAGATAAAGGAAATATTGAAAGGAAGGCATTTTGATGACATTCAGGACATCAAGGGTAATATGACGACAGCTCTGATGGCCATTCCAGAAAAAGAGTTCCAAAATTGCTTTGAAGGGTGGACTAGGTGCTGGGATCGGTGCATAGCTTCCCAAGGGGAGTACGTCAAAGGTGACCATAGTGATATTCAGCAATGAGATATGTAGCACTTTTTCTAGGATGAGTTCGCAAACCTAATTGTCATACTTCGTAAGCACTTAACACTGAAAAATTAATGGGTAGATCTTTATCTTCTGAGTACATACGAAATCTTTTTAAGCCATCTTGATATGTTTTTCAGTAGAACTGAGTGCAGGCCGAACTATGAACCTAGAATTGAACAGTAGCCTTATGCTTAGTATATATCATTTACTACTTTCGATAACTCTGTATGTAATTTACCTACTACATGGATGCATAAAACACGTCTGTGGGCATTATGAGGATGACTATTTCTAGCTGTTCTGTGCTTCTGCAAAATAAAAGAGACGAACAAGGGCTGTGTGTACATTTCTGGCTGGGTCAGGCATCCTTGCACTATTGCTTTCACTCTCTTCTCACATAGGAACATGACCACTATCTATTACTCATCCTCCAACCACTTTTTCCTCAACCACACTCCAGGGCAACCTCAGCTCACAGAGAAGCTCAATAAACAGAGTGTTTATCTCTTGTAATTTAAGATCATCTCACCTAATGTATTTTTCTCTGCAAACAGAAATCATTCAAATAATGTTTTGGCAGGGTAGCCAGAAAGTAACACTGACCACCTCTTCCATTCCCAATTTAGTAAGGTCTTATTGCAGGTCAAATTTGCAATGCTCTTGTGTACTGAGGTACACATACAGGCATTTCACTACATAATGGATGAGGAATGTGAATGTTCCATGTATAATAAGAAAATGGAAGTCATCAGGTAGACAGTCTCTCTTCTTCCTCTCCCTCAAAGGTTCTCTCCCCCATTCTGTCTTCTTGCCACATCTCAGGAGACGGGACCCATCCTACCCACAAATAAAGACACCCTTGATACCATAAAATTCTCCCTCTTCTGCAGCTCCTCCCTAAATTCTCTCCAACTCAGACATCCCACTCAAATTACCCCTTCATTACAGCCACCTTTTGCAGTCTACAAGTACACAGATTCATCCCTATTTGAAAATCAACTTCCTTCAAACCTTCGCTTCCTTCAAACTAACACCCTATTTTTGTCATATATTGGTAAAGAGTTTCAAAAAAATAGTTTCTCAGTGCTACCCGGATTTCCTTAGAATTTCCTCTCCTCTAAAAGCATGATTTTGTCCCTCAACTGCTCTGCACAACCTCAGATTTACTCTGGGAACAGAAACAGTTTCTTCTGGCACCATAAGCTAATGTCAAATCAAATGACCTTTTTCTCAGGACGCATCCTCCTAGACTTAATGTCACATTTGACGCTATTAATCCCTCTCCCCAATATCCCTGTGTCACAGACTTGCCTAAAACAATGACGCAGTCCATAACATATAAAGAATGAATGACACTATTTTCCTGATTCTCTTCCAGTACTCTTACACTCTACATTGACTCTTTCACCTTAAAGTTTGGCGTCACACACTTCTGTCTTCCAACTCTCCGTATGCAGGCACATTATCACCCTTAACGATCTCATCACTATGCCTTAATCATGAAGGATCACTGCAGAATCCTACATTACAGCCCTAAACTCCCTCGAGTGCTACCGAACACTACTGAGATACCATATAGCCTTTTCCCCCACTCCCCACTGTAAAATACAGGCATACCTAGAAAATACTGTGGGTCTGGTTGCAGACCACCACAATTAAGTATCACAATAAAGTGAGTCACACAATTTTTTTTCGTTTCTTGGTGTACATAAAAGTTATGTTTATACTGTATTGTCGTGCATTCAGTGTGTAATAACATTATGTCTAAATAAACAATGCACGTACCTTAATTAAAAAATACTGCCAAAAAAGTGCTAACCATCATCTAAGCCTTCGGGGAGTCATAATTTTTTTACTGGTGCAGGGTCCTGACTCAATGTTGATGGCTGCTGACTGATCAGGGTGGTGGCTGGGGTGGCTGTGGCAATTTCTTAAAACAACAATCAACTATGCTACACTGATTGACTCTTCCTTTCACAAATGATTTTTCTGTAGCATGTGATGCTGTTTGATACTATTTTATCCACAGTAGAACTCTTTCAAAATTGGAGTCAATCCTCTCAAACCCTGCCACTGTTTTATCAACTAAGTTCATATAATATTCTAAACCTTTCATTGTCATTTCAACAATCGTCACAGAATGTTCACAAGGAATAGATTCCATCTCAAGAAACCACTCTCTTTGCTCATCCATAAGAAGCAAGTCCTCATCCATTCAAGTTTTATTATGAGATTGAAGCAATTCAGTCACATTTTCAAGATCCACTTCTAATTCTATTTCTACTACATCTGCAGCCACTTCCTCTACTGAATCCCCAAACCCCTCAGTCACCCATGAGGGCTGGAATCAACTTCCTCCGAACTCGTCAATATTGATATTTTCACCTCTTCCCATGAACCACAAATGTTCATAATGTCATCTACAATGGTGAATTCTTTCCAGAAGAGTTTCAACTGACTTTGCCCAGATCCATCAGAGGTATCACTATCTATGGAAGCTATAGACTTACAAAATCTATTTCTTAAATAATAAAACTTGAAAGTCAAAATTACTTTTTGATCCATGGCCTACAGAATGGATGCTGTGTTAGCAGGCATGAAAACATTAATATTACAGTACATCTCTATCAGAGCTCTTGGATGACCAGGTGCATTGTTAATGAGCACTAATATTTTTGGAAGGAATCTTTTTTTCTGAGCAGTAGGTCTCAAGAGTGGGATAAAAATACTCAGTAAACAATGTAAATAGTTGTAAATAGATGTAATGTCACCCAGGCTTTGTTGTTCCATTTATAGAACACAGGCAGAGTAGATTTAACATAATTCTTAAGGGCCCTAGGATTTTCAGGATGATAAATTGAGCACTAGCTTCAACTTAAAGTCCCCAGCTGCATTAGCCCCCAGCAAGAGACTCAGCCTGTCCTTTGAAGCTTTGAAGCCAGGAATTGACTTCTCTCTATGATTGTCCTACATGGCATCTTCTTCCAACAGAAGGCTGTTTTGTCCACATTGAGAATCTGTTGTTTAGTGTAGCCACCTTCATTAATTATCTTAGGTAGATCAATCTTCTGGATAACTTGCTGCAACTCCTACATCAGCACTTGCTGCTTCTCCTTGTACTTTTGTTATGGAGACATCTTCTTTCCTTAAACCCCACAGACCAACCTCTGTTAGCTTCGAACTTTTCTTCTACAGCTTTCTCTCTCAGTCTTCAAAGAACTGAAGAGAGTTCGGGCCTTGCTCTGGATTAGGCTTTGGCTTAAGGGAACTCTGTGGCTGGTTTGATTTCCATATCAACACTAAGGCTGTTGTAAAGCTTTCTTATCATTCGTGTGCTCACTGGAGTAGCACTTTTAATTTCCTTCAAGACCTTTTCCTCTGCATTCACAACTTGCCTAACTAGTGCAAGAGGCCTCGCTTTTGGCTTGCCTCTGCTTTTGACATGCCTTTCTTACTGCGCTTAATCATTTCTAGCTTTTGATTTAAAGCGAGAAAAGTACAACTCTTCTTTCACTTGAACACTTAGAAGCCCCTGTAGGGTTATTAATTGGCCTAATTTCAATATTGTTGTATCTCAGGGACTAGGGAGGGCCAAGGAGAGAGAAAGAGACAGGGAAATGACTGGACTGTGGCGCAGTCAGAACACACACATTTATCCATTAAGTTTGCAGTCTTATAATGTGTGGTTCATGGCATCCCAAACAATGACAATAGAAACATCAGAGACCACTGATAACAGGTCACTATAACAAATAGAGAAGTGACGAAAAAGTCTGAAATATTGCGAGAATTGCCAAAATGTGACAGAGACACATGAGCCAATGATGTTGGAAAAATAGCACTGATAGACTCGCTTGATGCAGGGTTGCCACAGACCTTCAATTTGTAAAAAACACAGTATCTGTGAAGTGCAATAAAATGAAGTATGCCTGTAAAAAAGATTCCACTGTATTTCCTACTTCCCAAATCATGCAAATTTGCAACCTAAGAAATTAAATAAAATAGAGCTGGGAGACATAAAACCTGTTGTCTAGCCCGGACTTGAATTCAAGGAAATTACTTAATCCTTGGATTCCATTCCTTTATTTGAAAAACTAGAGATTGGACTAAAATCTTTACAGCCTCCAAAGTAACATATTCTCTCCCTTTCTCTCTCTCTCTCTCTCTCTCTCTCTCTCTCTCTCTCTCTCTCTCTCTCAATTCAGAATTTCTATGGTCCTTTATTCTTAACTGCCAAACTTCCATATCTACCAAGTTATCCAGACTTGACATTTTTTCTTTCTCAATTTCTCAAAATTGTTCCCTTTCCATTTTTGTGGCTGCCACCTAGTTCATATTTGCATTTGTTCAGGCACAGTACCTGAATAGCCTTTTGGTAGTCCTGCTTTCTGGTCCCCATACTATTCAGCCAATACACTGCAATCAAATTAATCTCATTAAAACATCTTTGTAATATTATTCCCTAGTTTACAAACATTCAGTGTTTCCCCTTAGCCTTATGACTAAGCATACTCTTCTTAGCCTTGTATTAAAGACCTTTGATAATCTGACTTCTACCTACTTTTCTAATTTAATCTCCCATTCTTCTTATTTCAAACCAAAAAAAGTATACTTCCCACAGACTTGAAACTACCCAGCTGTCCTGAGCTGATGAACCCACCTTGTGGTGGGGACTCTAAACTTGTACCACCTCCACCTCTTCCCTTCGAAAAGATGAGGCAAACATTATTATTTTACTTTCTCCTGCCCTTCACTCCTTGCCTACAGCTTAGTTATTGTCACCTTTTTCTTCAACAGTTCTTTCTTTCTTTCCTTAACCCTTGCCCTAAAATTATCCTGTCTTTATAAGCAAATATAAGCCCTAGTCATCGATTTTCTATGTTCTACCTACACAAATGAAAAAAAAACAATTCATAACCAAGTGAACATAGGATTAAAGAAGCATTGATGATAAATCAACCAACCCTTTTCCTAAACATAACACGGCATGCTTAGTTTAGGTCTCAGGTCTCTTTTATCAACATTTGTCACACCACAATCAAATCACAACTAATCCTTAATCCTTAAATTAACACTTGACAACTTATTAAGGTTTCTACAACTTGCTTTACACATGTCATTTCCTCTCCTTGAATGAGTTCCTCCTGAATCACTCTTCCCTCAGAACTCACTCTACCCTAATATCCACCTTCCGTAGGTCCCGTCACAAAGGTGCTGATGAACTACCCTGACCCTGATGGTTCTCTTACCAGAATGGATATAATTGACTACTTATTTGTTCTTCTCACCCACTGGACTGTAAGCTCCATGAGGGCAGGAAACGTGATTTATTCACACTGTCAACTGCGTCTGGCCCAATTAGTGCTGGCACAGAGGAGATCCACAGTTGATGGATTTGTGAATGAGCAGATGGATGAGGACTAACACGGGAGAACGGAAGACAGACTGAAGGAGGGGAGAGAGGAAAGAAGGGCCAAAGTGGATAATAATACATCCATGGCTCCAAAATTAACAGAAAACCCAGGTGCAACCACCAAACCAGTAACAACACTGCAGATGGCTGCCCTGGAGATGGCTCTTATTTCCAGCAGCTCAGGAAGAGGTCAGGACCCACCTCCAAATGCTTCCAAATTGGCTAGAGGTGATGCCAGATCAGTGTCTGTACTGCAGAGCTTATTATGAAGCTCTATACTTGAATATTCCAGGAAGGATAAGGATTACATAATTACTGATTTTTTTAAGTGGTTTGTAGAAGACCTTTAATTGTAGATTTATCTCCACATATGTAATAAACTTCAGAATTAAGCAAGAATTTTGGCAATATACTTAAATCTGGGACTTAAATGATGAATTTTTTAAAAAAACTTTAAAACGTGAAATATACAGATTCTTCATCAGATTAAATACATTTTTGAAATAAAAAGCTCCTCTCAGATATAAGAAGAGAAAATGGCAACTTTCTGATCTTAGTTAAATGAGTTACTGCATCACTCATTTCAAAAACTCCTTTCCCAGTGCCTAAGGATAAACTGACACTTGCAAACTGAACAATTAAGTGAGTCAAAAAGACAGAGTTTAGCTTCATCGTCTATATAATTTAGTCAAAAGAGAGTTTACCTACTGCAATTTCCCACTCATAAAGATTAAACACACAACTAGCCTTATGGCTTCCAGCTATTAAACCAGGATCTTTAGGTCACTGAGACAACATTTAATGCAACAATAATGCATTAACTTGATTCAGTTTATTGACTCTATGTAAAATCAGCCAAACCTGGGGGGAAAACAGGTGATGGTAAACTTGATAAGGACGTTAAAACAGATAATCTGTAAGATCCCTTTCACCCATAACATTCAAAGAAATGACTGCTCAAAGGTGGCTCAAGAGGCTGTCTAAACACATACACTAGAAAGGCATGGGATCAAAGGAATGAAAACAGTGTTAGTCTGCACATAATTTTTAGATTCCTCTTTTGGCACCAGTCCATAACATGGATGTAAATGATCTGTTAACCTAAGAACCCACTGGGGGTCCTTCTAGTGATTAATTAAAAGATACAAATGAATATACAGTTGGCCTGAATGATTTTATGAAGTCCTCTAGCACTCTTACTTCCTGAGTGACAAAGGATTTCGCTCATTTGAGATGTTCATTTTTTCAAGAAATGGGTACACAAATGCACACTTTATTCAAATCAAACTTTAAACTGAACTTGTTAAGTGCCATGTTTGGCATAACAGTTCTGTCAACTGATTTTAACATTATGTAATGTTTGCAGTATTTTACATTCATTTTAAAGCATAAATATATAACAAGAAAAAATGAATAATAATTCTAATTGTGGAACCAGGGTTGTCCTTCTAAAACACAAAAACAAATAACAGAATTAACCTATATATCTGTAGAAACAAATTTTCAAGAGTAACTGTAATAATTGGATGTGCTGGATAACAACAACTCTAAGAGTAAGATGGAAAAATCTCACCATTACCCAGTTTTAACACGTGCAGATATCTTCTTAAAGTACTGAAACCTATCTTTAAATATATGAAGTCTTAATAATCTGCTTTTGTAAAGACAAATAAATAATGAGACAATATGCCTTTTAAATCTTTTCCGATTGTAATAATCACTGTAAATATCCAGTTTTTTTTAAAAAAATCCAATCTACCAGGCACCAGGTAGTTGCTTAACAAAAGCCACTTAACGAAACCATAGTTCAGAAACATGCAAAAAAAAAAAAAACCCACACACAAAACTTTACATAGAAAACATTTATGAGTTTACTTTCCTAATGCATACAATTGCGTCCTTGTTTTCAAAGCTCTGCAATTCACATCAGTGGGAACAAAAACTCTTAGAGATAACAGAAAGCTAGCTTCCTAGAAGGCACTTTGAGTAAGAGAGAGCACTGAAGAACCAGAATTTTTCTTTACAAATAGATTTCACAAGTTTCTTTTTCAGAAAAGATAAAAACTGATAAACAGTACATTGTGCAAGGTTTAGCCCCGCTATCAATCGCACCTTTTGCCATCTACATTCAACCAGTTAGTAATTAAACCTCAGAGCAGCACTCGAGGGCGCAAAACATCTGGGAGACCTCTGCGACTCCATTTCAAAGATGCCACCTCTTGACTACTGGCCTCTCTTTTCATCTCACCTCCGCTGTGGATACTATTTCATAAATTGGAAGAATTAACTTAGCAGCGAGATCAGTTAAGTCCTTCGCTGGCTTGAGTGTTACCGGAAAGAAGGGAGTGGAACGCGTTGGGGAAGTTTCCCAGCTCCAGGGCGCAGCGGAAGTCCTCGCCCCGGGGACGCCCGGTAGCCCCGCGCCGCGGCGCCGCTTTGATTTCCAGCAATGGCTCCAGGACCAAACCCGTGCGTCTGGGGCCGCTGCCGCAGCCTGCAGCTGGCTCGCAGCAGCACCCCGCTCGCTCATTCCCATTCGGTTCACGTCGTGAATCGTCGCCCCCTCCCACCCCTCCGTCCCGCCTCTGCCTCCGCCTCGTCGCCAAGCTGCCGAATCCACCGCCAGCACTGAACTTTCCAGTGGGCAGGCGCCACTGCACTGCCACCTTCCAGCCGGGCTCTTTCTTTCATCCCTTTTTCCAGAGCTCCGGCAGAAACAGGATCCGCAGCTGGGCTCGCTGGGAAAAGCACCTTGGCGCCCCAAAGCCGCCACCCCGAAGCAGCAAGTTGCATGCCTCCCGGGCACTGGCAACCGCGGCGCGGAGCCCCTCGCCCACCCGCCCGCCCGCAAACCCCAACTTCGTTTCCATCAAACTTACAGCAAAGTTGGCCTCAAGTGGCGGTGGCGCTCTCGGGGGCGGCACACCTCGCCGCCTCAGCGCGCCCCCGAGCGGGGACTGGGTCTGCCGGCGGTTTCACTGGGCCCACAGGTCTGCATGGTGTGGCCGACCAGCCCTCGCCGCCCGCACGCCCCACTCCCAGGCCGCGGCTCGCCACCCCCGCGCCCCGCTCCCAGGCCGGCCGGCGCGAGGTAGATCCCTCCGCTCGCGGCCACGCCTTGCGAGCGCCGGCGCTCGTTTCTCCAGCGCGGAAACTCGATCCGACTTTCCCTGGCGGCGGGACTATTAGCCCCCGGGGTCCCGGGCAACAACGTCCAGCCACCGGTCAGAGATCCCCTGCTGCTACAGCAGCCAACTCCATGCGAGGAAACAAGCAAGTGCTCTTGCCACACTCAGAAGAACAGTGTGGGGCTTGCTCTAGGGCCGACGGTAGTTACGGCCAGCACAGATTTGTGCAGAGAATATGGAATGTTTCTTGCTACGAAAGGGAAAACATTTGTTTAGCTTAAAAAAAAAAAAAAAAAAAAAAGTCAGCTAAGGCAAATGAAACAGCTTCCCACGCCTCTCTTTAGATTCTCTAGAACCTTCAGGGAATTCCTAAATCTGCATTTCAATGCCTTGGTTCCGGGTCTGTAATTGTTGGGGGGAGGGTGGGGGAGAAGTAAAAGGGGGGGGGGTGTTTGAAAAGGAATGCAGTTAGATTGGAATCGACTTCCTTCTTCAATCTATATTATTATCCCTGGAAAATGAAAGCGCTTCCTCCTCGATCTTTAAGTGCAGAGCTAGTTAGACCCCATAACCTCTCCGACCCTGGTTAGGAACCCTAACGTCGGCAGACACCCCTGACTCCCACATCGCGGGACAAAAGGCAGCTGTGCCGCCTCGTGCGCTTTCCCAGCCGGTAAGTCACACCTAGCAAACTGAAACCAGTCAAACGCGAAACTACAAGTTCCCTAGGGAGAGAGGGAAGCCCCCTCCGGGAACTCCCCCCGTGCCGAGGTGCGCAGTCTGGCGTTCTCCGCTGCGAGCCCATCCTCAGCGTTAGCAAAGCTCCAGACGCGGGCTCCGTGCGGTTGAGACGCAGCCGAAGCTTGGAATGCTCCTGGGCATTGGGAAACAGCCCCGGGAAGAGGGCGGACATGACCTCGGAAAGTTTGTTGGGCTCGAACATTTTAACATTGTGAGGACAAAGAGATCTGATTTCCCCGGAACCGGTGGAGGAGGTTGCAGGGGAAACTGCGAGGAAGATGGGAGCGAGGGAGTCTAGGGTTAAAGAGAGAATTTCCTTGGATCAAAGTTAGTAATGCAGTCTTCCCTTAAACCACTTTAAAGAAGGTGATTGAAAAAATAAAGGTCTAGCAGATTATGGCAGGGAAGGAAAAATAATGCCTGTAGAATAAGTGTGCTGATTCTTAGCACTAAGAATACGTAGTGTATTCCCTGCGCATTATTTAGAATACACACAAATTCACACACCAAGCAAACACTATCATCCAAACATTTGGCCACCGCCACAACTGCGCAAAGTGCTCCTGATGTTATAGGTCGATTTCACACAGGGAATAACTCTGAAGTAGGTGACCTTATCTCCAAGCTCAACCGCTTTGCGCCCCTTGCCGAATTCTAATTTAACAAAACACAACCACACAAGACACACCAACAGTTGGAGAGTGGGGCGGGGGGAAAAGAGTGAAAAGTGAAAAGACACGATCCCATAACATGAAATCACAAGATTTTTTAAATGGCACAAAAGGATTCCTGGAGAAAATTACTATTTATTTATAAATAACGCTTACTCGAGCTAAAACATCTGTTTGGGAACCCCGGTTTTCCAGGCTTCCTGAGAAACCTAACTGCCTGTAAGAAGTTGCACTTGGTCACCACAGAAAAGCAGAGCCAGAGAGATATTTCAGACTCCCGCGCTGCCACGTTTTTACTGATCCTTTAGCCCCAACGGAACGAAATAGAGGTGCCTTTCTGCTATCATCGAATTACCTTCACGTGAAAGAGAAAGGTAGTTCAAGCTCCACGTTTGTCCTTTCAATAGTCGACCCTCCCACCCTGTCCTCAAAGGCTTTTGGAAATTAAGCAGATGGAAGATAGTTCCCGAAAAGAAAACCGTGGTCCTCCAGCACTGCCTCTGCATCCAGTCCACCCAAACTATTTGTAAATTACATACGGAATGGGCCGGAGTGGGTGGTAAGTGAAGCTGGGGTGTCGGCGACCGAGTTCACGCCCACGTCCCAGGAGCAGGTCCAAGTTCGCGGTCCGCGAGGAACTCGGCAGAGAGCGCGCGCCTTGCCGGGTGTCCGGACTAGAGGGCGCTGTGCCACTGCAAATCACGCTGCCCCTGATGCGCCCTCCCTGGGCACCATTTCTATAATAAGTTACATTTAAATAATGCACAAATAGCATAGCCTTTCAAGTTCTTTTGAGCAGTACTATGCATGTATTTTATGAATTCCAAAATCTGTGTTTATCAATCTTTCATTCCTGAGCCATGCACAGCCAGAGGAGTGTGCAGCTCGTGGAGCGGAGAGCCTGTAGGATGCACACGCTTCCCTGCACTAGCTTAGAGCCAAACACCCCACGTAATTTCATTTACGTTGAAACTTAAATACATAAAGCTTGCACTAAACAAAGAACTCACCAAACCAGCCGAGCCCTCGGCACTCCGCTTTAAAGTCCTTGGCAGCTCCGTAATCTCCACGCGATTTGGATATTTGTTAAAAGCCGTGTCTGAAATACCAACTTTGCCTTCCTCGGATCTTCAGCGTGTCTCCAGCGAGAGTGTGATCCGCCCGCGGTGCCCGGACCCAGGTGGACGCATCTCCGGAGGCTTCAGTCCTGGGTGAAACTTGAGCACCGAAAGGAAGCGAGATGAGAGTGAGCGAGGGCTAGAGAGAGGGCCGAAGAGAAGCCAAGTTTGTCAGGACAAGTCCAAGCAGCGAGCCGCCTAGTTTGGGAGTTGCGGCCGGGAGCTGCGGCGGATCACTGCCTCTTTCCCTCACTCCCTCCCTCTTGGAGAAGCTGGGGGAGGGGTGGTGACGTCAGCGCCCCGCCTAGCCCCCGCCCCGCGGCGCGGAAGGGATTCTCCCGCGGGGTCCGCCTCCTGGACAGTAGCAGCGCGGCTGTAGCCGTCTCTCCTGCCGCAGCTGCGGTCCCTCTGGTGCAGCGTCTGCCCACCTCTACCCTGCGGTGTCTCCCGGGCTCCGCAGAACGCTGGCGGTCCTCTCACTTAGCACCTGAGCGGCCCCCGAGCCCCGCTGCGCTCCCCCTCTCTGGCTTGCTTTCTTTCAAGCCCCCTCTGGCAGCGGTTCCCACGCCTCCAACTGCAGGTGATGCTCTTCCTCTTCTGCAGCTGAAATTCGCCGCGACGTGTCGCCTGCCGGGTTTTTGCAGGGCTGGAATCACGAACAGTCTCTGCAGACTGGCCTGGACGACTTCTACTTTGTAGCCCTCCAACTTCTGGAGGTGATATATTTTAAATACTTCTTGTGCTCTAGCACTGTTTGTGGTCTTTGTGTTGAAAATCACGGAGCCATATTTTAATTTTCAAATCCTTTCCAAAAGCGCCTACGTTTTTAGACCGTACTCTGAAGTAAACATAGAAGCTTCCGAAGGGTGGGGGAAGAGATGGAGGAGGAGTCAATTTCTACTGATTCTTACAAGTCATCTGTAGTGATAGGAGCCAATACACAAATTAATCGTCTACTCCTCGTAATATGGACTGAGATCAATGTAAACACTATTGAAGTTTAATTTGTAAATGAATGCGTCGTTTTTATGTAAGCGTCCAGACCCCAGGAAAATATCTGCTGTGGAATTGTTTTTTAATGCCGGTAAATACCAAAATAAAACCTCCTGAACAGTGTGAAATTCCCAGGGAGACACTTCTGTGAGTTGGTTGACACTGTCTCCAGAAACTTGACATTAAAATTCGAAGATCCCTAGAAAAGGGCGAGGGGGCTGGAGGGCAGCTTCTACCACTGCATTTGCAGCCATCGATGTGAATCTAGAGGTGATTTTAACTGATCCCTCTCTTTGAAAGGTAAAGATCAAATGTTTGGAGTATTGTGTGTGCTTAGCTTTCAGGAAGTCAGTCATATACCCTCTCTAAATTTGTTTCCTCATCTGTGATAAAGCAATAATATCTGTTCCACCTGGTGAAAATGTATTCGTGTATTTATCCATTAAAAGTATTTATTGAATGCCATTTATTTGCCAGGGAGATAACATTCATTCATTCAGGCAACACTTTTCCTGAGCATCATATGACGTGTCTGGCAAGCACGTAGTAGTTAATATTAGTTTTCTTACCCACCCTTCTTCTTTGCAATGTTTCCATTTCCTCATCTATAAAATAAGGAAGAGTTAAAGGGAGTTCATCACAAATAATTCAAGGTACATTTTGATTTGAAAGGGCAGGGAGGGTACAGAGAGGCTAGAAGGATGAAGAGCTATGGGAAAGGACCTTAGAGGCCCCCAGCAGACACAGGGACAGTGGGAAGGTGCCAGATTCCTGAGGAGGGAGGAGGCCATCAAATGAAAGACTGCCTTGAAAGGCCAACCTGTCAGTGCAGAGGACACACTCCTCATGCTTCACTATTTTAGCTACACAGACTCTTTTACGTCAATAGTTGAAATTAGAAATTGACCATGTATTACAAGTTCCTATAAATGACACACATAAATTCCCTCCAGACACTGCTGTGCAAATCAATTTGGTTTGCTGTACTAATCTTTAGAGTTATCATAGGTAAATCTAATTATTTCTATTTAAAAAAGAAGACTACAAATGAGGGGAACTTCTACATAATAATTAAGAAGGAATCCAAATTGCTACTTTTAAAAACAAAGTGAGAGGGGCAGAAAATTTTTAATAAAACCTCTAGACCCACCTGGTCCAATACCATAGGTAGCCATTAGCCACAAGTGGCTATTTAAATGAAATTAAAATTCAGTTCTTTCCTCTCACTCGCTACATTTCATGTACTCAATATCCACTTGTGGCTTGTGACTACTGTATTGTTCAGGGCCGATTAAAGAACATTTTCATCATGACCCCGAGTTCTATTGAGCAACACTGCTAAAGACTTTGCTATGGAATTTGGAAGACTACTTCAAGTATTATCATTTTGATGTATCCAATACTGAGTCACTTCCAAAGTAAAAAACAAAATAGAATCACAGAAGGATTCACTCATTGCACAAATACTTATAAAGTATCAACAACATGCTCAGTGAAATAAGAAAAGACTCAAGATTTAATGAATTAGGTGTGTTTGGTGATTAAGAAATATTAACATGGCCTTTTAGTTGTTTTCAATCACTGTTGAGAACTAAAACCAGAGGATATACTGAATTTAAAGCAAGAAAAAATTCTAAGGCATTTTTAGGAACCGTCCTAGGACTAAATAATTATAAGTTGGCTGACTGACTTCTGGCCTCCTCTCTCTTTTCCTTTTCACTGCTTTCTCATTTGCCTGCACCGCCTTTCTGCCTACACTTCCTGAAGGTGACATACTATTATTCAGCCCTCTCCACTTTCCCATTGTTTTGGAATTGTTTTACCCTTCACATACAGCTCTCCTCTGGGATCTGCCTGTACTCTTCAAGAAAGGGCCATTAGAACAGACAACTTGTCAATCTGATAAGGATCAGTAGCAGTTAACTATGGGTATGAATATGTTAATATTCGTGGTCCCTTCCAAGTACATTAGAAGAAGGACTTTCTTAAAGCTGTACCTTAAGGATAAAATTTGATTTTAATAGTGAAATTCCAGATGCCATAGCTAGTCTGGAAAATATTTGGAGGCATTACAAATATCCTACTGGACGGCTAACTAGTAATAAAAAAGGAGGGCAAAGTATATCTTCATTTTAGGAATAAATACATACTGGAATAGGCTGGCTGCTGACTTCCTGTCCCTACAAATATAAGATCAACATCCCGAAATGGTTTGGGAGCAGATTTTGCTGGACAAATGTAATTCTTGTGATGCTTTTCCAGCTTAGTGATTGAAGGATTCCAAGTCTACTTTTTTGAACAGTAAGTAACGAATCATGCAGAAACTGTTAAAATACTTTCTCGACAGAGGTAGTAGGAAGAGCATTACACTTGAGGTCAGTAAATCTGGTTTGAGTCTTGTCTTTGCCACGTAAAATCTAGTGTATTTGGTTATTACTGAATTTTGAGAGCCTCACTTTCCTCTACAAAGGTGCATCTCTAAAATGATCTAAAAATATCTGCCTCACTGGTTGTGAGAGATACCAGTAAAGAATGAAGACAAGGACTACAATGCCATTTTTTCCCTCAAATTTGCCCACTGTTTCTCACCCTACCCCTCTCATTTCAGCCATGAGGCTTTGTAGAACCAATAGCAGTAACATCGATTTAATGCCAGTTATGTTCCAGACTCTGTTCTAGCTTCTTTATATGCATTATCACATGTAATTCTTATAAAATCCTGTAAGACATTACCAATTAATAACCTACTGCCACTTCATAGATGAGAAACTGAGGTTTAGGTAGATTAGATAACTCATGCTGAGTCACCTTTTGTACTGAAACCCAAGGCTGGCTATCTTCATAGCCAACATAGCCAACATTCTAAGAACTGTGGAGCTCAGACACAGATTCGTAGCCCAACGAGTTCCGGCAAAGGGGAGAGAGCTGTGCAAGCAGGACCAGCTGTGGTGGTGGTCGCCGCCATTGCTCTGGGCTACCTCTCACAACTCACCCCATGCCTGTCCCCACCTATCTGGGCGGATCCCTGCAGTAGTAAACAGAACTGCTGAAACATATGGGCTCTGAATCTGGTGCAGGAAGAGCTTTGGAACTTCAAAAGCTCTCCGCATACCCACACAGACACTGCGCCCTGTGACCCAGGCGAACTTTAACAGAGGAGACGCCCATCTCCCAGGGAATCACCCCATTGTGTGAGAAGCAGGAATAGTGCAGAGAAAACATAGCACTACCGTGTGAGAGAGAAAAAAAGGCTGCAGTTGGAGAGCAAATAAAACATTCTACCAACAAGCACTGGAAAACAAAAGAAAGACCTCTTCCTATCAACCTGTTGCAGAAGCCACTCCTGTAGATGTCTAGGAAGAGAAATAATAAATCAGTAATTGCCATGAATAACCAAGGCAACAAGACATCTCAGAAAGAAAGTGAAAAGTCTCCAGGAAAGGAACTTAAAGATATGGAAATATGTGACTTAAATGACAGAGAATTCAAGATTGCAGTTCTGAAAAAACTCAACGAGATGCAAGAAAACACAGAAAAGCAGTTTAATGAACTCAGAAACACAATCAAAGAACAACATGAGCATTTTACGAAAGAGATTGAAATTTTTAAAAAGAACCAAATAGAATTTCTAGAGATTAAGAATTCAAGAGAAGAAATTAAGAATGAAATACCCAGTTTAGGTAGTAGAGTTGACCAGATGGAAGAAAGAATCAGTGACATCGAAGATAGAAACCTGGAAATGACACGGTGGAAGAAGAAAGAGACTTGAGACTTAAAAGAAATGAAAGAACTCTACAAGAACTTTCTGACTCCATCAGAAAGAGCAATATAAGAATAATGGGCATACCAGAAGGAGAAGAAAGAGAGAAAGGAACAGAGAATATATTCAAACGAATTGTCAATGAGAACTTCCCGAACTTGTGGACAGAAATGGATCCTCGAATCCAAGAAGCCAGTAGAACACATAATTACCTCAATCCCAACAGGCCTTCTCCAAGGCACATTGTAATGAAGCTGTCTAAAATAAACGACAAAGAAAGAATCCTCAAGGCAGCCAGGGAAAAGAAGACGGTAACCTATAAAGGAAAGCCCATTAGATTATCATCAGATTTTTCAGCAGAAACTCTACAAGCCAGGAGGGAGTGGAACCAAATATTCAAACTATTGAAAGAGAGAAATTATGAGCCAAGAATAATATATCCAGCAAAGATATCCTTTAGATATGAAGGAGGAATAAAGATCTTTCCAGACATACAGAAGTTGAGGGTATTTTCTAATACACGACCTACACTACAAGAAATACTAAAGGAGTCTATTCAACAGCCACCAACAGGGATAATTTGTGGCAACCAAAACATAAAAAGGGGGAGAGTAAAGGCCTGAAACGGAATATGGGAATGGAGAAAGTAAGTGTGCTGAAGAAAATGGAATATTCTAAATATCAAACTTTCTTTTCCATAAACTTAAGGGCAACACTCAAAAAAAAAAAAAAAAAAAAAAAAAAATCCAGAACTGAAATATATACTGTAATAAAAGAAGAAACAGAGGGAAACATCATAGAATACCACCACACAGAAATAATAGACAACAACAAAAAGGCAAAGAAACAATGGAGACACAGCCTTACCAGAAAACTAAAGATAGAATGACAGGAAATCCTCACATATCAATAATCACCCTAAATGTAAATGGACTGAACTCACCAATAAAAAGGCACAGAGTAGCAGATTGGATCAAAAAACTGAACCCAACCATATGCTGTCTCCAAGAGACACATCTCAGCTACAAGGACAAGCATAGACTCGAAGTGAAAGGGTGGAAATTGACACTCCAAGCAAATGGTATGCAATGAAAATAAGGTGTAGGCATACTAATACCAGATGAAACAGACTTCAGGGTGAAAAAAAGTAATAAGAGACAAAGATGGACATTTCATAATGGTGAAGGGGACTATACAACAAGAAGACATAACAGTCATCAATATTTATGCCCCCAATCAGGGAGCACCAAAATATACCAAGCATCTACTAACAGAACTAAAGGGAGAAATTGACCAAAACACAATTATACTAGGGGTCTTAAATACATCATTGACAGCTATGGATAGATCATCCAAACAGAAAATAAATAACGAACTAGCAGGCCTAAATGACACATTAGATGAAATGGACATAATTGACATATATAGAGCACTTCATCCTAAAACATCAGACTATACATTTTTTTCTAGTGTACATGGAACATTCTCAAGGATAGACCATATATTGGGACATAAAATCAGCCTCAGCAAATTCAAGAAGATTGAAATCATACCAAGCATATTCTCTGATCATAAGGCTTTGAAATTGGATATCAATTGCAAAAAGAAAGCAGGAAAAAAACACAAATACATGGAGATTAAGCAACATACGTTTAAAGAACGACCAGGTCAAAGAAGAAATTAGAGGAGAGATCAAAAGATACATAGAAACAAATGACAATGAAAATACATCCTACCAAAATTTTTGGGATGCAGCGAAAGAAGTTTTAAGGGTGAAATTTGTATCATTACAAGCCTATCTCAAGAAACAAGAAAAATCCCAAATAAATAGCCTCATGTTACACCTTAAAGAACTAGAAAAAGAAGAACAAGTGAAACCCAAGGTCAGCAGAAGAGAGGAAATAACAAAAATCAGAACAGAACTAAATAAAATAGAGAACAAAAAGACAATAGAAAAAATTAATATGACACAGAGCTGGTTCTCCCATCAAGGTATTAACCAGGCCCGACCCTGCTTAGCTTCCAAGATCAGATGAGATTGGGTGTGTTCAGGGTGGTATGGCTGTAGACAAAGAGCTGGTTCTTTGAAAAGATTAACAAAATTGACAAACCCTTGGCTAGACTCACTAAGATAAAAAGAGAGAAGACACTAATTAACAAAATCAGAAATGAAAAAGGGGAAGTTATCACGGACACCACAGAAATACAAAGGATCAACCAAGAATACTATGAAGGACTATATGCCACCAAATTCAATAACCTAGAAGAAATGGACAAGTTCTTAGAAACATATAGCCTTCCTAGGCTGAACCATGAAGAACTGGAAAATCTAAACAGACCGATCACCAGTAACGAAATTGAATCAGTCATCCAAAACCTTCCCAAAAGCAAAAGTCCAGGACCAGATGGCTTCACTAGTGAATTCTACCAAACCTTCAAAGAGGATCTAACACCAATTCTGGTCAAACTCTTCCAAAAAATTGAAGAAGAGACAGTACTCCCTAACTCATTTTATGAGGCCAACATTACCCTGATACCAAAACCTGGTAAGGACAACACAAAAAAAGAAAACTACAGACCAATATCTCTGATGAATACAGATGCAACAATCCTAAACAAAATTCTAGCAAATCGAATACAACAATGCATTGAAAAGATTATTCATCACGACCAAGTGGTGTTCATCCCTGGGGCACAAGGATGGTTCAACATCTGCAAATCCATCAATGTGATACATCACATAAACAAAATAAAGGACAAAAATCATATGATTATATCAATTGATGCAGAAAAAGCATTTGACAAGATACAACATCCATGTATGATTAAAACACTTAATAAAATAGGTATAGAAGGAAAATACCTTAACATAATAAAGGCCATATATGAGAAGCCCTCAGCTAATCTCATAATTAATGGTGAAAAACTGAAGCCCTTTGCTCTACGTTCAGGAACACGACAGGGCTATCCCCTATCACCTCTGCTTTTCAACATAGTGTTGGAAGTCCTTGCCAGAGCAATTAGGCAAGAGAAAAATAAAAGGCATCCAAATTGGGAATGTAGAAGTTAAATTATCACTCTTTGCAGATGACATGATGCTATATATAGAAAACCCTAAAGACTTCACCAAAAAGCTATTAGAAACAATCAACAAATACAGTAAAGTTGCCGGCTACAAAATCAAAGTACAAAAGTCCATTGCATTCCTATATACTAACAATGAAATCTCAGAAAAAGAAATATGAAAAACAATTCCTTTTGCAATTGCAGCAAAAAGAATAAAATACCTAGCAATAAACTTAACCAAGGATGTGAAAGACCTATATGCTGAAAACTATAAGACATTTTTAGAAGAAATTGAAGAAGACACCAAGAAAGGGAAAGATTCCATGCTCATGGATTGGAAGAATCAACATAGTTAAAATGGCCATATTACCCAAAGCAATATACAGATTCAATGCAATCCCCATCAAAATCCCAATGGCATTTTTAAAAGAAATAGAACAAAAACAAAAAAATTGTTGAAAAGTGGTTCCTTTAGTCACAGAGTAAGAGCATCACCAACTGTGTTTAGGAATATATATATGTTATACATGCATTATTTGTTTGATTTGCCTATTTTCCTAGGTATATATACGTGCTCTGACACACATTTCTCTTTAAAATCGTCTGGCTTTTAACTTGTTTAGTCTGAACAGCAGAAAAATACATACCAATGAGGCTCAATGAATTCTGACAAGGGCTATCTCATAGGATTTCATGATCAGCATTTCAACTTACACTTCAGTTTTCCTTTTTCTGGTCTGGAACGGCTAGTGTTTCTTGATCTCTCTAGTTCTTTCTCTCTTTCGTTTATGCTTTCCTATATGACAATATGGAAATTTCCCTCTATCTATACTTTTGGTAGAAATTTTTTATCCTAAAAGCTAATCTGCTATAGAAATTAAGAGGCTTCCATTTGGGAGATGAAAACTGTGATAGTCCCCCAATGTTCTTTCTCTAACAGATGATCTATCTGAGCCCATCGTGTAGTTTTCTACCCCTTGTCATGAGCCTGAGGACCAATTGTAGCCAATGAGATATCAGAGGAAGTTTGCTGGAGGCTCTGGAACAAAATTTTCTCCCTCCTAAGAGAGATCCATGAGATACATTATGTCTCTCTAAGGACATTGTCAGATTTAGGATGCCATACCAGGGACTACTGCAGCCATCTTACTTGCTGAGGATGTGGCCTAAACGGGGGAAGGCAGATGAGGGTTCTCATTGACACTGAACCAACTCTCTCTGGAGTCAATCTTAACTCAAAACTTTTTTTTTTTTTTTTTAGTTTCAGGTGTACAAAACAATGCAATAATTAGACACTTCATCCTTTTCCATTGACTCTATTCCCTATGCTGTATTCCATATCCCGTGACTATATATATTAAATTATAGTTGACATACTTCTTTTTATGGGAGAGCACATAAGCTTCCATCTTATTCAAACAGAATTGTGTTAGGATTTGGGACACTTGTACCTGTCATCATCTCCCACCACTAGCTAATCCTTTATTAAATATACTGGGAATTATATGAAAGACGAAAATAAGTGGCAGTGCTTCCTCAACTCACTGGTCACTAGGAATTGAGACTGATTATAATGACAATATTGAAGGACTCTTAGAACTTTCCCTTAAAGGTGAGAAAGAAGTTTTTAGATACATACAAAATGATTCAGTTTTGCCAACTGCCCATTTTTCTACCATAACTAAGATGAAACTGAGAATCTGAAATTTTATTTCTTCAACTAAGAGATTTTTCTTCATTCCTACTGTTCTTTTCTCTCAGGTGTCCAAAGCACATTTCCCAGTAGCTTTGTAAGGACACATCAGAAGTAATTTCCTAGACTCTACAGTGAATGTAAACCAAATCCTGATGTCAAATAATTACCAAAGAATAAAGCAGTCCGCTGGAGTGCTCTCTGTGAGTAAATCTATGACATTTGGAATTTGAGTCTATCTGTGCCTCCGATTGCCAATATCGAATGGCAAGCCAAAAAATAAAATCAGTGTATATTCACTTTGGCCAACTTTGTCCACATTTTGCCCTTTATTTGAAATAAATCACTTAAAAAAAGTTAAAACTCAGGGCGTGCTATGGTTGAAGATAAGTTTTTCTTTAAGTTTCTTTGTTGTTTTATATGTGTAGGAAAGAAGATAGTTTGCTCCTGCCCCTTTTCTAAGCAACAGTTTGTAAAAAGTCACTTCTCCTGCGAGGGTAGGTGTATGAGAGAAAGAACAAAGTAATCTTCCTCTTATCTCCTCCACTCCATTTGATGTTTGTTCTGGAGTAGTGGGGAAAAAAATGTTTTAAGACACTTGTTAAAACAGTAAGGCAGACTTTATTCAGGACTATCATGTTACATGTAGGGACAACTGCAATGGCATTTTGCAGCAGGAAAGAGAAATTGGGCTCAACTTTAAATACAACAAGGAAAAGTGGGGAGTTATAGCCAAGGAGCTGGCTTGGGGTGGGGGTGGGGGGGTCGGTAGATAAAAAAAATTACTAAGAAAGAAATATCAAGGGTAACAGGGGATTCCGGCTAAAGGGATCTGACAGGATTCTTATTGAAGACAGGCCAAGGTGATCAGATATTACTTGGGGGATGGTGGGAGATGACAAAATTTGATTAGATATCTAGGGTGGGTGACTCTGGCTACACCAATTTTATAGGATTCTTGCTAAGACTGGGTGATGCAGGCCCAACAACGATGGATACCAAATTCAAGACCTATAAAAGGAGTCTGTCTAGAGTTTGATCAAGAGTGTTTACCAGTAACATACTCTTGTTCTTCCTATTCTCCTATAACTGTTTTTTCCTGAAAAATATCAAAGAAAAGGAGAGCAACAATTGTTATTAATCTAACATCTGAGTCCCTTTGAATCTCAGCTATAATATTTGCAGGTTAAGATTATTAGTCTGTGTCATTGTTCTACAAAAAAGCCAAATTGTTTAAGGAGGTTGAGGTAGTACCTGGATGGGTAAAGAGGAAGTGCTGTGGAAGAAAGGAATTAAAAGTCAGAGGATTTACGTGAGTTCTGTATCTAATGTTTATTGGCTGTGTGAGCTTGGCAGGTTACTGAACTTCTTAATAGCAATGTGATTGGCTGGACTCTAAGATGGGCAGCAATGATTCCCAACTCCTGACATTCATACCATTGTGTAGTCTCTTCCCATATCTTACCAACCAGGGTCTGTGTAACAATAGCAAAAGCCAGAAATGATGGCTTGTAATTTCTGAGATAAAGTTATAATAAAAGACAATAACACAACTCTCTCTCTCTCTCTCTCCCTCTCTCTCTCTTTCTCATTATTTGCTTTGAGACAAGCCAAAAGCCCACATGGTGAGCAACTCAAAGCTTCTTCTAATAGCCACATAAGTAAGACTGAAAAGTGTATCCTTCTACCCCAGTCAAGCCTTCTGGTGACTACAACCCCAGCAGGTAGCTAAATTGGAGCCTCATTAGGATCCTGAGCCAGGTCACCCCGCTAAGCTGCTCCCATACTGGAGACCCTCAGAAACTATGTGAGATAATAAATGTTTGTCACTTTAAGCTGCTAATTTTTAAGGGAATTTGTTACTCAGCAACAGATAAAGAAATTTGGACTAATGGCTTCTTACCAATAATATAGTGAGGACTCAGTCAAAACATGGATGAGAAAACATTTGGTAAACCATAAAGGAATACGTGAATGTTAGAACCACATGAATAGAGTGGAAGAAAATGTCTAGAACAGCACTATCCAAAAGAACTTTATGTGAAAATGGAAATGTTCTATCGATGCTGTCCTCGGTGGTTTAATTGAGTACTTGACATATGGCTAGTGCAAAATGAGGAATTGAATTTTTTTATTTTCCTTAATTTTAATTCATTTAAACTTAAATAATCATAGGTGGTTAATGGCTACCATTTTGGACAGAGCAAATCTAGAAATTTCTAAACCAACAAACGACATTCCAAAACAGAGTCAAAAAGAACACAGTACATAAAAATCATGAACATGTTTTCTTCTCCAATTGTGACTTTTGTAAAGGAAGACACATGTTATTTAGGAAGTCCAGAAATTATAGGTTGAGTTAAGTTAAGCAATTATTTACTTCCATGTGTAGAAACAAAACAAAACACACACATACACACAAAACAGGTTTTCTGAGTCTGCTCATAAATATCCTTTTGTGTGTATGTGTGCAATTTATTAGACATGAAATTATGGATTCAATTGACTGTCCCACACAAATGGCTAATTTACATCATTGATTGAAGAGGCATGCAATGAACCAACTGCTACCTTAACTACACAGGGCACTGGTGATTCATCCATCTGCTGGGTGAGAGAGAGTTAACCTGAGTGTTTCTTGGAGCCACTTATTCAATGATATCATTTGGTAAATATGCAACTCCAAATGCAAAAACAACTACTCTAAGTTACTTGCTCTGTTAGTTTAACCCGACTAGAGGTAGACTTTAGTGTATACAAAACTATTTCAGCTAAGGCTTGTAGGATGTCTTGTATGTCATGCTGTTAGTAGAGTAGGGATGTCCATCTGGATTTTCTTATTCTTTTTAAGTGACATATGTTTAATTGTGCTCTGTAATAAAGCTTATTGTCTTAAATGATGACGGTATCCCTAAAATAAGTCTCTTCATCATGTCAGATCATATCTTTCATCCTCAAGCTATGGTCGCATTTATTGTGAAATAACTGCTGCTGCTCCACATATTGATCAAGACTGGCTGAAGAAGAACTGGTTATCCCCATGCACAGCAAAAAGTAAAATTGGATCCTTGCCTTATACTACAACAAAAGTTTTCTCCTGATGAATTAAATATGTAAAGCTATAAGACCAACTGTTAAAATATTTAGAAGAAAATGTAAGAAAATAATTTATTTGGGACCAATGGAAGTATTTACTATATAACATATAAAATGTTCTAACTGTGTAAGAAAGATCAACAAATTTAATTACATAAAAATTAAGAACGTCTATTTATCAAAAGACACCATTTTAAAAAGTGAAAATGCAAATTCCAGATTGGGAGGATACTCATTTAATAAACATAATTAAGAAAAATTAATATCTTTAATATAAAAAGTCTTGCCAATCAATAAGAGAGCGATTCAATTTAAAAAATAGGGAACATTCAATGGAGAAATGGAAAAAATCATAAACCTGTACTTTGAAAGAGAAAATACGAATGGTGATTATACATGTAGTATATTGAAATTGTGCCCCTCCCCCCAAAAAAATATGTATGTCCATTTCCTAATCCCCAGAACTATAAATATGACCTTTTGGGGAAAAGGTTCCTTGCAGATGTCATTCAATTAAGGCTCTCAAAATGAGAACATTTTGGATTATCTGTGTGGGACCTAAATCCAATGACAAGTGTCATTATGAAAGTCATTCAGATGAGAGAAGGATTCTTCCTGAGAGCTTTTGGAAAGATTATAACTTGAGTCTGGACTTCTGGTTTCCAGAACTGTAAGACAATACATTTTTGTTGTTTCAAGTTACCCAGTGAGTGGTAATTTGTTATGGCAGCCCTAAGAAATGAATACAGTACCGAAGAAGGGGTACTTTCATTAGTTATTAGAGAAACGAAAGTTAAATCCTCAATATATACCCTTGAGCACTTACCATATTGGCAAAAATTAAGATGTCCTATCATATCAGAGGTGGTAAAGATATGGCTCAATGGGAATTCTTACACAGTACTGGTAGGATTGTAAATTGGTGCAACTACTTTGGAGAACAGTTGAGTATCACCTTGTGAAGATGAATCTGCACATATCTGATAACCCAGCAATTCTATCACTAGGTTTAGTACACCCAAGAGGGACTCTAAAACATGTATACCAACATATATCTATAAGAAAATGTATAGCAGCTTTGTTCACAATAACAAAAACCTGGAAAACACACAAATGCTCAGCAAAAAGAGAATGAATAAATAAATTGCAGCATCTTCACACTATGAAATTTACACAGGAAAAATTAATGTACTATTGTTACATGTAACAATATGATTTTTAAAAATATAATGAGGAGTGAGAAATAGACGTAAAAATTTGTTCAAAATCCAGTAAAACTAAATATATTGCTTAGGGAAATATACATATGATATAGCATATTCATTTTTTAAGAATACATTTATAGATTGTAATATGATTGCTATTGCAGTGATAGTTAACTCCTCTATCACATCACATAATTATCATGTCTTTATTTTTTAATTAGTTTCAGGTGTACAAAGAAACATAATGTTAGACATTTACACCCCTCACAAAGTGATAACCCCACTCCTCCAAAGATGGGGGAGAAGGTGAAGAGATTAGCATATTCATTTTTAAAAAGAATAGCAGTTTCTCGAAGAGAGATGGCTAGTGGATGGGATAAACAGATATATTCATGTACAAGAATATTCTAGTTCTGTGATAAGGAATGGGTTTCTAGCTGTTTGTATTTGTTTTGTGCTTATTAACTTAAAAATAGTTTGTTAATATATTAGTATTAAAATATTTAACACCAAAACAAATTATTATAATTAATAAATAATTAATATATTAGTATTAAAAATATTTAATACCAAAACAACAGTAAAGAAGAATGCTGTAATAATTAGGGCCATATAGAGATCATCTGTAACCTAATACCAAAAGGGTATCAATGTATCCATTGAATATCCTTTTGACAGGCATTTGAAGAAATGAAGGGTAGCAAGAATGGATATAACCTCAAATATAGAAGTGAAAGGAAGTAAAATAACCCTCTGCATATGTGTTGTAGTGAGATAGATCAGAAGAAGGGAGACAGCAGTACCTAGATAAAAGTCCGATCTATCACAAAAAGTTTTCCTAGATATTTAAAATGATGAGTCAGGCTTTGAGTAAAGACGAATTCATGGGATGAAGCAGGCAAGGCCACCAGGTACTCCTAGAGGAAAAAGAAAATGAAAGTTTCAGAATATACAGCTAAGATACCCACTTGAGTCTTTTAGCTAGTACAAAGATGGATGTAATCTTGTAACGAGCTCAACCGGCCAATCAGATTCAGTTTGGGCCCTGAAGGGGCGGGCTCAACACAGAAAAGGTGGTGCCTGCCTGCAAGCTGCACAGAAGAACCTCACACAGGGAAAATGCTGAGTGTTCTTCAGTCCTCCCTCTAAAGCCGCACACGTCAGTCTGCCACTCTCTCTTGCACCCTCCCCCTATCTCCATATGTCTTTGACACCTCCTGAGTCACCCCCTCCACCAGAGCCCAAGGTGAGTGCCTGCAAGTGAGTCTGTGCGTGAGCTGTTTTAGACGATGTCTGGGATTCCCTGCAGCCTTCCTGGATGGTCAGAATCCCCACTGTTTTTCACAGCTAGGTGTCATGGCGGTTCCTCTTCCTGGTACCAGTACTCTGAGTTGAGGAGCCTGGTGTGGGAGGCTGAGGTCCCTCACTTCTCCTGGGGGAACCTCAGCAGCTGAAATATCCCTCCTGATTCTCAACCGCCACATGGTGGTTGGGACCCATTCTGCATCTGTGCCTGTCCTACCTGTCTGGATGTGGCTTCTTCTTTATATTTTTAGTCATAGGATTTCTGTTTGGTTAGACTTCAGATGGCTTCCAGGTTGATTGTTCTATAATTTAGTTGTAATTTTAATGTATTCATGGAAGAAAGCAGGCACAGTGTTTACTCCGCCATCTTGGATCTCTCCGTGTCAGCTGTTTTAAAGAAGTGTGTGTAGAGATAAGCAGAGTTCAATTTTTTACCTGTATACTTAGGTGTTCAGCACAAAACCCCAGTGCCTAACAAGCTGCACACATTCACTTGTTGACTGTAGGGAATTAATCCTATCTGAAGTGTGCCATCTGTTTCTAGTTTGGACCCCAACTGATACAAGAAAGCCCATTAATTACCTCTCTCAAACCAGCTGTTGGCAATTCTGGTAGCTATTACCATACTATTTGCCTATAGTCCTTACAAACAGAGGTGTCAGTATAGAGCACTGATTCTCAAAGTATGGTCTCAGACCAGCAGTACCAGCATTTCCTGGGAACTTGTTAGAAATGCAAAGTTCAGGCTCCACCCAAGACCTGCTGAATTCAAAATTCCAAGGGTGGGCTGAGCAATATGCTCTAATCAACTTTTCAGAATATTCTGATATGTGTTAAAGCATGAGAACCATTAGCATAACAATGGATAGTGCAGCATCCTAAAACTAATAGCAGCTAAACTTATTTTTTAAGTAAAAACTGTTTATCTTTAAGGCATACAACATAATGCTGTAATATACGTATGAATAGTAAAATAGTTACTATAGTCAAGTTAATTAATATATCCATCTCCTCACATAACTACCTTGTGTGTGTGTGTGTGTGTGTGTGTGTTGAGAGGACATTCTGAGAGCTACTCTCCGAGCAAATTTCCAGCATATAATACAATGCTATTGACTATAGTTATCATGCTGTATCATTAGATCTCTAGAACTTACTCATCTTACATAACTGAAACTTTGTACCCTTGGGCAACTACTGCCACCTCCCCACCCCTGGTAACCATGGTTCTACTCTCTGCTTCTATGATTTTGACTTTTCTAGATACCGCATGTAAGTGAGATCACGTAGTACTTTTCTTTCTGTGCCTGGCTTATTTCACTGAGTTTCCTCCAGGTTCATCCATGTCATTACAAATGGCAGGATCTCCTTCCTTTTAAAGGTTTAGTGATAGTCCATCATATATATAAACTATATTTCTAAGCACAGAGCAGAGTGGAGAAGGATATAGGGTAAGGAGCATGTGAAAAGTATTAGGGGTATTAGGTACCTGCCAATCTATGTCTTTTATTTAGCAGCCCTAACTGCAAATGAAAGGTGAAGGTGAGGTGGTGGTACCAAAGATAGGCAACACAGATTCTGAGTTCTTGTCCCATTTCCTGAAATTGTGTTAGGAAATAGCACAATCTGAGTCTGGATGACTGAGATATGTGGAATTCTCCAATACTCTACATGTACTAGAAGAAGGTAGGAGGAGAACTTAAAGACCAAGGGAGAGGGAAGTTTTTCTGCTAGATAAATTTAATGTGGGGTGAGTCTCAGGGGATCATTCTACCATCATAAGTAAGTGACTCAAGGCTATTTCAACAATGTCCTACATAGATGACTTTATTAGAGATTAATGAACTGAGGGAGTCTATTGAACAGATCTGTATTAATGGGATCATCATCTAATTCTATAGCTCATACACTTCCCAAATTTGGTAGTGAGAGAAAAAAAGATTCAGCGTGTGATAATACTCTAGTCACAGTAATAGGACAAAGGTAGACCAGGGTCTAATAGTTTGAGTTCAAGAAAGAACTCAGTAGCTTATTTGGGAGATACATTTTGTGAATTGGTTATTCTAAACCTAATGCTGTGACAGTGAGGAGAGAAATGCTTTTTATCTTCCAGCAAGATGTACCATTCGAGGGGACGCTTCAGGGTATCTCAGCTACTCCCACTGCCTTTCAGTGCTTTGTCAAGAAGTGATAAGCCAACAGTGGAAGTGGATCACATCATTGTTTTGGGGAGAATGTTACAAAAGCTCAAGGAACCATTCTCTAAAGTCCTACATATCTCAGATAATGACTAAAAATGATCCTATGAAAAACTGCAGTTTTTGTCATGCCCTTATAAATTATTTATTGCATAATATTCCAAGATTGCTGCTACCACCATCCCTGATTGGCTCCTAGGAATTAAGGTCTTCTGGGGATTCAATATTTAATGTCTACTGCACAGGGCGTTGCATCTATGTAGGGAACCTATCAAAACCACATTGCTTAGTCTTTCGTTTAATAAAAGTTACCTTTTTTTTTTTACTTTTAATATTTCTTGCGGTTTTTGTTGTTGTTGTTTTTTTTGAAAGCCTCCTTAATCATGTCTCTTAATGCCTCTCAGAGGTAGAGTACATTCTGATTAAATAGTCAGCCATAAAATTCATTTACATGTGCTTCATTTGGCACTGACTCCCTGATATCATATTGCTTGGATATGAAATGAAAGGTTCTGGAAATGAATTGAGTACTTTGACTATAGAAGCCTAAATAACTGGCTTACCTCTGTTTGTTTTTTGGTCTTTCTGTTTTGAACTTGTGCATTTGTCATCTATGGTCTGTTTATTTTCATTGTGAAGAGACAAGGAAAAGATAAAGCTCTAAATTTTGTCTGAAATAAAGGAGATGCATATGTATATAAATCCATTTTCCCAGAAATGTTCTAGTTCTGAGATATCCTGTTTAAGTAAAATTGTATATAATTTGCCCCTAGACTGTGTGTGTGTATTTTGAACAGGTTTAGCAATAGGAATATATTCTGGATTCTTTTTAGTTCCAAATACTTCCTGTTGAATAGTGGTTTATTTTAGTGCATGTTTTAACTATAGTAAGTGATTCTGTTAAGATGGCTAATTTTTGGTAGACTTGTCTAGCAATTCAAGTAAACTCACTTCTGAAAAACTTCAGGATGCACTACATTCTTTCTTTGTTAAGTTTAATGTTCTGAAATAGATGAAGAATTGGTTTTTGAATTCCACTAGGTATATAGGCAACTTCTATTTGGTACTGCATTTTGTTTTAAAACTTTATTCTGTAAAATGTAAGCAGTTTCCTAACTGGTTACGTGGGAAGGTTGCAAAGAGAAGCAAGAATCTTATTATTAACATCACAGTGTTTAGACCACTGAGTACCACCTTTACTTGTGCTGTGCCACACAGGCTGTGTACACAGGACACAGTGGCTTTGATTCTGATGCTTCTTGAGAAGGACCAAGGCAGACAAGGCATCCAGGAGCGTGGCCATGATACTCGATGTATTCAGTAAGCCGGGTTTTCATAACAAATTGTGACACTCTGGTTGTTATCGTGGCATATTGCACAGATTCATTTTTGGACAAGAGTACATAGCCAAATGTAGGAAGCTACTTTGAAATACCCACTTTAGAAAATGGTGAATGTTTTTACGCATTCTATGAAATTACCTACCAGTTAACTTTATTTCAGACTCAGATCTGACCCTTGCGTGGCTAAGTTTGTATTGCACTTTCCTGTGCAAGGACTTCTTTTTCATGCATCTACTCAATAAGCATTTGTAGAAACTTAATGAAAAGTTTATTTTCCTGAAGCATACAAATGATACCATGGGGGCCGGCCTGGTGGCTCAGGCGGTTGGAGCTCTGTGCTCCTAACTCCGAAGGCTGCCGGTTCGATTCCCACATGGGCCAGTGGGCTGTCAACCACAAGGTTGCCAGTTCAACTACTTGAGTCCCACAAGGGATGGTGGCTCTGTCCCCTACAACTAAGATTGAACACAGCACCTTGAGGTGAGCTGCCACTGAGCTCCCAGATGGCTCGGTTGGTTGGAGCGAGTCCTCTCAACCACAAAGTTGCCAGTTCGACTCCTGCAAGGGATGGTGGGCTGTGCCCCCTGCAACTAGCAATGGGCGACTGGATCTGGAGCTGAGCTGCGCCCTCCACAACTAAGATTGAAGAGACAACAACTTGATTTGGAAAAAAGTCCTGGAAGTACACACTGTTCCCCAATAAAGTCCTGTTCCCCTTCCCCAATAAAAATCTTTAAAAAAATAAATGATACCGTGGAAAGCACATGGGGTTTGCAGTCAGACAGACCTAGATTAGGCTGCTTCCGGTGATGTAGAACCTTAGTTTTCTAATCTAAAAAATGCATAGAATATTTACCCATTAAGTTATTGAAATAATGTGTGTAAGTACCTAACAAGTCTGAAACATAACAAGCCCTCAAGTATAGGTTTGACTTTCTCCCTTTAAAAAATGTTTGTTATCTATTAACTATTGTAAAATGCGTACGCATTCTATTTATTTGAGCAATAACCTAAAAGTCTTTTACATCTTTAAAAGGCGTAGATTAGAGAATTGTTAGATAGGAAATTTGATCCTCTAGCATAATATAATGCTTCAAGTTGAACTCTAATAAGCTTTCTTCCAAAGGTTTGGGTCTTTAAACTATCTTTAACCCTGTTATCAGTATTTCAGATAGAGCCATTTGGATGCAAATTAGCCAGAAAATGAATTCCAGTAGTATTCAGAGACCAATATCGTAGTACTCCAATCCAAAGAACTTCTTCACAAAATGGGATCACATAAAGGTCAGTAGTACTAAAACAAAAACATAAATTAAAGCAGAATCTTTATAAATCAGCAGCAATACATTCAGTTATTACATCAATCAAGATTATTTACAAATATATCAATAAATAGTGTAGCATCTCTTGGTTTCTCTTCATGTTTCATAGTTTGTGCAATTTGCCAAGACTTTATAACCCTTTGCAATATAAAAAGAATTCCACTGTTTAGGAAATATCACATACCTACTTTAAGGACATTACAGAGCACAAGTGTCCTTACTTTACTTATCTTAAGATGTTAATTACTGTTAATCCTTTATTCTTTTGTGCTTGTGGTTTTCAAACTTTATCAGGCATCAGAACCACTAAGAGCTTGTTTAAACACGGGTTGTTGGACTCCACCATCAGAGTTTCTGATTCAGTAGGTCTGTATTGTGTCCTGACCATTTGCATTTTTAACAAGTCCACCCCTCACGTTCTTGAAGAGCAAGAAAGGGAATGTATAATTCTCAGAGGTAATATAGAAAACCCCAGTTGGTTTTCTCTTCCTTTTCTCTGCTCTCCCATGCCCTAATCTTAGAATAGAGCTATAGCCAAACCACTCACTGTCCCACTAAAAGGAAAAAAAATTGTCTTCTGTTGTAAACCACTAAGATTTGGGGGTTGTTTGTTATCCCACCAAAAGCTGACAAAGCATATCAATTCAATGCAACATTGTTAAATAGTGACATTTGGAAACGATCTAAATATTCATTAAAAAATGAATAAATTGAGTAGAATTCAGAGTGGAATAAAATGTAGCTTTTAAATTGAGTGAATAAAGGCCACATTTATCAATATATAAATCTTAAAAACAATGAGGGTAAAAAAAAACTCACTGGGGAAAGCTACATACAGTATAATACAATTTATATAAATTTTGGAAATGCCAAATATTGTTCTATATTACTTATGAATATAATGAAATATATGTAATGAAATTATTAAAATGTGAGCAGAACAATGCATTCTAAATTCGGAAGAATAACTAGGTCTCAGAGGGGAGTGAAAGATGAGATTGGTGATGAGTGAAGAACAGAGCTTCTCTGTACTTATAAAATTTTGTTCCTGAAAAAATGAGGAACAGTTGTCAAAATGTGGCAAAGTTAGGTAATGGGTGCATGGATGTACTATTCTCTATACTTCCCTTTAGAATTGGAGCTGTTCATAGCACAATAAAACATATCTTTTAAAGAAAAGAGCTTTCTTTAGTAGTGTTTTACAAATGACAACTCATGAAGTCCAGCAGCTTGAGGTGTGTGGCAGATGAGAGAGGCTGAGATTTTCAGATTCTCACAGATTAAAAAAGCAAAACAATAGAAATAAGCGATCCAAAGTATTTGTGGATTAGCCTTATACTTGTATGTGAAACAAAGACACAAGTATCAAGCCGGTAGTATCGATAATCATGCACGTCCAGTTAATTTCTTTTTCTTGAATGCTTATTCACTTACTTGGTTGGAATATTTGATTTGATTTGAATTCATGAGAAATGCTAGGATAGGCTTTGAGAGCTTACACGTGAAGCCAAATTGCTACACCCCCCCCACCCCAATACTTCTTTTTTAAAGTGAAGACATGAAAAGAGAATCACTGGAGTGGGTGTGATTATTTCAAACTTCCCCTACTCCCTTTCCTTACCTTCGGGAGGAAGGCCAGGGTATAAGCTGCTTTCAAAGCCTGCAGGGTATCAGAATACTCTGGAGTGCTTTTAAAAAGCTGTGATTAGTGCCAGGGTAGCCTTCTTGGAGGATCCTCCTCCAATAGCATTGAGCAAAATGCTATGGCCAAGCAAATCCAGGGAGGCATATAAACTGGGTCTGCTACACCCAATTTACAGTGCAGGCCATAGAAAATGTGATTCTGGGGCATCTTGTGTCAGAAAGTAAGGAGGCTGCCAAACTTGGGTCTTGTCAAATGGACACAAGTGCCAAGAACACCTCTTGGCCAAAAACGTGATCATTCAGGAACAAAAAGAATAATGAGTGAAGGCTTGCAACACATCAAACATATAAAATAAAAATTCATGAATTAATAGTGATGCTCCAAAAAATTATTGTGGTTAGCACAGGAAGAACTGGGTGAAGGTGGTCAAAAGGTAAAACTTCCAGTTATAAGTACTGGGAATGTAATGTACAACATGGTAACGATAGTTAACACTGCCATATGGTATGTTTGAAAGTTGCTTAGAAAGTAGATCCTAAAAGTTCTTAAAAATTTTTTTCTTTGTAACTCTATGAGATAATGGATGTTCACTAAATCTATTGGTAATCATTTTGCAATACATGGATGTCAAGTCATTATACTGTATGCTTGGAACGTGTACAGTGTGTATGGTAATTGTATCTCAATAAAATTGAAAAGAAATACATGTAAAAATGCAGGAGGAATGATAGACATGGAGACTGTTTACTTTGCAAACTTTAATAAAATAATAAATCTGGGCAGTGATAAACATAGGTTCTTAAAAGTATTACGTAGGTGAAAGTTTACAGGAAAAATGTTATAAAGGATGGAGCAGCCTGACAATACCTGAACCACAATCAATCTTAACAGTAAAAGTAGAACAGACAACCGGATGTTAAGTCCCTCCTACCATAGGCTGTATTCAGACGTCAAAAACTGAACCTGAATTGAAATATCTTGATTGGCTAGTTTATAGGAAAGATGAGGGAAAAAGGAACATGTCAATTGATACCTTGAAGATGCAATATGCCAAATTCAGAACAAGGGAAAAACCTAAAAGGCGAAATAATCCATTTTCCCACAAATGGCATAAAAAATGAAAGTGGGCACAGAGAGAGAGAGAGATTTAACAAAGCTTAGAAAACATGTCAGCCAAATGTATTTTAGGATCTTGAACAAGTTTTTGAACACACAAGCTCCCCGGTTGGTTCTGATGAATCAACTAGCTTTGGAAATCATTTAGGTAGAGGACCTTGGAATGAAAGTGAGTCAAGTGTAGAAAAGCTGGAACAACCCTTCATCTCCCCTCTGCTTCCCATTTCTGCATACCCCCTCCTGTTGCCAGTTGCTTTCCCACTCCCAGTGGCAGTGCTCCCAGAGTTGGTCATTGGATTATCCTCAAGGGCTCACAGTCTCACTGATGGGCACACAGTGCAGAAGAACTCAGGATTCAGGAGAAACTGCTTGATGCTATAGCTAGTAGATTTATTAAAATTCTTTCTCAGATACAAGAAAAAGATTAATGAGTGTTAATATTTAGCTTCTATTTCCATGAGAAAGCCTGTGGAAAAACATTTTGAAAAACAAATCTATGGTAACTAATACAGAAAATACATCAAATTAATCACTGTTGAGGGACTGCATTACAATCCAAAATAAGATACATTTTTTTTTTTTTTTTTTGATGAGTGGCTCGCTTGAGGGTAGAACTTCATGTGTGTGTTATGATACAAACTTTACTATCAATTATTTCAAAGTTAGTTTAGCTTATCCTCTAGTTTAATGCTATGGAAATAGCACCGAGGTTAATGTCCTGTGACCCAGCTTTTGATTTTGGATCTTCCACTGACACTCTCTGTAACTTTCTTCAAGTCGACCCTCTCTGAGGCTTAGTTTTGTTATTTCTAAGTAGAAGAAGGCGGAGGTCCTTCCAGCTTTAAAATCTGATTCGTCCATGAATAAAAATATACTCGTTCCTTTGCATGCTCTTTTAATTACTTCTAATGACAAATTTATGATATAGGTATTATTCATATTTGACAGATGGAGAAACTGAGAATTAGAGAGAATACATCATCTGATGAAACAGATTCTCAATAGATGTTGAACAATGAAAGTTTAAATATGCCACAATGTTTATTCTCATTGAAATCTTCAGTCAGTGATTTTTTCATGTGTGTGGTAGTATTTATTGTTAGTAATTGAGGCTCAAAGGATTTAGATACCTGAAGTCTTTTGAAAATTAGAAAAGTCTGATTTCTCTAACCATTGTAGAAAATTTATCAATTCTTGAATGACATTTTCATGTAAATATTGGCTTAGATCTTGTGTGAAATATGGACAAACTTCGTTTTTTTGGTATAGTGTCTTCTGCTAAAAATAATCTAAGTAGCAAAGAAGTAAAAAGTATACTCTGAAGGCATCATTCACTGATACATTATTTGAGTGATCTATAGTTATAATGCAGACCTTGTTGGCTAAAAAAATTTAATATCCTTTGGGGGCAATGTCTTTCATTCTGATGCCACCTATTTAGGTCTGAATTCTCCGCTGAAATGGAGGGGAACTTTGAGGGCTGTTTAGTTAAAAGGCATGCTATCCTGTTTTAAGTTGTATGACCATGAACATATGTCTTTACAAATCTGTTTTTCTAATTTACAGTGCATTTTAATAAGCATAATTCAGTTGTTTAATTCCCAGTAGCATCGAACAGAAAGCAACACTGTAGGTGGCTGATTAATATTTTATGTTTATCTTTAGTAACTAACCATGTCAATATGTGAAGATGTTTGGAAAGAAATAACATGTTCAAAACAGACTTCCTTTGCTATGTAATTTCCTTGGGATATTTCATTTTAAAAAGTGTTTATATTAAAGCCTTTAAAATGTTGTATAGCGTATCCAAATAATATTTGTATCTCAAGTTTAATGCGATTTATACAAGAGTTTAAGGGTGAAAATGATTGACTTAACAAGTTTAAGAAAAATTTCTTTCCTATTATCACCTGCTATATTGAAAATATCTTTTTAAACATTGTTTAAATTTTTATACCTTAATATACTTTAGAAAAACGATTTAAATCCAGGTCATTTCCTTTAAACTTCTTAGAGATTTTCCAGATTTCTCTTTATGTTAGCAATAATCATGTTATTATTTTTGTCTTATACCATCACCTACCACTAATTTATATTTTCCAAACTCCTCTCAAAGAGCTTGGTGTATCAAATCTTCATTTTTCTGGTGATACGTATTATTTAGTAAAAGGTATTATCTTTCTTAAAGCACGGAATTTCAATCAGTATCATCATTGAGATGATCCAGGTAAACTTATTGACGAGAGAGACCATATTATATAAATATTTATAAAATATTCCAAATATTTAACAACTGATAAGGCTGGAGCACTTACCAATAAGAACAGACATGAGCCATAAAGCTGAACAAAGTCCTGCAGGTCCCTTTGGGGACAGACAGTAACCCTTCAGTTGCTGGATCCTGAGAAGGTGGGAGGGGAAGGATGGACCGAGAGAGAAGCAGAGGAGAGATGAGGAAGCTCCCAGGAGGCTCACGACAGTGATGATCTACCAGGGTTTCTCAATCTTGGCGCTACTGACACGTTGGGACCAATAATCCTTTGTTGTTGGGAGCTGTCGTACGCATTGTAGGAGGCTCAGCTGTAGCTCTTGCTTCTACCCACTAGGTTCCATTAGCACTTCCCCTTCAGTTGTGACAACCAGAAATGTCTCCAGATATTATCAAATGTCTCCTGGGAAGCAAAATCACCTTAGCTGAGAGTCACTGTTATATGCCCTCTGGTACAGAAATATTTCAATATTTCAATATTTTAACTATTGTTACAGTCCTACCATCACCCAGTGATGAACTATTACCAGCCTTGTAATTCTTAATAAAGCTTTGTTGAATAAATGAGTGACTCGTTCAATCAGTCAACACACTGGAAATTACCTTTTACAAAAGGTTGATTCATAAGTTATCTATTGTACTTTGAGTGTGGCTACATCTTGATTTATGACTAAACAGTTGTTTAATGAACCCCTTCACCATATTGGCCACAATATTTGACACTGTTGCTGAATAATGAGGTCTAGGGTTCAATGTCTGCAACTCTTCTCACTTTGTACTCTCTCTTTGGATCATTTCCCCCACTCTCATAGTTTTCACTTATATGCAGATAAATTCTAGATTTGTATCTCGATCCCTCAACAGCTTTCTGAACTTAAGCTTCATGTCCTCTGGCCACGTGTATGTTATACCTTAAATAAGAAATGTAAACAACGGAACTCAGCTTTTGCCTCACAAGACAAACTCCCCATCCTGTTTTGTCTAAATTAATTAGATCATTATCACCTCATTCATGGTAGTAATCTATAGAAATTAACAAACAATTTATCTTGCAATTGCTGCATGTTAGCAATAATCACTAAGTCTGTTCACCTGACCATCAAATAGTTTGGATTCCATTCCTTTCTCTTTGTCTTCTGCTCTGCTGGACTAATTCCAGTCTCCCGACTGGTCTTCTGGGCTCTGGTGTGTCCTCTGTCAAATCCAAACTTCACACTGCTTTTGGGGTCCTCTGTTTAAATGGTAATGTAACACCATGTTCAAATGCTTCAATTTCTAAAGGATAAAATCTAAAAGTTTTTTAGCACAGCGTTCTTGACCCTCCCTAACCTGGCCTCTGCTCAGTCTTGGAATCTCTAACTTGACATTTCCTGCTCTAGCAATTCTGAACACCAGTCAATTTGCTCCTTCCACCAAACATAACTTCTTGACCCTCTGTTGCCTAACCAACTCTTCATCCTTCAGTTGAGGTGACACTTCTTCTAAAAAGTCTTCTCTGAATTGCTTATCTTGGGCTCAGGAGCTCTTTCATTTATGGTACTTTCATTACGGTACTCCTTAATTGTAGCATTGTTGATACAATCTGTTTAACTATTAGATGGTTTATCACTAGGGCTGAGACTATGTCTTATTTATCTTTATATCCTTAGTCCCTGGCATAGGCACTTAATAAATGTTTCTGGTATGATCTCAGTTCTGGAAAAAATAATAAATAAACTAGACATACATCTAAAAAAAATACCTTGAAGGATACCCATGTAACATAGCTGGATTCTATACTTTTGACGTGTTATTGGAATTTTCTGTCACTTTGGCCACATGAAATATTGGTGTGAAGCTGATCCACATTAATAATGAAAATAAATTTGCTTTGCAAATTTGGGGAAAGCTGGAAAGGAATGGGGTGCAGGGGTGAGAAAGGAAAGAAGGGGACAAGAGCAATAACTAAAGCATAAGCTTTACTAATTGTATAACCTCAAACCAGTGTTCTCCAAACCTGTAATTCTACTTCTACTGGGAAAAATTTAAAAAGCAGATTACAAGTCCAATTATAATAGTTTCACTTTCTTCTTTTGTAAATTGTGAACAATGCCCACACCTCCTTCCTCATCACCCTAAAAAACAAAACAAAACTAATTGAAATGAAAATTACGTTTTGTGATTTTTTTTTTTCTTGCTGCTTTCAGGACTCAAACTCAATTGAGGACATAAGGCTAGCAGATGGGCATAGTTTTAAAGAAGTTATAATATTTGGGTTGAAATTCCCTACTCTGTTAATTATGGCCCCGAAGTCTTCTTGTCACAAAAGCAAAATTTCACAACCCCTTGACATTAAGAATGTTGATACTCAGGTCTAGTGCAGCTGCCTGCACATGAGGCCAACAGATGGCCATGGTGTTTTAAAAAGAAAAAGCTGCATCGCTAAGGTATAAATTCTCTAATGCAGTCACTGAGGCTCTGAAAGCTCACTGTGTGAAAAAGGAGGCTGGCTGCTTCCTCGTTTGAAAAACCTTTTGGTGCTTGGGTTGCCCTTCCTGTCCCAGCCCAGTTCTGTATGTGGAGCCACAGTGTTAAGAAGCCACAGCCAACTCAGTTAATGTGTCATGGAATATCTATTCCTGTAGTTGGTTTATTATCAGGACCGTAACCGGTACCTGGTGCTATTCTGGAAGAACATTTAGGATGAGCAATAAAGACAACATGGTGGAAAAACAAGCAAAAAAACGATCCTATTTTCATATTGTTTCTAGAATATGGCATTGAATTTGCAAATCAATGAGGATCTATTTATAGTCTGTCAATATACAACAAGGTAAGCACTATGGACCCTTTTATTTACAACAGCTTTTTAAAAGAAACATTTCCTTGCAATCCACATGCAAGTGTACTATGCTTGATGAATATCATAAAATATGGGATGGTGAATATATGACTGGAATGTTGGCAACTTAAAGGAAAGTGAATTGAATCACCAGAGGAGGCAAGTCTTATCTTCAGTAACCTGGTATGCTGAGAAGAGCATAACTTTTCATCCAATCAGGTCTAAGCTCAGATCTTGTTTCCAGGGTATACCAGCCATGTGACTTTAAGTAAATAGCTCGATCTCCTCATTCCCAGTTTGTTCATATAAAACTGGAGAAATAATAACCACCTAACAGTTAGATCTTATTGAGCTTAGAAATTTGAGTTTAAGGTATTATTGCTCATTAACAGGTACCTCTTCCTAATGTAGAGTCAACTGTTTATCAAAGGTTCACACCTTGTCTTTGAGAGGCCCCTACCCACGCCACAAGGCCTCTTGTTTCACATCTTCTCTTTTGTGAGACTGGACCAGAAGTTACAATTATTTTTCAGTTCTGCTTCCTCTCTGATTCTATAGATTGTGGAATGCTCTTTTTAACTATATGGGTGTTTCAGATCTGTACAGTTTATTTCTATTTTCTGTTTAAAAGGAAGTGACATAAAAATAACTCAGGTTTGAACTTCACTTAATTATATGTAGACGAATTTCCTTGCTCAACACATTGATATTACCTTTTTATAGGGATGAAAAAGTTAGCTTTGAAGAAAGTCTGAAAATATTAGAAACCAAAAATATTCTTGGGACTAACTAGTACCAAGAAAATTGAAGATTACATGGATATTGAGACTAGAAAACATATGGATGAAAGAACCTCCTAGTACATACATACTAATGTTGAACTATCTGCTAAGCGGTTCCAACATTTGTGAGTAGCTAAATGCAGTTTGCTTTAGTTAATGAAAAACTGACTACAGTAAAGGAGGGAAAAAAACATTTAGGTAAATCCTTTGTTTTTACTAGCTGATTCTAGAAGAACAAGCTACAACAAGCCCTATCTGTCCTTTCCAAGCCTGGGTTTATACTTCATTAGGGCAAGGAGAGAATCACTTTCTCGATTTCTATTAGTCATGCACTCAGTGGAAACTGTAGGATAGGAGACAGTGGGACTTAGTATAAGAAAAAGGGCTCAGAAGCCCTCATTTCTTTATCACCCCCCCAGCTTATTGAAATATAATTGACACACATGGTTGTATATGTTTAAGGTGTATAGCATGATGGGTTGACGTATGTATATTGTATAATGATTTTTGCAGAAAGTTTAATGAGCATCCATCATCTCATATAGATACAATAAAAAGAAAAGGCATAAAAAGGAAAATAAATTTCCTTGTGATGAGAACTCTTCGGATGTATCCTCTTAACAACTTTCATGTATATGTTACACAGTGGTGTTAACTATAGTCATCATGTTGTACACTGCATCCTTAGTACTTACCTCATGACTGGCAGTTTGGGCTTTTTGGTTACTCTTTTCTAATTGAGTTGTATGAGAAGCGCTTATTTCTGTTGACTCTTGTGGACTAATTACCAGCAAGATCTGCTTGCTGGACACAATTGCTCTCTCCCTGTGGAATTAGTGGATCTGATCCCTCTTCTACCCGTTTTGACCCCAGAGAACAGATGACCAAATAAAACTCTATATATTCCCCAAAATCTAATTTAATCCTGGTTTTATACCTCAGTACCTTCTCACTTCTGTTCAACCAACACTCTATTCCAGGTCTAATGTTTGAACACTTTTGAAGGCTATAAACTTGCCTTTGGGCCCTTAACCTTTATTATTACTTTTTATTTGCCTATACCCACTTCTGTTGTTCATTACCCCACTCTCTCACCCCTTAGCCCTACCGTGTATGTGCTCCACAGCGGTTAAACCATGGTTCCTGGAAATACTCTGAACTCAACAATACATAATTTAATTTGAATTTTAAAGGAGATTCAGAGGCACTCAAGTATCATACATGGGGCCAAATTGTGAAATGGAAGCTTTTCCCTGCTAATGGAATGTTAGGCACTGGCAAGCTAGCATGGAAAATTATTTTATGTTGGAGTGGTGAGAAGGGATGGGTAGGGAAATGAGATCTCCTGACTAACGAAGAGACTGAACACAGATTTAGTAAACATTGGAATACATGGTTTGATGAACTGAATTATTTTGGGAGGACATTGGAATAAGATTTAGAATTTACAAATGATTTTCTTGGAAAATTCAAAATGAATGGTGAATGAATAAAATGCGATATGCACAGCTTTGTCCTATCAAAAAGATACCACCACAAATTAAATAAAGTCTTCCTTCTCTAAATTTACATCTGTTTTCTTTCTCTCCATCTTCTTCTCTGCAACTTCTCATATCAGTGGTGGCCACACACTCATCCAGAACTTAAACAACACCAGCACTGAAAAATTTTTCTTGCTTGTAAAAAGAAAAGTTGTTTTGAATTTGACTCCGTGACCTCTGTATGTGCTCCCTTTATTTGGTCATATATTGCATTTATAAGAAAAGGCTTTCTTTGAGATCTCTACATGAAATCCATTATAAAGATATCAGGTGTTCTATTTAAGTGCATTCCCCTTGGGTACATCCATGCCATACAGAACCTCATCAGTTTTAGCAAGTGCCAGAAATAATAAAGATTTGCTTACCTAATTGTCCTTTCATTGTTTGAGGCAATAACAACAGCAGCAGCAATATTAACCAAATAATAACTATCATTTGCTGAAAGCTTCTTAGGTGCCAGGCACTGTTCCAAGCATTTTCTATGACCTAACTCATTTAATCTGCATGACATTTAATCTGCATGACTATCCTACAGGAAAGGTATTAATCCTCTGCTCATGAGGATGTGCACTGAGGCCTGTGCCAATCTTCAACTTGTCGAAGAAGGTGTCAGATAACGTGTTGTGCCTTTGGCCTAGTCCAGGAACAGTTCCCTGGCAACCAAGTACCCATAGGGATCCCTACCACAGGATCCAGGGGCCCGAGGCCAACATGGATTTGCAGGAAAGTTAACTTAATCCTATTCCTGGGCTCTGAACACATCTTTTCTCTTATTAAGAGCAGTGGATTAAAGCAACCAAATAAGTGAAATTAAATCAGATCCCAAAGTCTCATAAAATAATTGTAATTCCAAACATGATCTATTGAAGGCCAAAACCATCACACTAAATGAATGTCTGCAACACATTTCTGAAGTTTGCTTTGTTTTAGTATCTACTGTAATTGGATTCAGTTCAGTACTTCACATTTTTATTTTTTAAAGAAGGGAATTGATATGCTGAGGAGCTGACATGTGTTCTAATTATTGTTTTTGCTTAGCTTTTTGCTCTTAAAAACCAAGTCATTAAATAAAATATTTAGTGAAGAGCATGCACTGCAGATTGTATCATAAAGTGGACTCAATTTCCTTATGCACTCGTCCACTGTGCTGCTGCTATTAAACTGTGGGTTTTGACCTTGGAAAATCTGGTCTCTACTTGCAAACATTGCTCAGGGGGAGGATTAAGTCTTGGTCGGTGAGGGTTTCAGTAACTGTGCAGACTGACTCAGATGAGTGAGCAGGTACAGGTGGAATTCAGAATTAGGGGTTGAAGTGAGCAAGGATTTGCTAAAGAGGTTCAGGCTTTGAAGCTGAAGATTTGGCTTTCCTCATCATGGCTAAAGAATGACATTTTCCTTAGCAAAAACATCTAGTGAGTGATAAGATAATTTAGCTTGATCTGTACCACCAGCCTCACCTTCTACCTATACAAAAGTCCTTTGAAGTCTGCAAAGTACAAAAGGGAAGGAAAACTTGCCAATTGTGAATCATTACTTGATTATTCATGAGGTATAGGGTGTATGTCAAAGAAAGGGATTAAAAGTGTTTGATTTCTTGTGCCAGAGAGAAAAATATTATCCTGGAGTATCTTCCCATCAGGTAGAGAATCTAAAACATGCAGCAGTCATGTGTTCTAGGCCCTGAAAAGCAGAGGATGCACGTTTTGTCTCTCACGGACTGAGCAGTGCTTTGAGACAGGCATTTGCACATCTCTGTCAAACACAGGGCTACCAAATGATGCATGAAACCTATAGATCAGAGTGTATTACTAACATTTGCTCTTCCTGATTATTCCACGACATTTGAGACATTACCAAGTACAAGGGCAGCTTGTACTTGAACTTGAAATTCCCATGGTTTAAGTTTAGGGCATTCCCATGGTTTAAGTAGGCAAATAGAACAGGGCCAACTTTAAAAAGAAAAAAAAAGGAATATGGTGCAAAGAACTAATCCTGGTATCACCCATTGATATATTAGTCTTTACGAGTCAGTATGACCCCACTCAGTACCGCAGGAGGGAGGCCCTCGAAGAGAGAGGTGGGGGCAGGCTCCGTGGAGCCCAAGGGAGCACCTTCCCCAAGCTGCCTCAGCGTCACTGTGAGGGTAACAGTGCTATCCCAGTGGTCCTAGAGAGCAAAGCTGTCTCCACCATGTGAGGACACAGGGAAAAGTCCTTCATCAGAAACTGAATCGACCAGCACCTTGATCTTGAACTTCCCAGCCCTCATAACTGTGGGAAATAAAAAACTATTATTTAAGCCACCCAGTCTATGACATTTTGTTATAGCAGCCCAACCTGACTAAGACAACAAACTTACTAGCTTTGGGCCCTGAAGAAATGGCATAGTGTTCATATTTTAATCCTAACAAGTATTATAACAGTGATGGGCAACATTAGTTGGGTGCTTGCTATATTCCAAATGAAGATGTTGCATTGTGAACCTCTATGGACCTGGACTTGATGAAGTCTTCCTTCAAGGAGTCTGGAGGACAGGAAAATAGTATTGGACTTCTAGTGCTATCTATAGGAAGTGAGATATCTGATTGTGATTTCAACTGTTTAACAAATTTTAATAGGGTAGTTATAGATTGTACTGTGTTTCTAAAGAAAATTAAAATGTTTTGAAATCCAAAATAATTGCATGTTGACTTAACCACTAATCTTGATAAAAATTTCACTTGAAGAATGTGATTTTCATTTTAAGTATGGTAAAAATGAAGTACTCTCTTTGCATGACTTGTAAATAGTGAGCTTTTCAGTACCAATAATTTGGCAGTGATAGGCTGAACAAAATAAGCAGTTTGATCTATAACCAGAGAAATAAACACCTGTAAGGAGAATGGAAAGAAATTGTAGGATACAGATTTCCAGAGGACATAACTGTTTTAGGAGGAAAAAAGAAATGAAAGACAATTGCTACAACTCAGTGTTTGTCTGGTAGATTCAGACTTGTTTTAGAAACTTAGACTTTAATTTTCAGTTTGAATGAGTGTCCTTCTTAAAGCAAACAATGGACAAAAGAAAAATTTGAAAAATTTCAACCCAGGCAGAGGGGAAGTGTCCTTTATTTGTTGCAATGTTTTAAAACAGACTAGATATATTCTCCAAATAAAATAGAAGGAGAAAGTGTGATATTAGAAAAAGATAAATCAATCTTGAGATCTGCAATTATTATAAAATGTGGCTCTCTCTTAAAAGATTGCAGAAAAATATAAGAAGTAGTAAACACCTCTAAATTATTTATGCTTTCCTAAGATACTCTGACTTCCCAGTTCTGCATCCAGAAACTTTGACTTTATAATCTGTTTATTTTTATTTACTGAATTATGGAATAATGAATAATGTCATTGTGGCACAAGTGACTTGGACTATAATAATGTATCCTTTGGTTATTGTGGCATGCTTCAACATTTTAAAGAAAGGCTCCATGGATAAAGTGTAAGTGCTAAATGTCCTGTTATGACCTAGTACTTCAACAATCTTAAGTATGTCCAGCTGCCAGCACATGTGGATTCCTGAGGGATTCTTAGCAGTGGTTGGTGGTAGTTGCAGCTGCAAACTCTGTCAATACCTGTGTGGCTGGTCTGGTTACAGCTCTGCATCAAACTTCCCATCATGCAAGAAAAATGGGGCTAGGGCCTCCAGGAATGGGTGCTGCAAAGAAAAGCTATGGTTGCCGGTGTTTATGAATAGTCTGTGACCATTCCATGTCATCATATGTATGTCAAGATACGCATTTTCCACTCTCTTGTAAGTTTGTTTTTTTCCTCTTAAAAGAGAAAATATTTTTGAGCATTTACATAGCTGGTGCAGCTGTTTTTTTAAATGTAGCACACTAGACACACTGTCAGGGAAAACCCAGATCAATCATGTTTGTTTTCTGCAGCATCACAGTCTGCTTAGCCCTTTGTCTCCCTCTAGTTCCAGCTTCCTTTTGATGTTCGAGGGTGTGCTTGTGGCAGGCTGTAGGGCTCAAGGATTGCCACACCTTCCCTGCCTTCTGCATCCCTGAGCCCAGCTGAACGACAGGCTTTCATCTGCGTCCTGTGTGTGCCCTTGCACTCTACCCCTACCAGGACTCCTTTTGGGAAATAACCTCAAATCCCCACATTCAAGTTCATTACAAGCCCTGTTTTTCTTACATAATCAAAGTGTTCAGTCTGTCATTGATCAATTCACAGACTAACCAAGAAACTGAGAGGAAATTCATCTTTGTCCCCAAAGGTTCAAGGTGTTTGGAAATTACTGAATAGGTGGTAGATATTGCCTCTGTTTACACTAACAAAAGGTAGAATGCCTGCCTGGGAAATGGATAAGGATTTGTGAGCTAAGACCACCCCAGACCACCTCCCTAGCTGCAGAGAAGCTGAAAAGCACACAGACACCTTATAAATAAATGACGAGGAAATGACACTAACATTTACCTTCTCAGGTACCAGATTGTGTCAGGGAGCACTTGGCAATCTCACCTGTTCTTCACTGGCCACTGTCATGATTCTCACCCCTACCCCCACTCCTGTGGGGAGAGATTGCTGAGTGCGCTGATATGATCTAAAAGAGATCCATTAACCTAGGTGAAAAGAGGCTATGAAAACCTGTCTACAAAAGCACTGGAGTCAGACAAATTAGGATGTAGTCTACCCTGCAGTACAGGAAAGTTTGATCTTGGAAAGTCTCCTATTTTTCATTGAATTAGTTCAAGATACTTGAGAGGCTAACTCCTATTGTACACGGACTTTAGTCATCAAATGGTAGTGACAGAACTAGAAAACTAGAGATAGTTTTCAGCTAGGAGTTTCAGCTCTTAACCAGAAAAATCACTTAATTTGCCTAGTGATTTGCATTACAGTTTTGTTGTTGTTTTGTTAAGTAGCCAATGATAAGTGTATCAAACAGTTGATCTCATTTAATCTATCACAATACAATTACAAGGTAGATATTATTTATCATCTTTTTCAAATGTGGAATCTGAGAAAAGAACTTAGCCTTTCTCTTGTGTAAAAGTCCATACTTCTTCCGTTACGGTGAAGTTTTCTGTCTTGAATGAGGGGAGAGGACAAGGAACAAATATATGGACATTTTATTCTTTTCTTTAAAATTATCCCAAAGTTTATCTCAGTCTGGTTCCATCTATAGAAAAATGTACTCCACTACCCCCATTATCTTCTCCTCATCCCCAGAACCATTGCTCAGAGTTAGTCCTAGCGCTAAGAACACCTCAATTGTATTATTACTATTTTCAATCTCATGCAGTATTTGCACCATTTGAATGGATGTTGGTCCGCAGAACTCAACTCCTAAAATGAATTACATAGAAAAAAACCTATGGTCCTTTGAAAGACACACATGTGCTAAAATAAATATGTGAGAAGCTACTTATATGGCAACTTAAACAATTCTATTTGATGAGGTTCATGAGGCAGAAAGTACCTTGTTTCCTAAAAATTTGTTCTCCTTAATAGTAATCCAATTTTTGCTAAACACAGAGTTACTTAGCTGGAGATCCCCAGCGTCTAGGTTTGGTCATATGACTAAATTATCTCTAATGAGAGTGGAAATAATGTGCATAACTGCTCTCACTTCTTTAAAAAGAAATTCCTTGCTTTCCATTTCTGCTCTTTCTTCCTTCCTAAAAGCAGGATTGTGGATGTAGCATTGATTCAAAGAGGATAGGCAAAGATAATGCCCTAAGGCATCTATTCTTAATTTGTTGACCCCAGATCCCTAAGATCTCAAAGATACTTTTAGTGGGTCTTTATTGTCAAAACTATTTCAATAATAATACTAATTTTTTTTTTTGACATTTGCACTGAGGGTGCTAAAGCCATGGGGAGCAGCACTGTTAGTGCCTTAGCGTGAATGAAGGTAGTGATAAAACAAGCAGTCCCTGCATTCTGCGCTGCCACATACTCACAGAAGAAAAATACCAGTTTTACTTAAAAATATAATAAAAATGTACTGATCCTTGAAGCAGTAACAATGATTGATATTGTTAAATCTGGAATGTTAAGTACACAGCTTATTAACAGCATGTGTAAAGAAATGAGAAATATGTGTAAAACACTTGTGCATGCTGAAGTATAATGATTGTCTTGAAGGGAAGCACTTGTGCAAATGTTTGAGTTGAGAACTGAACTATTCAGTTATTATTTTTTAATATCACACCATTTTTATTTGGAAAAACAACTGACAGACAAACCACAGTTATTCAGATGTGGATACTTGGCAGACATTTTCTTGAAAATGATGAAGGAGACCTGTTGCTTCAAGAAAAAGAACTGACAGTGTTTGTTTTCAAGATAAAATTCAAGAAGTAAAGAAAAAAATTAGAATTAGAAAACTTGAATCTTCCATTGGGAGCTTAAGAGCTTCTCAATGTTTAAAGACTTTTCTAATGAGATTGGTTGTGATATTAATAAATGTTTTTAATATCATATAATAAAATATTTTAATAGCCAAAAGACATGTACAACTTTGTGAATCAGTATTTTCCAAATGATAACTCGATGATAATACAAAATCATTCAAAGTACAAGCTAGACCACTGGATTTTTATGTGACAGAATATGAAAACTTCATTAATATTGTTTCAGATTCTACATTGCAACCAACCTTTAGAAAACTACCACTTTTCAAGTTATGGTGTAGTACTAAATAAGCATATCCAGAATTATATGAAAAATCTTTTGAAATACTCCTCTTTTTCACAAATATGTGACTGTGTGAAGATGGATTTTCTTTATATACTTCAGCCAAAATAATATATCACAACACATTGAGTGAAGAAGCAGATCTGAAAATCCAGCTAACTGTCTTCTATTTATCAAGTCATTGAGGAGATTTGCAAAATGTAAAAAGCAATGTCACTCTTCTCATTAAACATTAGTTTGAGTTGTGAAAATATAGTATTTTTTCATAAAAGTCTATTTTATTTATGTTAAAATCAATGGCTTTATTGTTTATAGTAGACTGAGTAATGCACCCCCAAAGATATTCACATCTTAATTGTCAGAATCTATAAATATGTTATTTTATATGGACAAAGAAAGGGACTTTACAGATACGATAAAGTTAAGAATCTTGAGATTGGGAGATGTTGTGGGTTTTATGGGTGGATACAATGCCAAGCTGGACTGTCTGCCCATCTCTGGACTGTTATTTATGTGAGAAATAACCTATCTTATTTAAACTGCTACATTTGGAGTCTCTGTTACAGCAACCCAGCCTGTACCTAACACAAATAGCGACTGGTATCCTTATATTCTCTCCTAAGTGTAGAATCCCATTTCAAAATCAATTTGAATTTATTTGATGGAGATTTTTAAAATCTCATCTGATTTTTAATTAAAAAGAGACCAAATAAAATCAGATAGTTTTAGAAAAATTTATCATTTCCCTATTAAATCCTTTTTCTTACATTTCCCTGCCTTAGAGAAAAAAAGTCTTTAATGTGATTTTCCTAATCCTTAGATTGAAATGAGAATTTTTACCAGTGATTATTAGTGTGATTTCTCGCCGTTAACTCTTCTGTTAATCCTTGCTACTCTTTGTATCTGTCAGCAAATTGAAATCATTTTGAGGAATTAAAATAATGATGCCTACGATTTTGCCTTTGAAAGTACCTTGATTTTTTTTCTTTTATAATTTTTAACCATCTGACAAGGCAAGTTAGGAAGGCAATATTTCCATTTGACCCGTGAGGATGTACCAGGAATCCAGAAAAGTAAGAGACATGGCTCAAAAGATAGAAGTATCTCATGGCAGGGCCAAAAACCAATTGTGTGCAGATATACTGAAAGAGCACAGTTTTGTTGACAACACACAATTGGTTATTTTCAGAACATTTGGTAGATTATTAATTGGTAACAGTTTGAATTAGGAATAATTGTTTCCAAATATCCACTAATATGTCTAAATAGCTTCTTAAATATGTAACCTCATCCTATCAAACTTCCAAGACATTATATAGGCAGTGAATATAGGTAATAATCATTAGGATTACAATTTAAGCACATTAACACATATTATCATTACTATATCCTTAACTGTGCTATTTACCAAAGAAAAGACTCAAGGTCCAGGAGCTTTAACTGAACAATGTGAAACCCAGAAAAGTCCCTTCAATAAAGTAAAAATAAGCCAGAAGACTTAAATAATTAGAAAGACCACCAAGTCTGTATATTTAAAAAGAAGCAGTCAGAATAGACAAGATGTCACATCACAGGACATATTCTTCGTGAGAAAAAGCTAAGAAATTCAAAACAACAATGTCAGAAAGAAATTGCATATATTCACATGGCACATGACATTATGATTATTTTCTTCTGACAGAAATAAATTATATAAATAGGACATCAAAGGGAGTATGTAGCTTTGATCTCATTTCTAATTAATTGCATCCAGAGAATTATCAGATTACATAAGTGAGGGATAGTAAGTGTTACTTATGTAAATAATTAATAAGCATCTATGATCTATTGGGCTTTTATCTGTCCTTACCAAGAAGGGGAATTTAAGTATAGCTCAGCCAGTAAGAAGTAAACTTATTTAAGTCTCTTTTCTAAGCTTGTTTCTTTATAACTTGGAGAGTTTTCCTAAACAGCAAAACCATTTCTATAATCTTATTTAGAAAAGTATGTACTAAAGCACAAGCCACAGTTAAGAGTTTCTTTTTTAAGATACTTGTGGCAAAAATTTTTGGTTTGCCACCGACATCTGTGCTCTTCTTCCTTAGAAATAGAATTGTAGCTGGGATGTAACTAGCCAGCAAGGGACTACATTTCTAAGCCCCTTGCAATGAAGTGTGTCCACAGGACACATCAAAGGAATGTTAAAGGCAGTGAGGTCATTCACCTCATTTCATTAAGAGGAAATTTTTGCCCCTGGACAACTGGTGATGCCCACAGCAACCTTGAATGCCACGTGTTAAAGATGGCAGAGCTGTTGTCACCTGGGGTCTCTGAAAGACTGTGTGGGGTAGACCCTCCTTCTGACAAAGAACTCTCACCTCAGACTAACACAAAAGAGAAATACACTTCTTTGTCACTTAAGCCACTTAATATTCAGGGACTCTGCTACAGTAGTTTAGCTTGCTAATACATTGCTGAAGAAATCAAATTGTCTCAAAGAGTTCAAATTCTTTCTAATCCTTAGCTATACTTTATAAAACCTAATCAATCTAATTCTACTTCTGTGCAGTAGGTGAAATCTACCTATAGAATTGGATCTTGGTGACTTACCACTTTGTTCAGTTTAGATTGTTTTGGGAGAGGAAACAATAAAAATTGGAGCCATTCTTTATGAGCATACTCAGATTCACTTAAAATTTCTCTCTAATCTGTCTCCTCTTTCAATATTCTTTTTGCCCAAGATCTTCACCTTATACCCTTCAGCCCCTGGCTCCTTTGGTTTTCTTCCCTCTCTTGGATATCATATTCTCTTCTTTGGTCTTTTCCTATTTGTGTTGAAGTATACTTGAGTCTTCCAAATAAAATACTATAAATCATTTTCTTCCAGTTGTACCTTCATTTCAAGCTACCACTTTTTCTTTTTTCCTTATCTGTCTCCCCCTTCATCCTATTTTGTCTTTCTCAAAATTCTCATAAGAGTATTCAATGTTTCTGCTCCAGTTTCACACAATTTGTTTTCTAATCCATTATACAAAACTTCTTTCTTTACTTACTATGAATCCGATTATGTCTTTGTAAGTGTTATTCTTCCTAAAGAATTATATAACACTTAATTGCTACTATCTTTTTGTTCTACTTCTTTGACCATTTCTTCCAAAATCTCCACTTTGTCTCATCACCACCTGGCTCAACAAATTTATGTCGTCTGCAAGGTCTGTCCATTAACTTCTTTTCTCTCTCTATTCTCTCCCTTGACTTGTTGTATCACCACGGATTCTCTTCTGGGAGTAAACTTCAAACTATTATGTATTTACTTCATATATTCACATGGATACCTTGCCAGCAGCTCAAGCTCAACATTCCCCAAATGGAAATCACCTTCTTCTTATCCAAATTACCTCTTACTCTTGATTTCTACATTTCAGTTCATGGTAACATTATTTTTCCCACACTCAGACTTGAAATTTCAGAATAAATTTTTAACAAGTCTCTCACTTTTCCTTTTCAACATTTAGCTATTTGTTATGTCTTCCATTTTTTTTTGTCTTTTTGCTTCTACTTTTGAAATAATCATCGTATTCATTCCTGTGTTTACCTTCCCCTCTCCCATTGATACTCTAATGCATGTTGAAATTATTATTTTTCCTGTTTTTATTTTTAAAAATATTCTTCTCATCTATAAGTCCTTTCCCCTTCAGTCTATTCATATGCCACTGTCCTAGTAATTTTCCTATTGTGCAAATCTCAGCATGTCATTTTTCCAGTGAAAAATCTTCAGTAGCTCCCCATTGCTTACTAAATAAAGTGAATATTTTGTCTGACTTGCAAGGCCCTTTGCATTCTGATTTCAAGATGACGTCCTTTTTTTTTTTTTTTTTTAAATTAAGCTTTTTATTTTGAGATATGTAATTGTAGATCTAACTCTGTTTTGCTTAAGAAGTAATTTGCAATCCAGCCATATCTGATCCCTTGATCTCACTCCAATATGTCCTGCCCTTTCCCACCTGTGTGGCTTTCCTTCTATGATTCTACTCTCTGAAATGTTATGGTCTTTGTCTCCACTGGATGAATTCTTGCTCCATCTTTGGTCTTAGCTTTAATGCCACCTCTTTAATCAGAAGAGCTGTCACCCCTGTCTCAACAAAGCAGCAAATTATCTGAATCACTCTTTTTAAAAATTTTAATTAAAGTTTATTGGGGTGAACTGAATCATTCTTATGTCATCCTTCAATGCTTTCTGAGTTGTGGTTGTTTGGTGTAATAAAAATAAGACAATATTTGAAATCTAGCACTGGCTCTACTCTAGTCTTGGCTCTACCACTAGGTGAGCAGATCATTTCACCTACAAGCCTTCATTTAATTATTTATTTATTTATTTATGTCTATAAAATGGAGATCATCATATCTATTCTATCTCAGTATTTCTCAGAGGAGCATATTATCAGTCTATGTCTGTGATAGAGTGTGGTAAATTATTAAACATTTTATAAACATTATGTGTTATTCTGAATATTTATTATTAGAAACTTATTTCTCCAAGTATTTTTAAAGCTTTTTAAAACATGAAATAATGTGTTTTTTCTTCTCTCTGAAATAATAAGCAGAGTATATAGAACTTGCTTTGAACAACAATATTTGAACAACAGCAACAACAAAAACAAACCTAGAATTAAAATGATACCTGAGAATTCAGGTAAAACATTCAAATGGCCTGCCAATATAATATTAAACACCTGATTGTAATGAGCAGCGCTATAAGGAATTTTTTATAACTCATGTTAATTTTATAATCCGTGTTAATACTCCATGTTAATTATATCGCTTAAGATTCAAAATGACTACACATTGGTCTACAGAATAAGACAGAAAGGCAGACACAACTGTGTCCTCTGTCAAATATTAAAGTACCTGAAATACTTTGGTAAACACATAGAAAATGAGATGATTTTCCTCATCCTTAAAAAAGAACAAAGATTAAATGCAGGTGTAGATCCCACAGCAGAACATGTTGGTTCCTTTGGAACATTAGGTGAATGGTATTCATTATCTCCAGGCAAATTTGTGCAAGTGAAATCATCCGCCAAGCATTTGTTGATATCACAGTGATTTGTATAAATCAAAATAAGAACACCTCTGTTCAGACAATAAATTCTTCCAGAGGCTGATTTGAGTAAAAGAATTTTAAAAACAGGGTTGGAAGACAATTTTCAGCAGGAGGCAAATAATATATAAAAATACAGGCATTGGCATTCTCTAGAGATGTGTAAGAGTTCGACAAAGCTAAAGAAACAAGGCATCCTGATCTCTGCTAAGGGGTTTCCAAATTAAATGCCAGACCATCTTTTTGAAGACTGAGTGCTTTACGATTGCTTTACTGGTAGGTTTATTTCAAACAAGACAATTTATAAATTCACATATCTCTAAGTGATAAAAACATGTAATTTTGTCCATATGAGCATATATTATCAAAAGAAACTTACAATTTTAATTACTTTTCAAAAAAATTAACTGTATTTAACACTTGAACTCAGGTTATATGAATGACTATTGACTTATAGTTAAGCCTCTCAAATGACAATGGGAACAGGATTCGTCCACACTCCTGGCTCATTCCCACCCCCCCTCAGTCTTTCTTATCTGATGGACATAAAGGCAGTTGAAGGAGGTACCCACAGATACATTAGGACTGTCGCTTGTGAAAAACCCCATGTGCTTCTTGGGCCTGGGTAATGTTACTCTGTGTACATGGCTATCTCTACTCTACAAGCAATCTTCTAGTTTTCTGTACCATGCTTGGAATTTTCTGGAATCTTTCCCTGTAAATTGCTATCAGGAAACCCCTCCACTATTCACTTCCGCGCTTCTGTAATTTATCCTTCAGATTGGCAGTACCCAAAACACAGCTAAGAAAGAGCAGGCAGATGGTTACTTTCTTTCCTCAGTGGTTCCAAAATATATGCCTTTGTGACAGATTTTACGGTAAAATGTGGACATATGTTGATGTAACAGTTGTTGAAATTAAAGTAAAAGGAGGCTAGAGAAAGTAACAAGGACACAAGATTCAGAAATTTACCCAGAACGGAGTTTTTCTATGTTCGCTTTCTCACAGACTATTAGTGTGGACACATCACACCCGTAGCTCCCTGGGCACTCAGAACCCAACCATTTTTAGGTTCCCCAGCCCATCCCAGGTTCACTGCCCTGATGGCAGATTCTGGCTTCTCCTCTGTGCATCACCACCTTTCTATCATGTTACTTTAGGCCCAAGTCCCCAGTTGTGCAGTAGATCTTAGTTTTGGAAGGGCTAAGGTAAGGAGCAGCAGTTTCCTTAAGCAATGCCGAGAGTAACTGCCCCATATTCCAAGCAAAATGACAGACTAAAGCACCAGGCACTCACTTCCCTGGACGAGCATGATTTGGCCTTAAAACACCCCTGGGCTCATCTTCTTTCACTTTTTAGAGTTGTTTGAGTATCTTCCTTTTTGCTGGCTTTGTTTGTTTGTTTGCTCCCTAGCTGCACTTACTGCATTCTGGATCTCAGACCTAGTGCTCATGCTTGGTTTGGACCTCCCATTACATACACATTTTGCAGTACATTGATCTGTTCAAATATTCAGTGGAAACTACTTCACAAACAGAAATATGGTATTTCATTTTGTTCAGAAGAATGCTATTGGCATATTTACACTCAAAATAACATTATATTGGGAGTAAATGAGTACATAGGTACACACATGCCCTTGAAATGTTCCATATAGTTTTAAATTAAATTTACTGGGGTGACAATGTTTAGTATAATTACATAGGTTTCAAGTGTACAATTCTGTAATACATCATCTCTATGTTACATTGTGTGTTCACCACCCAGAGTCAGCTCTCTTTTCCATCACCATATATTTGACCCCCTTTACCCTCTTCTACCATCCTCTCTCCCCCCTTTACCCTCTGGTAACCACTAAGCTATTGTCTGTGTCTATGAGTTTTTGTTTCTTTGTTTGTCTTGTTCCTTTGCTTCTTTCAGTTTTATACGTTCCGTATATTTTTAATACAAGTTCCTTTATGTTTTGACTTTGAAGTTAATATAGTCCAATACTTGGGGACAAAAACATGACAGGGTGATTTTTTTTTTAAAAGGGTGTGAGGAGGCTGGGGTAACGCACAAAATATGGAGCACTTCATGAATTTACATGTCATCCTTGCACAAGGGCCGTATTAATCTGCTCTGTATCATTCCAATTTTAGTATATGTGCTGCCTAAGTGAGCATGACAGGGTGATTTTGGTGTCCTAGTGGGAAAATCTTCTCCATTTAATGTATTGGCTCAGATCTGCAGGTCATTCATTTATTTGTTCACCAAATGAATGTTTTTCTACTGCCTCGTAAGTGCCAGAGTGCTAGGCATTTGCAGGTTTGGGGATAAGGAGGATGGGCTGGGAGAAAAAAGACACCGTCTATGTAAGACATTGACTGTGCTGTGAAGGGCTCATAGTTTAACAGGCCATAGGAGAACAAAGACGTGGACCTGTAAATAAATCATTTTACTTTAACTCATTAAGTGTTGCAATAAAAGAAGATATGAAGTCCTGAGTCAGTAATTACCAGGAAATGACCAACTGTGGCTCAAGGAAGCTAAAAATGCCTCATAGACTAGTCTAATAATTATGACGCTTCTGCTGTACTCGCACCATTGTTTAAGATTTATGCCCAGTCTAAAACCACATGACCTAATCATTTTGCATGTTTGTGGCTCTCCTTGGAGAAGATGATGAAGGAAAGGAAGCAGAAATTCCTTCAGCCACACTTCTGCCCCAGGACTGCTCTATCACCTTCTTTTTGTTAACTTTGCGACTATGCTTACTGCAGAAGAGAAAGTTTATGTCTGGCGTGGCAAGTGGAGATGAGCCTAGCACCCAGGAAGGGGATCCCGGATCCCTCCCTTTGTGCCAAGTATAGACCTGGGGAAAGTTTGAGGAAGTGGAGAAGGCCGCATGCTCCTTGAAGGCAGAGAACATTCATCTGGTAAATGCTTTTTTATTCCCCTCAGTGCTGGGATGTGTGTCCAATGCCCATCTGAGGTGACTGACTCAGAGTGACAACAGGAGGGCCTGTATTCTCTTGCTAGAATGAGAAACTTGTAATATATGCATCATCAATCTTTCATTAGAGTTTCTGTTTAAAAAAAAAAAAAAAATTCTTAGGCTGTTATGTTTCCTGAATTAGGCCTTTCAAAATATTGTGCCCCTCCAGATAAATCTTACCCTGAGCCCAGGACATGGCAATGCATATGAAGGCAATTTGTCAATTGCTAAATCGTGAATGACTCAATCAGTATCATCTTTAGCTGTAGAGATGTCCCTTTGAAGTCAATATAAACCATGCATATGTAGGGTGGTAAGATAGAAATATCATTTTGCAAACAAATTTTAGAAAGACTCTTTCTTCTCTTGTCTTTCTTGTGATGAGAATGTGGTCACACATCTGCTAGCCAGGTTTCAGGGCTTTTTCCTTACTCCCTTCAAGTGCTTTCAGGAGCAAAGCACAGGAAAGACTTCTAGAGTTTGCTTCTCAGCAATCTTTAACACCTATTGCAGCGTGCTAGGGCTGGATTGTGAGTTGCATTTTTTCATATGGAGGATATATGTTTGTCATCCTAAATAAGGTACAAGTGTTTATCACATTCTTATTTGGTCTTCCATTTGTCTTTCAATACATTTTTTCAATCTCATTTTTCAATCAATCCAAATCGTTTATTTTCCTCTATAAAACAGAAAAATGCCATACCTAGTTTGTCTTGTCTAAGCCTGTACTAACAGTACTTTCATTGTTAAGAGAGGTCTGCGTTTCTACATGTCTTTTTTGAGTCATGAACCACAGTGTTTAACATGGGAAGATAACTGCTGTAGCTATTCAGGAAATGAAGAACATTAGTGAAATTCCTTTCATTAAAAAAAGGAAATAAAAAAGAAACAGCATGTCATTTTAATTTAATTATCTGAATACAGAGTTTCTTCATTTATTAAAGCCAAAAAGAAGTACTTTCGAAAAACTGTAATCCCAATTAACCTATATTTTATTTACTTTGGCTCACAAATGACACCTATAGTGATAATGTGTCAAGTGTCGACTTTCTGATTTATTTTTCATTACGTTATACATTTTAGCCCTTGGATCAAAATATTCTTTACTCTTTACATATTTTGAATTAAAAAACAATTGGCTTAGCATCCAAGGACTAGCAAACTCTATACCTGTTTCTTTTCTCTCTGCATTCTGTCTCCTTGTTATTCATCTTTTCAGTGACATGTTTGAAAGGAAGTTCAATAAGTTATTCAATTTCTTTTCTAAGATGCTAAGAATTAACTTTGTGATAATTAATTTTGGTCTTTTCTTCTTTTAATCAAAGTCACATGCTAAGTAATGTCCCTCAGAAGATGCTATTTTTACCTCTCCCATACTTAGTATTATACACATTACATAGTAAAACATGAAACTGCTATATGGGAGCCAGTCACGGCTATTTCCATGGATGGTACTCTAGGTTGGCAATTGCAACAAAAAGCGTATTTTCATTTCTATCAAAACTTCCCAGCTACTACTCTGAATCACTGTCCTGTAGCAGTTTTTAATGTAGTTATAAAGCTGTATTTCAGTTAGTAAAAATGATATCACTCCTTAGGTGGCTGTGCCAGTATAATAAATGTTTCAAATGTAAAGAAGATAAAAAATTATACCCAAAGATCCTTAGAAAGCTGTCCTGTGTGAAATAAGGAACCATATCTGTTTATGGCCAACACAGAGATTGGTACAGGATCACTTCCTAAATTGCAGGCTATATTTTGACAACCCCTTCTCATTATCTCCCATTGCCTTCCCTTTCCGCATGAACACTTATCTGGAGGTCCTGGTCCTATTCTCCCAAGGTACAGGTGAGCATATTTTAAATAGATTACCGGATAAACTAATTTGAGCATTAATGTTAATGACTCAATTTGTTACCCATAGAATATCCACATTTTAACCAAGATTTTAGGGTTTCAAATCAGGTGAATGATCAATGAAGGAATATCAGATTCTTTTATCTAGATATTTATACCTAAATATCTACAGAACCTTTATACCTTTAAACCTTTAAAAGGAATGACGAGATTTAGCCTTGGAGCAAGCTCATGGTCACTTCCCCTAGGGTCCGCCACATCTTCCTCTCCCTTTCACTCACTTACTCATCCCATAGCCGTTGTTCCTACCTTGTGTCTAGTACTGTATGAGGCTTGTAGTAATGAACAAAACTGGAAGCTGAAAAAAACTAAGAGATTTTCCATCATAATATGTCAGAGTCCCGAGATCATTCATCAAAAATTCAAGTTCCTTTTACCTTTCTGTTTCACTATCACAACATGAGGTTTTTCCTCATAGTCTTAAAATGTTGTTTTTTACCCTATATCCAGACAGCACTCATGAATCCAAGGAGAAAGGAGAAGGAAAGATAAAGGCAAAGTGCAAAAGGAAAAAAAAAAAAAAGTCTTTTGAGTCTGTTTAAAAAATCTTTGTAAGCCCCACAGACTTCTGGTGAGTTCTTATTGGCCTGAACTGGGTCACATGACCACGCCTGACCAGATGTGAGTATTTCAGCTGGTCACACTGCTGCACTGAACACAAACTAGGTCTGTTATTATAAAAGGTGGGTAGAGTGAGTTCAGCATAGAAAACTAGCCATATCTGCCACAGGGCTCTAACTAGCTTGAAACTGGGACTGGGGAAGGCCAGTCTTAAGAAGTAATACTATACTTAACATAATACTCTCAGGATCCATTCATGTTGTCACAAATGGCAATATTTCATCTTTTGTGTGTGTGTGTGTGGTTACCAGAGGGGAAAGGGAAGAGAGGAAGGATGAAAAGGGTAAAGGGGGTTAAATATATGGTGACAGAGGAGACTAGAATCTGGTTGGTGAGCACCCAATGGAATATACGGATGATGCATTATAAAATTGCACACCTGAAACTTATGTAATGTTATTAATCAATGTTACCCCAATAAATTTAAATAAAAAGTGAAAAACAAAAGTAATATTATCATTAATACTAAGAAGAAGTGGCCTAGCCAAAGGGGTGAGTTAAGTCAAATTCAAGCTGAAAGAATAACCTGGAATGAAGGTAGGCATGAGATGAGTTGGACCTTGGTAGCTTAAAGAGTGTAAAGAAAAATAAATTGAAACTAATACTGGTGGAAATAGAGGAGCCTAACTCTCTGTTAGGTTAGAAAGATAAACAAAGACTGTCATGTAACATTAAGACATAGGTTTGAATCCATGAGCACTGGCAAGTACTGGCATGCTTTAATGGAGAATTGACTTCATGAGTGGGAGTTTTTAAAATACTCAGGATTTTTTCAATGAAGGCTAAAGAGAAGAGAAGGGAATATGGAAACAGCATTTTCCTTCAAGAGAGGAAAGACATGATGTTATCCCAGACTACTCTAGAAGCAGGAGACTGGAGAGTTGTAGAATTCTTTAGAGTGACGGGACTAAGTGATTGTTTTGATGTGGTCTGTGGAAGGGAGAAGGGACTTGTGAGAATGAGAATGAAAATCCCAGTGCTGCCAGGTTCGTGACCCAGGAAACTAGTGATGGTGTCAGTGCTGAGATGGGGAACGCAGCCTTGGGGAGAGGGTAGACAACAATCAGTTACCTTTTAGACACTGGTGCTGGAGGTGTCTGCTGGATATGCAAAAGCTCTTTTTAGTGCACAGTTTGATATTAGCATCTAGACATCAAGGGAGAGCTTTAAGAAGAAGACTCAGCTTGTATTCTTGTATGTATAGATATACAGATCGTAACTGAAGCCGTGGGAATAGATGAGAATATCCTACAAGAGTGGGTAGAGAGAGAAGACCAAGACAGAACTTCTGTTTTCGGACTGAGGAAATATTGAAGTATATGGCTGGAGGGACAGAGATAAGTTGAGACAGCAAATCCAAAGGGAGGACAGAGATGAGATAGAATTTACAAATGAATAATATAATAGTGGCTTGTTTTATGTAAAGAAAGGTGAGTGTTGTTGCAAGAGATTTCATGAATTAGTAGGCAATACTGACCTAGCTGGGTAGAGGAATCAGCCACGCCTAGGCAAAGTCAGGCAGAATTCAGGCCAACGTACTTCATTCCCAGTCATGTAGAATATTAAGTACCGAAAGTGCATCTGCATATCTTCAATTCCATCAATAAGGAGATAGGCAGGTCCTCGAGAAAACTGTGAAGGAGTTGAGTGAAGTCTGTGTCAGATGCCTTTGGACTGCCCTTTATTTCCTTAGCTCCACTGGCCTCCCTGATCCAATTTCAGCTCCTATTTTATGTTTAGCTACAGAAATTTCTCTCAGTTAAAATGAGATAGGCTCTAATTACAGTTATTTACTTTTTGTAGAAATGTGTTTATGTCAAAGTGTTATTTTCTAGGCTTTAAACCTTATATTTCTAACAACAATAAGATTGACTTTATTTTAAATTTGTAAGTAAGACCTGCAGGTTATTGGGTCAGAGCCTTTGCAACAGTCTTTCAAAGAGTGCTGAGGGGATTGAGTAAGAACATATGATAAATGTCCCTCCCCTGCCTCCCCACTTGCCTACGGAGGATGACCTCTGGGGGCTTAGTGCTAAGGGCTCCGGACATGTCTGCCACCTTTGGCAGTATTTTTAAGTGACTCCTATAGACTGTCCTCTCCTTGCATCTTCACTCTAATTTATCTGCCCCTATTTCTTTCCCTCAAGATTTCCAGATGCCAGGAGAACATTCTCCTGGTGTCCTTCTCCTCTTTCTATCCCTTAACTCCCTGGCCAGGATTTTCACTCTTTTAGCCCAGGAGACTGAACTGCTGCTCCAAGAATGCCTGGGTTGTATGACAGAGAGGTAGACATGGAATGGGAACTTACAGCCCTTCATAAAGCATGTGGAATCTCAGACTTGGGACACCTAGAAATAACATCATAGAGTAGAGAGAGGAAATCTCAGTTGCTGAGAAATTACATCAGAAGACTCTGCGTGTTTACATGTAGGGGATTTGTATATGTATGTGAGTGGGGAACATGAGAGAGAAGATCGGATGGATGGGACTGGTGGGTGCCCGTTGACCATGATAAATAAAAAATACATGGTTTCAGATGCCACATACTGCATTAAACTCAGATTTTGGATGTTAGAATAATGAAAAAAAACCCTCTGAAACTCTGGTTCACATAAGAGTAAATATTTTTCTCATTAATGTGAAACATTTTTAACATATATGCCTAATAATTATGTAGTATAATATGTATGCTACATAATTAATGTGAAACATTTTTAACATATATGCCTAATAATTATGTAGTGTAATATGTATGCATATCCTACTGTATAGCCAAAGATAGATACACACATATTTAACATATATGAATTGAATACACACACATATAGAAACCTTTGACTCATTAAAAAATTTCAGATCAGCTGGAGTTTCTACCACTTTCTCTTTCCTCCATTAGCAGTTTCCTTGAGCCATTGTCACCTTTAAACACCTGATTTCCATGACATTATATATGGAAGACTCCAAGCAAAGGTCCACTTCCTTTTAATAGGTCCATAATCATAGATTCTGGGTTTCTAGGATGCTGCTCTCACTTTTTTTTGGAAATTGAATTGCTTGAAAGAGTGGTATAAAAGTTAAAAATGAATTATTAAATTATTTGTCATCCCAAACAGCATAAATGAGAAACAATTTACCACGTAGGAAGGAAGCGGAGGAAATTCCTTCTGTTCTACAGAGTGGTTGCCTTTGAGTGGACCATAGTTGCCTTTTGAAAGCCAACCTTTCACCTGCGTTCATCGGTGACAATAAATTTAAGACTTGTACCAGAGAGTGGAGGGAGAAAAATGAAATACTTTGTCAGAGCTAGGCTGTACAGTTATTTTTTTTGTTAGAGATATAAGAGTTTGTAAGAAAGTACCCCTCAAAGACTGGAAGGCTTACATGTGTTAATACATTCTTTGCAGATGAAACTTTTAAAGAAAAAGCCACTGATAGAATCCTGTAAATATACACGCACAGAAACAGATGTGGGCATAAATGGCAACACTATTTAAAATGATCTAATGTATATATCCTCACAAGTCAGAAAAGTGCAGTCAAAAACTGTATTCTTCTGTTTTCCTTTTAAAAGTCATCTCTTTCTATATTTTTCTTCTCAAAAAATGCTTTCACAGGCCATGACTTTGAATCTTTCCACCTGAGAGCTGCAACTGCTTCCCCAGATGGGTTGGTACTTCTCATCTCCAAGGGGAGTGGAACCAAAGCTTCAGCTGGCTTTAACCTCTGGGTGCTTTTAAAATGTTCAGCTTTCCAAACTCCTGTCCAGGATTCTGATTTAGCAGGCCTGGGATGGACACAGAAGTATGCATGTTTACCAAACAAACCAGTGGCTTTTAATACAGGGAATCATACCAAGTAAACACTGCCCAAGGGCTAATCTTGTTATTAATTACTTGTTGTCAGCTAAAAGCATTTTTTAAAAACAAAACAAAGCCACACACACTTTAAGCTTTGCGGAAACTTTCACAACAAAGATTATTTTCTAAATATTCTCTCCTCTGCCTAAATTTCAACACTGTTCCTCCATATAGTGTCTTTCTCACATAATAATCAAAGTTTTAAATTTTGTATTTCACTTCGCAAGAATCACAGAATGGTTACTTAGCAGCCGGCAAGACCTGCAGTCACTGTAGACTCTGTACCTTCTCGCTTTAGCTCCAAGACGTAACACACACAAGTGATGTTCAGAGTTATGACTCTGGAATTCTGCAGTGTCCTGACAGCGAAATCATTGTGAGTGTCCTTACTTATTTCCTTAGGCTGAATTCCTAAAAGTGGAATTTCTGGATGAAAAGCAAATGTTTACTCTAAAGCCTCAGTATTTGCCAAATCACAGTATTAAGAAGTAATAATCATAACAAAATCAAGCACACGAATGCTTACAGTATGCTAGGCACTGTAGCTCAATCATCATTACCTTAGAAAATGAATGCTATCATGACACCCATTTTAAAGGTGGTCAAACAATTGAGACTTAAAGGACTTAAAAAATTGGCCAAGGTCATACAATCAGGAAGTAAGAAAACCAGGACCGAGACGTAGGCCTTCTCCCTACCCTTGTTACTAACCACCAGGTTATGCTGTGTTTTGAAAGGTTGTATTAATTGAAACTCTCACCACATGTACCCAGGAATTCCTATTTCCCTGTACCCTAGCTGACCCTGGATATTACTTTTCATTTTCAAGTTTCTTTTTATTATTTCACTGAGAGCAATTACTGGTGTAAGGAATGAACTAGTTCTAGAACTCAAGCTATTATACCCACACACTATAAAGATTAATTCTTTCCCCCAAGGTTTTCTACTGTGTAGTTGTATGCGGAGGGCAGATTATACAGTCTTTATGTACTTGGTAGTAAAATGATTCTCTGACCCTATCTAACACCATGTTTAACTGAATTAGGTGCCATGGTGGGACTGTAGTGATACTGAAATCCCTGTCACTGATTATGTGATTTGGGGGAAGAATTTGAATTGCTGTAATATCATCTATTTATGTCTGACTTCCAAATTCAGTTTCTTCCAACATGGATTTGATACTGCTTTGAATATTCAAATACATAATAAGCAGAGCAATTAAAAAGAAAACAAAAGAACTAATTTTAGCTAAACAGAAAGAAGAAATAGATATATCATTCGTAGGGTTTGTTTATTATTGCAGCTAAGTTCTAAATTTAGTTCTGAGTTCTTGACAATGGAAACACAAAGAATTCTATAGTTTCCATTATCCTCCCCAAATGGAAGCGTGTAAGTTCTTCATGAGAGTAAACTTTCTGGCTTTAAAATTAGAAATAGTAGCTAAAATAATGGAGGATGCCTTCAGACTACAGTGCTGCAAACAGAAATAGTCTTCAAATGAGTATTTTTCATATTTGACACTAAATATACTTTTTAATGAAACTGTATTTGTCAAAGTTGGCTTATAAAAGTTTAAGAAAATAAGGTGATGACCTATTCCAAGTGAGAAATAATTACCCCAATGAATCTTTCTACGTGATTTAATACTAATCAGTTTTCTGATCCTTAAATGTATGGTATTCCGCAATCTAATCTATTAGAGGTTATTGATTGAGACACTGAAAATTATCTTACTATGGCCATTCCTGCTTCAAAACATATTTTTTGAAGCTCTTAAGTGTATCTGGATGGTGAAAATTCATAGATTTTTCTCTAATCAGAACAAGCTCGTATCTTCTGCATGAAATCTACCCGCCCCCCCCGCCCCCCCCAAAAAAAGATTTCACCATGTAGAGGTCTTCTTTGGGTACAATATAACCAAACTATATTGTCTTAGTGTAAGTCTAAGGTTATATTTTCCAAAGCTGAAATTTATTGTTAATATGATCAGAATCAGAGTGGTAGCGGTCATTGTTTTATCCAGTTTCCAAAGTGGTTTAACCATATTTTCCCTACACTTTAAATGTGTTGAGCCACATTTGTGTATATTTACATTTTTTAGAAGCTAATTAAGTTATTTTGAAAAATCAGGAACATATTCCTTAAATTATAATGTTGAAAACTTTTACCTAATACTTCAAATTTTGGATATTCATTCTAAAAGGTATTCAAAATGTGGGCCAAAAATTTTGATCTTTAGTGGTGCTCTATGTAACAAGAGAAACTGTGAACCCTGAATGCCTGATATTATAAAAGTATTTAATTATGGTACCCTGGATTATTTAGCTATTGATTATGGTTTAGAGAGCATTTAGAATCCAAGCTCCTTGAGGAAGGTAATGTTATGTGTTTTGTTCTTTTCTATATTCCCAGTATCAGAAGTGCTCATAATGCTCAGATGTGCACTCAAGAAACATTTCTGTGATGAATATATATTTAGTCATTTATTAAATAATTTTTACTCAGTGAAGCTTAAGTAGGCACGTGACATTGTTCTACATATTTAAAACTGTTAACCATTTTAATCCTCTAAACACCACCATGAGGTAGTGACAATTATCTTTATTTTACAAACAAGGACAGAGTGACATAGGAAGTTAGAGACCTTCTTCAGGGTTATACAGCTGTAAGTGTTTCAGCCAGCATTTGAGCTCATGCATTTTATTTCCAGTGTCCATATTCTTAACATCTACTTCCCGTTTTAATAATATGTACAAAAATGGTAGTTTGAAAGAATGGAGAATAATGTTTTGATCTTTTAACTTGGTGTGTTGGTTGGAGTATAAAATATTCCTCCTTGACAGAACAAATAAGATTGCTTCCAAAGTTTTTTATGAAGAAATAGAAAATGTTTTTAAAAAGCTGTGTTTAATGGATGAAACTCTTTGAAATAATATGTTAATATAATCCATATTTACCTGTTTGACAGCAGCATGGAGGTTAAAACAAGGTTACTATAGCAGAACCAAAATAGAGTTTCACTGACTCCTTAGCCTTCCTCTATGGAAGGCTATTTAAGTCCATAGAATTAAGCTGTGAAGCTTAAATTCTACCCCCCAGTGAATTTTGGGGTTCCTTTTGGGGATGCTGTATAAGGGAATATCATAGGTTGTTTTAATTTTTTTCTGGATCATTCTTCCTCTTTGTTGTGATTAATTCTGCTAAAAGGTTCTGTCTGAGGGGCCCTGCCTAAAGGGTATCTGTCTAAAAGTCCTCTCCTGAACTGGCAGTTGTTGGTCCAGCTGCCTACCTCAGCTCACCGAGTTCATAGTTCTGACACTCCACATTGAGCCATACTTTTGCAGAAATGAGAAAGTAGTAGTGCCTAATAATGCTTTTGTTCTTAATGGGATTGTAATAAATGACTCTTTTGGGTTTTATTCGCTGTTTTACTACAGCTCCTTTTCCTAGAATTAACTATGTTGTGCTCAGAATCAATTCTACAACCCACTCCACTATCCTTTCAGTCAACACATTTATTTTAAAGATTATATTTCAAGAAATCTTCCCACCTGTCATTTAAATAAAGCCTTGCTACTTTGACCTGACTAGTCTTCCAGATATGTCCAGACATGTTGAATCCTAGGTTTAACATCATTTAGGTTCAAACTAGGGTTTATACTACATGAATATGAAAACATGTGAAAAGTAAATATGATTCTGTTTTGCAGATATTCTTGTTTTACTATTCTTGGTGATGTCCCCTTCAGTTTGAAGTGGAGAAAAAGGTTGCCCTCTAGAAAGTTAAACTTTAAGATCAGTTCCTTAATTGATCATCTCATATCCCAGGGAGAAAGGAAAACGACCTTTGGGTCTGTGAGACTGTAACAACTTTGCACATGTTAACATATGTAAGGGAAGACTAGCAAGGAAAACCATCACAGGAGAAGTTGGGTGATATTGGAAGCCTAGGAAAATGGAAGTTAAGGAAACCAATGATGGCAGAGCCCGCCAATAACTCTTAAAGAAAGAAGAGTCTTTGGTCAACAGACGTCAACTATTCCTATCCTATTATAAGGGCATCTCTAATGAGGATAAGTTGCAGGATGTCTTTCTGCACAGACTACTTGGATACCATTGGCAACACCATCCTAGTTGTGAGAGTGATGAATCAGATTATCACACCTAATGCCATGAAATATTTAGTTCAGTTACTTTCCCTCATTCTGATCGATGTACTTTGATATTACAACTCTTTCTACTGTTACTACCACTACTGGTCCTCTTGAATGATTAATATGTGACAGCATTTAAATACATTATCTCATTTAATTTTCAGACCAACTGTATGAGGTGGGTAGACTATTGTTCTAATTATTTGGACAAAGAAACTGACTTTCAAAGATGTGAGTCAAGATTTGCCTGATTAAATTGTATCTTTAACTTGCAATTTGACTTCAACATGTGTCTGTCTGTAGAAAAATCAGAGAAATAATGGAACATTAATTTCTCTTATAAAACAACTAAATTTTTCTTTGCGGACTAAATGAGTTACAAGCATTAAGCATCAAACACTGTATGTTCATTGGGGCCAAATAGTTGCTTGCATTTCCAAAATTTTATTTCCTTTTGATAAAATTGGATTTTGGGGGGGCACAAATTTTGCTTCTTTTCTTGGATGTTATTTATTGTTTTAATAATGGTAGGAAAGTATATAGAGTATAAAATAATCAAAAGCTGATTTACTATAGAAATCGGACCAATGTATCTAGGATTTATTGTTTTTACCCTCTAAAGTCCAAATTTTTCTATTCTTTGGCTTATGGTTCCTTTCTGTCTTGACACACTTCATGATTATTTTGCTTTTAGTTCCTGTACAAGGTTAAAATTGATTTTTCAGAACTTCCAATAACAATTTATAAAGGATATAACTCCAAAGGTGGCATTTCCAACTGAAGTGCTTAGCTTATATCTGTTAATTTAACATCACAAACTCCTTTCTTTAGCACAATAATTTATTTCTTAACAGAGGATGTGTGAAGGACAAAAAGTGTGCTATGTTAAATGGTACTATTTCTGCCAAAGTGTTCTTGAGACATTCACATTATATATGGAATGCAATAGCCACTATCATTAACTCAGAAGTGCTTTGATGTGAAGGGAGATCTCTCACTAACGCATATTTAACATTTACACATGACGGTTCTGCAAAATTTAAGAATTATTTATTGAATTAACTACCAACAATTTACTAACAAAGCGTGTAATATTTGTACTTTCATAAGCAATGGATGACTATGTGTACATGATCTTTACATTTTTAGTGTTACTTTGGTTGTGTTATTCTTTGATTCTATTTGGTTGTCTTCACTGTCCTTATTTTGACATCTTGAAAGGCCTCCATGCAGACCTTGTTCCCAGTATATTGCTAAATACTGGTCTAATGAGAGAGGGAAACTTCCAAAATGTAGAAAAACACAGTGTAAGATGAGTCTGGTCTATACATTTCAAATGTTTTTCAATCATGCTATACCATCAATTTCTTCTTTTCTTTTGGTGTATTGTATTTTTTATATGGGATAACAATTGTTATTATTCTTATCATCAACTAATATGACGGCTTAGGGACATTGCAGTGATGACCGACATTAAAGTAGCTTTTGGATTTAAATCCTAAGGATAAGTGTCTGAGCTATTTTGTAGTATTGTTAAGGAATATTCATAATCACGCTCTTTGTCACTCTGAGCTTCTATTACTTCAATATACCTATCTGGCTTTAAGTCACCTGTAAGCCAGGACTCGTCTTGGTATTGGCAGTGCCTAGGACCTGGCCTTTGCCTCTCGTGTGACACTGTAGGTGCTGAAAGAATATCAACTGGGTAGACCTGAGTTCACCTGAGGACAAGACTACTGATGCTCAGGAGTCAAAGATTATGTAGAGCCAGCATTTTTCTTCTTGAATATATCTTAGGAAGAAGGTCATTTTAAAACTAAGAGGAGCTTTTCAAAGAAAGCGTTATTAAGCTCCATATATCTCAGGTCCTGTTTTATTTTTTGCCAAGAAAATGAGCAACATTTTAGAATCAATACAATATGCTCAGAAATTTCTGCAGTTTCTTTAAAACATTAAACTAAGTATGACAGTTTCATTAGACCAATGAGTTGGTTGTGCTAGTTAGTTTTCTAGCTCTGTACCAACAGTGAGATATGTAAATAAGAAATTAACTCTTAATGCTCCTGAATAAGCCTTTTCAAAAGTGAGATATTCTTTGCTCACTTTTTCTTTTTTTGCCCACTTTTGTATTCTATTACATTTCCTTGAGTCCTTTGCTTCTTCCCTCTCTTCCTTCAGTGGTTCCTAATTACTGACTGAACTGAAGACTGCACCAGTCTGTCCTGAAGTGAGAAAAGTTAGTATAATATGGTGGATTTTAAATAAAGTTATTATTTTTTTAATCCTGAAATATTGTTCCTTATTCTGATATTGTGCCCCTCCCCCTATTTTGCTTAGAACATTCTAGTTTTGAAATATCATTGTTATAATGATTTTTTATCTTTTGTTTTAAAAAGCGTTCTAACTTGACAGAAGTTTTTAAGGTTGGTAACTCTGTGTTAATCTCTAACTATATATTTGGAATTTTATTGATCTGTGAAATTCAAAGTTTGGCAACCACAACTGTAGACAAAACTTATAATCAAGTTGTAATATTTACTTCCAGATTTTCCAAAAGGGAACACACTTGGCAACAGAGATTAGAAATACTTTCAAAAATATGACAGATGATTTTTCACATCAAATAGGTGATAAGTCACTAACTGTCAAGTTTCCACTTGACCATTATCTTTTATTCAACGTTTATCCTCCTTATTCCTGGTAATAAATCATGACTTTAGTACTTTCATATTTATGCTGAAAATAGTCACCACTTGGGTCAAACTCCAGGAAAGAAGGCTGTCAGATGTGTTTTATCTTGTGGTTCTCATGTCATCTCATCTAATGTATGATGTACAAATGATGCTGCTTTGAGCCTGGATGTGACTCAAGCTACAAACTTAAAAGTAAGTTTTAAACACGTTCTTCCAATTTTTAAATAATCATGTGATCGAAAATAAAACGGAGTTGGAGGATTGCATCCCAAGGTTTAGTTTTGAGTTGCGGTTTATGATGAGTCGGGGATATATTTTTCTGTACAGTTTTCAGCAGAAGAAGATCATTTGGAGAATGTAACCATCTGCACAAAGAGAAATGAGGAATTTTATTCCCAAAAGTTCCATTAAGGTGATATTAGATCTTTTTTCTCCACCTAGCTGTTTAGTGTAATGTGCAATGAAACAGATAAAATGCATAGTTTTGCTAAATGCTAGTTATGGAAGAAGACTCTGATATGACGAAAGTAGAATGAATTTGTAAAGTCTGGATAAAGGATGTTATTTTCAAATATAAAATGTAAGTCCTAAATATAACAGACAGAAGGTGTTATCTGATTTCAATTCTTGTGTAGGTATCAAAAGTATAAAAATATTGTTTTGTTTATATACCTCAATACCTTATACATGGAAGGCACTAAATAATATATTTGGTTGAATTAATTCTGTTTATATTCATTTTATTTACCAATACAAACTATACAGTTATATTATGTAAAATTGTACTTTGTCTTCTGTCAGTAAGAATCCATAATTTGCCAAATGCTTAAAAATTCATAGAGAAACAAGCAAAATATTACATGTTATCCATACCTCAAATAACTTTAAAGTTATTTTATTGTCAAAGTTAAGTCTTATATAATTTGGTATTCATCTTAATTTTTACCCATAAAAAATACTTAAAAGATAGCAATACAGGAAAGCAAATTTTGAAATGGGTTCACAGTAATTCTATATAGTCTTACATACAGGCAAAATTTTGTCTTTCAATTTTTTTCCTATCCACATTTTAGAGTCTGTGTCTAGAATTACCACAAATCAAATAGTAATATATAGAATTAATTTTTAAAATCTGAGGCAGTTTTTCATTATAGTAAGAATTATAGAATGGAAGAAAGAAGCCCTGAGATCTAGTTCGGCTTTTTTCTCTATAAAATGAGGTGATGACTAAAACATCTGCAGTATTCCTTCAGATTTATATTTCTAAGCTATAAGAAAGACATTTTTGAACATTAGCTGAAAGGGTAGTAGAAAGTAGTAAAAGGTTCATTCAAAATATGAACCTTATTCTATAACTTCTGAACCATTTGTTGATGAAATCCTTTCCATCTCACTAAAAAGTTTGGTACCTCCTTTGTATTCCTTCTCTAATTTGCACAAAAAATTGCTTGAATTTTTATGGGACCCTGTAGTGTTTTGTGCTTTGCATTTTGACTACAGTGACATATATGTACTTTAGTTATCTTCTCTCTCAAAGCACAGCTATTTTACCACTTTGTTCAGTTTTCTAACCCACAATTGTGTCTGGCACAGTGTCTTATACAGCATGCTAAATAAACATTTATTAAATAATTGATTAAGCTATTGCAGAAGGTATTAGCCAAGGGCTTACTGAATAAACTATAGCATTCAAATTATTCATTTATTTACTCAGCAAACACTTGCTGAAGTTTACTACGTACCCCATGCTGGACTGGACGCTAGAGATAAATACAGTTGTTGGAATTAAAGGAGTTCTAAAACTAGCAGGCTGACATTTAACAAATAAATTACCATACTGTGTGACATGTCAACAGCATAGAAAGTGATGGTGTGTGGATGACAGTAAAGACTACTTGGACTAGAGGATGTTACTTCTGAGCTGGGTATTAAAGAATGACTGTATTTGTGAAGCAGACCCCGTGTGTGTGTGTGTGTGTGTGTATGTGTGTGTGTGTGTGTGTGTGTGTGTGTGTGTGTTAATCCAGGGAGACGGAATGATCTGGGCCTTCCCATAGGTGAGAAATGGCATGGCACTTGGGGGAAGGCTTCAAGAGGACAGGATATAAACAGCAGGGAAGGCGTGGAAGAGGGGTGGGGAGAGACGAGGCTGTGGGCAGAGCTTCACTGTAAGTGATGGGGAGACACTGACCGGTGTTAGACAGGGCAAGTACCAATCACTTTAGTAGCATTGTGGAGAAGTTTTAGGGTTGAGCGATTTCAGAGGTAGGAAGACCTTCTTTGGAAGCCATTTTGAAAGTCAAGAGATCTGGGGAGAGATATTAAGTCTGGGACTTGGCTCATGTCAGAGGTGATGGAGGGCAGCAGATGGTTACCCAGCTGTTTATTGCTCTGACACAGAAATTTTAATTTTCACTTACATTAACTTGCATGCATTATTTCCTAGGACAACATTTAAACTTAAACAATAAAAGTTATGAGTAAAAAGAAAACTCTAAAAGTTATGCTCACAGACGGACAAAAATTGGAGAAAGAAAGGCATGACAGGTGTGTTCTTGCTAATTAGGTTTTAGAACATGGTAAAAAGCCTTCTTGTATGTGTCAAACCTGTCACAATACAAATTTTCTGAAAGAATTAAAAAAAACAAAACCTACCTTTTCAGTTTAGTTGACTTTATTACATGTAAACTAAATGATTGATGTCAACATACTTCTTTGTGTGTTTGTTGGGGAGGAGTGGACCATTACAGATTTATTTCACCCTGCGGTTGTATGGAGTAGCATTCACAACAACCTTTATTGGAGGATGGGGTGGTGAGCTTCACATAGTACATAAGTTTTAACCAGCAGCCTGAAGGAGGACTGGGGATAAAAGTAGGTGGATTTCAAAAGGAAATGCAAGTATGGCATGTGCAGCAGAGAGCTACAGGAGTGAGTTCTGTTGGTGTTTTCTGCATAAATCTCTGGCAGAGAAATCTGGCACTGGAACCCTGGTCTGGGGAGCCTGGTGTGAAGCTGGACCCCTCACTCCTCTGGAGGACCTCTGCAGCTGAGATAGTCTTCTTGATTTTTACCTGCCACACATGGGTCTGGGACCAACCCGTTCTGTGTCTCTGCCCCTCCTACCAGTCTCGAGGTGGCTGTCCGTAGTTGTAGGGCTTCAGTTCAGCTAGGGTTCAGGTAATTCTCATGATGGTTGTTCTGTAGTGTAGTTGTAATTGATGTGGTCCTGAGAAGAGGTGAGCACAGTGTTTACCTACTCTGCCACCTTCGTCTATTACTTTTATTAGTCACCAAAAATCAGTGAAATTCATCATAAAGAGGCATTTTATGTTGTATCCCACATATATTTTTAACTTTTTATTATGGAAATTTTAAATATATACAAAAGTAGACATAGCATAATGAACCCTAATATACACATTATACAGTGTTAATGCTTATGATCTCACAATCTTGTTTCCTCTTACCCGTTCTCTATTATTTCATTTTAATTTTCAGATTTATTTTCCTTCTTTTATTATTTTGAAGCAAATCCTAAGCATCCTATCATTTCATATACAGAATTTCAAAATGTGTCTCTTAAGATGAAAATTCTATTTTAAAAAACCATAATATGTTTATAGCACTTAAAAATTAACAATAATTATTATATTTCTACCCTGGGCTCAAATTTCTCATTATCTCTTAAATGTCATAAATACAAAAGGTTCCTGACTTATGATGGTTCGACATGATTTTTCAACTTCATGATGGCGCAAAAGCAATATGCATAATAAATTACATGAAATATTCAACACTGTGTTATGATATAGGCTTTGTGTTAGATGATTTTGCCCAGCTATAGGCTAACGTAAGTGTTCTGAGCTTGTTTAAGGTAGACTAGGCCAAGCTGTGATGTTCTGTAGGTTAGATGTATTAAATACATTTTGATCTGCAATATTTTCAACGTATGATGAGTTTATCAGGGTACAGCCCCATTGTAAGTCAAGAAGCATCTGCAGATTTTTAATTATTTGTTTGAGTCTGGACCCAAATAAAGTAAACAGTTGCAATTGCCTACCACGTTTAAGTCTTAATTAATCTGTAGTTTCCCCTTCCTCTTGCTATCTTTCTTGAAATTTATTTGGTTAGGGCACTGGGTCATTACCCTATAGAATTCCCCCCAATCTGGATTTTGGGCATTGCAACCCCATAGTGTAATTTAACATGTTCCTTTGCTCTCTGTATTTCCCGTCAATTGGTAATTGAATCTAGACCTTAGATCAGACCCCAAATCAATTCTTTTTGGAGAGGGGGCAAGACATCTTTATAAAAGTTGTGTCTTTTTCATTAGGACACTTAAAACAACCGGTGTGTTATCTTATCATAATGTTATCATCTATTGGTAGACAATGCTTAGATCTTCATATACATATTTTAACTTTAAAAGTTTTGATGGAAAAACTATTGAAATGGATTTTCTGAACAACCAAAATTTGTTGAGAGAGCATAGGTAGTACCACCTGAGATTCAAAAAATAAAAACACTGTTTAAAAAACCATGGATACAAATAATTGCTAATGACCCCATCAAAGGTTTGTGTCATTTATCCAAATTATATGCCATGGATCAGCAAGCACCTTGACAGGGAAACTTCTTTACGTGTGATATAAATCACCAAATGCTTTCTTATTTAAAAACTGGATGATGATCATAGCTCTGTGACTCCATAAATTTGAGTTTCTAATATTATGCAGAAGAACATAAAACCTGTTTATGCATTAGAATGCAGCAATAATGTATCTTTTTGCAATCATTGGCATAACTGAATCTAACTTGCCTATAGCATGCATAATGACAAGTTTGCAAAATGATCAGAATTTTAAATTTTAATTCACCTGCAATTCAAACCCCTGCAGCAATTAAAGAGAAAATCACACATATCAAACCAACAAATGCCTTTAACTGAGTAAGATGCAATTTAGAGGAAGACTGTTTTTATATGTCCTTTGAGGCTATCACAAAACTGGAGTCTAATAGATATGCCTGCATATTAACATAAGTCTTGATTGAAATAATTTTTTTCTGCAACTTCTTTAAAATAAAGATTCGTAGAAATTAAACAGAAAACATGTTAGTTTGGGATGCCCAAATGGTTGTTTTCTCATGTTTTTGGCTAGTTCTATGGAGGCAAGTATTAAATAAAAAGTTGAGATATTTATCTGGATCAAGAGTTGGCAAATGTTTTCTGAAAAGTCCAGATTGTATTATTTTAGGCTTTGAGGGTCATGTGGTCTTTGTCACAACTACCGACTATGCTATTGCAGCATGAAAGTAGCCTTAGATAGTATATAATGATGAACATGTCTGTGTTCCAATAAAACTTTATTTATAAAAATGGGCAGTGGGTCTTATTTGACCTGTGAGTTCTAGTTTGCTCATTCTGGCCTGGATAATTCAAGCCATTTGTTTTTTCAACCGTTTTCACCTACTGAAGAAAATATTTTTTTCTTCCTCTAAATCATCACGGTTGCCCTCTGCCCCCTAACTGAGTTCAACAAAAGGAAGCTTAATTCTCGACTTCATTTGATATGTGTAGACACAGGTTTTGTTATATTTTCAAAGCAAATTCTTTGAGAAGGTCAGCCACCTGTCTGAGTTTATTAGAATTAATGAAGGATAAGAATGGATTGTCCTATATAAAACAAAAGAAATCTGCCGTAGGAAGTTCAATACTTCAAGGAGGCCTTGTGCTTTTTACTTGGTTTCATAAAGTAACCACTTCACAGTTGAATTGAAAAGAAAAATTGGACACCAGAGAAAAGAGAGAGAGAAAGATTTTATTTGTCAGGGTAAGAAATCAATTATTAACTATAACATTAAACATGAACTTTGTATTCCTGTTATTTCAAACAACAAAAATAACAACAAAATCCTCACGATTCATTTAAAGCTGGCAATTCACCTTAAAGAAGCTGGATAAATTGTTGCATTGTCAGAAATCAGAAATAAATATGGTTGATATAGCTTACATTTGTTTGCAATTGTGTTACAACACAAGATTATTCAATTGTGTAAAATAATCATTCCTTGCAAAGATGGCCCCTCATTCTTAAAAAGTTTTAAATGCTACATTTTAATGTAATTTATAAGTCCAAATGAATATGTTCCAAAAACAAAAGATAATTTATCAGTCTGAAATTAAAAAAAAAAAATCTATAATTTGTCTTATATTTTATAAGATTAATTCTTGTGATCGGATGAATCAGGCAGAACCTAAATCAAGATTGCTTTCTATTGTATTTTAATGCAAACTCAATGGTAGACACACAAGAAAAACACATCTTAAGTTGTGATTAATTGTGTTGAATTGAGACCTAGAGAGCGATATAAAACTTTCCCTTTTAGGGTAAAGTTATTATTTTCTTTGCTGGGCAGCAAAAATCCATCTTTTAAGCTTAGAGTTGTTTCCAAAGGACATTTTCTGGAAGGTTATCCAACTTGTTTTTCTAATGTTAAAAAGATAACTCACAAACATTCAACAAATTATCTAACCCTTGCAATTTGCATTTTCCCCAGTTCTATGAAGTATCTGCTCTATAGCACACAGGCAGTTTTTCTGACTCAAGGAAAAATTAAACTTTTGAAACATAAGGAATGATTTTACAGTGTGTGTCTTTTCTTTCAAATGAGGCTTGACTTTTAGGCTTGACATTTTAAAACTTTAAAATTGAGGACACAGATAAATGATCCTTTTACATATAGAGAAAAACAAGGAAATGGTAAACAAGCTTATAACTGCTGTTTACAAAATGTGCTCATGAGCCTGCTCCTGGGAGACAAATTAAGAAATGGGTTTTCCACAGATTTATCCCTGTACCAGTTACAGTGAAGAACTATGATTTTGTCATTCAGTTCCTAAACTATAGGTTTTATAATGAGAAAAAAAAAGCAACACAGATTGCAGTGATGGACAATTGTGTGTTTGTTAACTGTATTTACATATTCACAGAGAGGCCTTCAACCTAGTTCAGCACACACTTGAATCTGGATGTAAAAAACTATTTTTATGTAATGATGAAACTGTAAATATGGAACATGTCTTCAGTCCTCCTTCTTGCTTGTGTGCTTCTGACCTCATCGCAGCAATGCTTGTTTTGAGGGGATTTCTGGCTGTTCTCTGCTTATTTGTACAGTCTTACATCTGATGACCTTTAAATTTACAACCAAGTAAATAATCTTCCTCAGCTCTGGAAGAAAAAGAGATGGGTCAATAGAGTTTTAATTACAAAAATCCTGGCAATGACCCTGCTAATAGAATACAGATTCCACAGTACATGATGCGGTACCCTTACACATACATTTTATTCCCCCCTAGAATGTTACCAACTGAAGAAATAAGAACTTAGGAGCAGTGGAATGAAAAATGGCTCATATACTCATTAAGTCAGAAAATATTCCTGAGTATCTGCTTTTGTGGAAGTACAGATATATTTTCAATGAAAGATACAGTGAAGTTTTTTGAAATGTATAAAGTGTTTTTCTGGAAAAAACAAGTACATGGTAATTAATATCTATAGGACACCTATTACCTTACTGTGTTTTGTGTGTGAATTTTTTTAGATATAGAGCTATATAATTATTTTAAGTTGCTGTTGTTTGCAAGCATTTCATGTTTAACTATATTGTAATATACAAATGAATAAGTGAATTTTGACTCTGTAAAGGGTTGTATATCCCTGATATGAGGAATTTTTGACATAGTGTCAATAAATTCTTGCAGGTGCAGATCAAGCCAACTACAAGTGGGATAACAGAAGTCTTTCATGATGTTACAAACGGATGATTTTCAGTTAGAGACTTTTAGTTGAGGATGACAATGCCAGGCCAAATGACTGAGTTAAAATACTTTGGACAAAAATTCATCGTTGCGTTACTCTTTGCCTTCTAGGTATCGATCATGTGCTTGCGGCAGTCCTCTCCCTTGGCATGTGTGTTTCCTAAGTCCTGTGAAACTGCAGGAAATCTCCTTCGGCTTTTAGATAGCTTAGGCCTAGTTCCACAACCTCCTGCAAAACCTCAGAACTCAACAAATGTCCCATGAGGTAAAAAAGCAGTGTATTTGTGGCTCCTCAAGTTTCCAATTTGTCCTCTGGCACTATGCAACTGCTAAGTGCTTTGCTGGTTTCTCTTTTCCATGATAATTATCTCTGATTAGGCCCTACCCTATGCTCAGGCTGAGCCTAGAACCAGCAACGCTGGATTATCATCAGATAGCCTTATACATTTCTGCCTCCCTGGAATTTTAAGTGGTGTACTCTTGTTGTTTCCACAGCTCTCTGAAGTCTGTATGAACGCACTATTTTAAAATCTCTCTCTCTTTTTTCTACTTTTGTAATAGAAGCACTGGCCTTTCACAACCTACCTAGTACATCTTCTCAGAAGCAGAGGTCAAGTAAATTCATTCTACTTGTATGTTGCATTATATAATTCTTTATATTTTACAAAGGAAGTGCAATATCTCAATTTGCATTCTCACGGCAATTCTGTGAATTAAACAAGATACTGCATCAATCTTTCTATTTTATGGGTTAGGCAACCAGGACCCCATAAATTAAATCTTTTGCAAAAAGATCAGTCTTCCAAGGGACAGAGGAGGACCTTATGTCTTTAAATTCCCTAAAGTCCAATATTATTTGCTGCACACCACAACAATTTTTTAAACAAATAAATACAAATATAGTCACAAACACTATTTATATATCAATCACAGGCCTGAAACCAGCAGGACAATTTTATATGTCTTATTTTTTTAATTTGATACCAATAAGAAAACAAAACCAAACCTGGAAAGCCACATACATGATGGGGCTTACAGGACACTAAAAACTACAACCCTGCCCCCAAATATTCATCCTGCTCTAGTCATGGGTCGTGTCTGGAATGTCATCATTCTGACTTTGTACCTTTGGGTTAAGTGGAGTCTTTCTGAGACTTCTTGTCAAAACACAGGTATTCCTGTAAAAAGAGAGTCTGTCTTTTATGTCATAATGGGAATTACATTTCTAGAGTATAGGCGCAACATGCCATAAGAAATGAGCCAGAGTGTTGAAGTACACAAAAGCAAAAAGAGCAAATAACACACAAATTTCACCACGTCTCAGAAAGCCAACACAAGTGCAAGAGAACTGCAAACAGCAGGACGCTTAGAGAAGACCAGTGTGGTGAGGGGTCAGTTACCGTCAAATTGTAGATGTTACAGGTGGAAGAAACCTGATAGACAAGTTGAAAAGTCATCTAGTTCATGGGAGAAATCTAGCAGCCTGAGAACCAGATGGCGTGGATATGTCCGTTTGGGCTCTCAGGAGGATGATTTTTAAACTGAATACCAATGTCATTAGAGGGGCAGGAGTTTTCATTTCAATACAGTCCCCCAAGTTTCCTGTTATCTTATGTTCACTGATGTTTCCTCTCTGCCTCTTGAAAACATTTGAACTTATAATCCTTGACTAGTTAAATCATTTTATTTTATAGATGAGATCCTGAGCCCAGCAAGTGGCACATCCAACTTAATGAAAGATAACCTCTTGTCATTTTTCTCAGAAAGCACCTCCTCAAATGAGTTCATAACCTATTAATCATTAGTTTACCCAGTGGTTATTTCATTGTACAACATGCTCTTATTATTTTGAATACTTTTGTTTCCACTACACTGCCTCTTTCTTCACCCACCCATAGAAGAACAGACATTTTAGCTTCAGATAATTGACCTAAGGCCAATGAGTAGAAAATATGAAGCAGATTTCAACCTAAGTATAATGATTAACTTTTTATAAATTTCAGTCATCCCAAAAAGGAACAGTGGTTTTGAAATAATACTCACTCTGTCATTGGAAGTGTTCAACCCAAAGTTAAGAATACTGAAAAAGGAATTCCTACATTTGAATGGAAGGCTGACTTTGAGATCTTTATATTTTCTTCCAGTTTAAGAAGCATTTATAAATCCTGATCTGTATTTGTAGCATCTTTAAATTTAGCATCTGTATGGTAGCTGTATTCACATGTACAACCTGAATCCATCTCCAGTTTCAGAACAATACCTATACTACTCTAGTTCTATCTATATGTGTCACAGAACACATAAACTTGTATGTGCACTCACATGATTGTTTAATAAATGTATGCAGCGTTGATTATGAGCACTGAGGTATTTTAGGTGCTGTTGAGGATATATGACAGTAGACAAGAACATCATTGTTGCCAGAAATAGCCGTGTTCAGTAAGATCATTCAGAAATCAAAGACAAAGTTTCAGAATTAATTAAAAGTAAACAAGGCTAAGGATTCTATTAGGGTGGTGCACAAGTAATTGCGGTTTATGCAAATTTTTTTTAACCTTTTAAACCGCAAGTACTTTTGCACCAACCTATTATTAGACATCTTTGATTTAATTTGTGAGTTGGTAAGACATCCGCATGGAATATTTTCTAGGGTTTATTCTCTATCCAAAGCTGTCAGAGTCCTTGTATTCCAGGAAGTTGCGATAATGTAAACGAAATATTGCTTAAGGGTAGGGGAAGAAAGAGGCAGCTTAGTGGAAAGAAAAGTAGTTTTTTTAAAAGAACATGTTGTGCAATGAAATAACCACTGGGTAAACTAATGATTAATAGGTTAAGAACTACTTTGAGGAGGTGTTTTCTGAGAATAATAAGAAGATATGTTTCATTAAGCTGGATGTACCACTTGCTGAGCTCAGGATCTCATTTATTAAAAAAAAAAAAATGATTTAACTCATGAAGAGTCTGGGCAGAGATTATAACCATAGAATTAATTGAGAAAGAAGTCGTCTTTCAAGAGATTTTGTATCTACTTAAGTAATAAACACTAAAGAGTAGTAATTAAATATTTTATTTTTATTCTCTCTCTCTCTCTTTTTTCTTGTGAAAGAGGAAAACAAAACAATTTTTGTTCCTTTGTAAAATGCTCAACTAACGAAATGTTTGGAGATCCATTAGGCTAGATAATATGGCGAGGCCAATTGAGTATCTAGAAAATTTCATTTTTTTTTAAGTAAAATGAGCAAACACATGGGGTGGTTTGCAAATTTCATATAATTTAGAAGCAACTACTTACTTGGCTCAAAAGTTCAATAATTTGTTTTCCTACAACAAATGTGGCAGATTGAAGTGGAGAAAGGAAATGTAGAAAGGGATGACATTAATTCTCTAGTCTGAAAGATTCAGAGATCATGGGCTATACTATGAAGTTCCAAATAGTTTTACTAGTTTCTTACAGGGAAATAATTTTATAGAGAAAGAACACAAACTTTTTGCCTTATAGGGGAGCCATTCCTTTTCCAAATTGCTGTAAATATCATCAAATTTCTTTCTAGTACCTTGCTATGCATAGGACCTTTAGATTGTGATAAATATTTCTATGAAGTAGGCTGGAGTTGGTATTCTATCTAAGAATTCATTGCCAAATCTAAGGTCATGAATATTTACTTCATGTTTTCTTTTAAGAGTTTTGTAGTTTTAGTTCACTCTTACATTTAGGTCTGATTCATTTTGAGTTAATTTTAACATATGGTGTCAGGTAGGGGTGCAATTTCATTATTTTGCATATGGATATCCAATTGTGTTTTACTACTTAATGTCCTACAGGGAAAGAAAACTCGCTTGTTGCTTCATGAGAAAGCCGTTTCTTTTCTAAATAGCCATACTTATTAGCAAATTTCTTTCGTACACCCAACTGCATGTAAAACTTTTATATCATGATAAATGTCTAAGAAGTTTGTTTTGAGTTACAAATGTTGAAATTTGAACTTGCCTTCTATCATTTGAGAGGCTAGAACATTTCAGGATGTATACTAAGTTAATATTTAAAGGAGAATTGTTGGTGAGGCAAAGTGTATTGACAAAATATCTCTGGCTTTTCAGTTCAAAATCAAATTGCTGCCACATAGGTGAATGACAATATGGAAGTTACTGAACCATTCTGAGTCTCATTTTCTTATCTATCAGACAAAGACAACAGTACCTATCTCATATGCTATGTTATGATGGTTAAATATAATTATCTTTGTAAAATTTACTGGAAAAAAATTAGAGCTCAATGAATATTAATTTATGAGGACTGACATGGCTCCAAAACAAAATCATTCTGTCATGTAGATCTTCATATATTCTTTTTATGGAGCAGCTTTATTGAGGTACAATTGCTATTATAAGTGCACATATTGACATTAAATTGCACATATTTAACATGTACAATTTGATACATAATGATGTATTTACATATCCATGAAAGCACCATCACAATCAAGATAGTGAACATACACATTATCCACAAAAAAGTTCTCCTGCCTCTGTAATCACTCTCTTCTGCACTCCTTGGTACTTCCTTCCCCAGGCAAACTGGTCTCCGATCTGTCCCTATAGATGAGTTTGCATTTTTAGAGCTTTATATAGTGGAATCTTGCAGTATATCGTTTATTTTGGCTGGATCCTTTCACATAAGTATAATGATGTTGAGATTAGTACTTATTGTTGAGTGAATCAGTAGTTGACTAATTTTTATTGTTTGTGTTCCACTGTGTGGATATAGCACAGTTTGTTTTTCCATTGACCTGTTGATGGATAACTTGGTTTGTTTTCATTTCCAGAGTATTAAAAATAAAGATGCAGGAGGGAGGGATGAATAAGTGGAGAACAGAGGAATTTTAGGGCAGTGAAACTACTCTGTATGATTCTATAATGGTGAATGCATGTCATACAAACCCATAGGATGTACAACAGTAGAGTGAACCCTAATGTCAAATATGGACGTTGGGTGACAATGATGTGTCAATGTAGGGTCATCAATTGTAACAAATATATCACTCTTGATAGCAATGTAAATAATGAGGAAGGTTATGCTTGTGTGGGGGCATAAGGTATATAGGAAATCTCTGTACCTTCCCTTCAATACTACTCAGATTGTAAAATTGCTTTAAAATATCAATGCTATTTTTAAAAGTTGCTATAAATATCTATGCACGTTTTTCTTCATTTTCCCCCCTTTAAAAAAATTTTCCTGTTACAGTTGACATTTGATATTATTTCATCCATCCACAAGTTTTTGTATGAATGTATGCTTTCATTTCTCTTGGGTAAATACATAGGAGTGAAATGGCTGGATCATATGTATATTTAACTTTTTAAAACACTGCAAAAGTGTTTTTGAAAGTTGTTGAACCATTTTATATTTCCTCCACATCCTCACCATCACTTGGTATGGTCAATCTTTTAACTTTTATCCTTCTTAATTGGTGTGAATTAGTATCTCATTGTGGTTTTAATGTGCATTTTTCTAATGACTAATGACTAATGATGTTGAGTTTTTATTTATGTGCTTATTGGTCATTTGTAAATCTGCTTTAGTGAAGTGTCTACTGAAATTTTTGCCCAATTTTTTACGCAGTTGTTTGTTTTCTGCTGAGTTTTGAGAATTCATAATATAGTCTAGATACAACTTCTTTATTAGGTATAGGCTTTGTAAAATATTTTTCCTAGTTTGTGGCTTGTCTTTTTATTACCTTATTGGTACCATTCAAAGAGCAGAAGTTTTTAATTTTGATGTGGTCAAATTTGTCAATTTTGGATTTTTTTTATGTTGTTTCTAAAAAATTTTTTGCTTAGGTCACAAGGATTTTCTCTTGTGTTTCTTCTAGGAGTTTATAATTTCATGTTTTACATTTAAGTCTATAGTCCATTTTGAGTTAATTTTTATACATGATGTAAGGTATGAATCAAAGTTTATTTTGTTACAATTTATATTCCAATTGTTCTGGTGGTACCATTTGTTGAAAAGACTGTTCTTTCTCCACTGTACTGTCTTTGCACATTTCTCAAAAATTAATTGTCTATATAGGAGACTATTTCTGGATTCTATTCTGTTCCATTGATCTACTTATCTATTTTGATACTAATACGTAGCATAGTACCTGATAACTGTAGCTTTAAATAGGCCTTGAATTAGAATACATCCTTCAGTTTTGTTCTTATTTTTCAAAGTTGTTGTGATTATTCTATACGAGCTTTTGCATCAGCGTCTAAATTTCTACAAAAAAGCCTACTGCAGGTTTTTTTTTTTTTTTTCAGATTATATTGAATCTATATCTCTGTTTTGGGATAATTTAAATCTTAACATTGAGTCTTTTGACACATAAACTGGGACATTTTCCCTGTTATTTAGGTGTTCTTTAATTTATCTCAGAAGGGGTTTTTTTTTGTAGTTTTCAGTGTACAAATATTTATCTCTAGGTGTTTCATATTTTTGATGCTATAGTTATAGTATTGCTTGTTAAATTTCAGCTTCCAATTGTTCATCAGTGGTCTATAGAAATAAAGTTGATTTTCTTACATTGATCTTGTATCCTGCAAACTTGCTAAAATTATTTGTTAGTTCTGGTATTTTTTGGTAGATTTCATGGAATTTTCTACATAGACAATTTTGTCATTTGTGAATTAAGACAGTTTTGGCTTCTTCCTTTCGGACCTAAACACATTTTATTTCTGTTTCTTGCATTATTGTACTGACTGGAACATCTAGTTCAATGTTGAATAAAAATGGTGTGGACAGATGACCTTGGAATAGCTTTTTTGTGTGTTTCTTGAGCTTGGTGTTTGTTGAACTTCTTGAATCTGTGGTATTATAGTTTTAATCAAATTTGGAAATATTTGGCCATGATTTCTTAAAATATTTCCCTGCTTTTCTCTCTTTTCCTTCAAGTACTTTAGTGAAACTTATATTAGACTTTTTGATGTTGTTCCACAGTTCACTGATGGTTTTTCACATGATTTATTTTCTCTTTGGGTTTCATTTTTAATAGTTTCTGCTTCTTTGTTTTCAAGTTCACCAACCTTTTCTTTTGCAAGACGAAAAGCTTTTAAACAACCACCTTTTCCCATCCCCACCCCCCAAACTAAGAGAACACTTATGAATATTTTACTCAATGCCTTGGAATTAGTTTTCTAGTAGGGCAAGTAGGAACAGAAACTATTTCTGTCTCTGTGTGAGAACCTGGCACTCTTCCCTTTAATCCTTCTAATGTTTTTTTCCTTCATCTCAAGTGGTTTGATCAGTACTCTCTGTTGAATACTCAGGGGGCTCTCCACAGGTCTCCGTGGTCTTCTCTCTGCGAAGTACTTGAGCATCTGCACAAAGGATGCCACCTGTAGAATGATACACACTTTATAAACCAGGGATCAGCAAATTTTTTTCTGTAAAGGACCAGATGGTAAATATTTTGGGTTTTGCAGGCCATATGGTCTCTGCTGCAACTATTCAACTCTGTCATTACAGCCTGAAAGCATTTACAATATGTAGATGAATAGGTGTGGCTATGTTGCAATAAAACTTTGTATACAATGGCAGGTGGCCGGCCAGATTTGGCTTAAGGGCCTCAGTTTATTGACTTCTGTGTCTTTTGGATTTTGTTTTGTTTTTGTAGTTACTGTCTCCTGGATGGGATTTAAGATAGAATGCATTATTCCAAATTTAAAGCAGAAAGAGGAGTATATTGTTACGGAAACTTTTCAGGTTGTTGTACACCGACATGTGGATTCATTATTTTTGCTTCTGTTTCTGAAATGCTAAGTAGTGAATCGTTTAATGCTGACATTTAAGCTAATTGCTCTTTAATGTACATTTGACATATGAGGCAACATATTGCAATCTAAAAATAATTAAGATAAATCATTTGCTTATATTGCTGTAGAAAAGACAAACCATTTTTCACCTCCCTCCCCGATAGTGTCTAAACCAGGTGTGTTGCAGTAAGATGGAGAATTGGTACTTGTCACTCATGCTGCACTTCAGTGTCTCTCATGAAGTAAGTAACTGGAAGCAGTGTATGGAGCAGCAGTGGCAGCTCCCAGGATGCTCTCTCTCTCATCAGACAGCTTCTCCAGATGTAGCTGCATTCCGGGGTCTGGGCTCCTGCATTCTTCTTCCTCTGGAGAACTTTGGCAGGCAGCCAATGTGCTGCGAAGGATTAGATTCTGTCTCCCTCCATCCTACATAACCTCCAGAGGATTTTCCTCTTTAGGGTTTGAAAAGACTGGCTCCAACCAGCAGATCGAACAAGTGGGCCCTTTTGTGAATTGAATATCTTGGGAATTATGCTAAACAAATAGGTCATAGTTGAATAGCTAGTATGTGCAAATTGACTTTTCTCTTGGGGGTGGGATTGGGAAACCCTCATAGTCTTCTCTAGGGAGGATTATACTACCATGTAACAGCTGTCACAAGTGCACAATACATTTTTTAAGTAGAATGGGTCATTTGTTTCTCTGGACACTTCATTTTTAGTTATAAAGTTAGCTGATCATATTTCAAAAGCCTGTTGTGAAATATGTTCTTTAAAGGAAGCCTTTTCTCCATTTGTGCTAAGCAAGTAAAGGTTTCCAGCTTTATTCTAGGTGATTACACATTATGAAATCAAAAGGCTATCTGTTATATTTGTGCAAAGGCAATTCATTAGTTCTTTGAACAAGCTTTAGTAAAATGCATGTGCCATTTTTTTATATTGTAATTATTCTTGAAAATACATCCATTTTATGAACAGATGTATTACATTTATGTAATTAAATAAATATTTATTTAACACATATTATTTATAATATGTCTTTGCTACAAAGTAAGCTCTATGATAGCTAGGAGTATGTGTGTCTTTTTCATCACTGTATCCTAAATAGCTAGAGATAACCAACACTTTGTTTATATCATTCAATATTTGTGCAGTAAATAAATGAATGAATATAACTGGTCTTGCTGCATGAGGTGATGAAATAACTGTTGAAATGAAAAAATGTAGATGTGTTTACAGAAAATAGTAACTTCTTTTTACAATGTTTAAAGGTGGGGGTTTTCTCTGTTGAGAGGAGCTTAACTATGCAATATTCAAGAAGGCCTGTGGTGGTAAGACAATTTATGGAGAACATCAGAGAAGCTTCTATGAATAACTTGGAGGAAATTACTCATAATGAGAGGTTGGTGGAGTAGGAAGTGTGTATGAGTGACTAAGACAGAAGGACCTCCTTTATTTCATGCTATATGCTTGTTCTTGCTCTCTTTTCTAAAAATGTCAGGATTCCTAGTTCAAACTACTAATTTTCATTTTTTAAAAATTCATACGTATTAAACAAATGAGGCCTCACATAAAGAATCATGATGACATATAGAAGGACAGGCAGAGCCAGCATTATGTTTACAGCACACAGTAACTTTATAACAGATTTACAGACTAATCAGTGCATACATATTTTAGATAAGGAATTTAGCAAATTTTGTTCTTAGAAAGTGAGAGCAGTCATTCAGAAGAAGCTATATGAGGTCTCAATTTCCAAATGCTTGTTGAGTTTCAATCCTTTTAGATGTTATTGTTACTAGTTTCTATCTTTATATCGAATTGTGGTTAGAAAATATAGTTTGTGTTATGTATTATAGTTCTTCACAGTTTGTCTTAAGGTTTGATTTTTGTCTGCCTCTGCAAAGTGGCTTTGTATCCACACCCTCTTTTACCTTATCATTGATGCTGTTCGGTCCTAGTTGTAGGCAGGGATCTCAGATCTTGCACAGAAATGAAACCAAAGCTCTAGGCCAGGGATGTCAAAACTTTTTTCAATGTTTGTCACCAAGGGCCATATGCGGTAAAATACACAAACAGCCAGGCCACTCACTCGAGGTGAAGTACGTATTACTTCACCTGGTTTATTTAAGTAAACTAAATATATTTTTGGAATTTGCTGTGGACCAATTAACAATGGATCATGGGCTGCAGTTGGCTCGCAGGCTGCAGTTTTGACACCCCTGCTCTAGGCTATCTGAAGTGGTAGACATGCCCAGGTCAACTGTTGGCTTAATTACTTATTTACCTCCTGGGACTCTTTTTCTAACTTCATTTCCGATCTTATAGGAATTTCCTTACATTTTTTCCAAGCTCAACCATTTATTCATAAAGGTAGTACAGACAGTTCATCTGGCACTCTTATATTTTTCATAATGGAATGTTTGGGTCTCTTTGTGCAATAGTTTGAGATATAGAAATCTTCTCCCAAGATTTTTTCTTCCTATGTCATAATGCAAGAAGAGAGGGGAAAAAAGTGAAAAAGTGAGTCATAAGCACTCAGTTTTTGTCATTACTATCTATTCAATTGGTACAAGGTTTGATAGTGATAGGGATTGAAAATGCAGGAAGCTGGAAGACAGGAATTTAGTTCAGAAAATATGGTAAATTCTTAAACTGGTAAACAACACCTCTTTATTTGTGTTCTAATGATCAGGTATCCCCTTGGCAAAATGTGAGTGAGGTTAGACTAGCTAATTTCTATGTTTGTTTTCAATGTTTAAAATTAGCAAATTGACAGTTAACAAAATAATCTTAAGATTCCATTGAATTTTATCTCTTGTTCATTGTTTGAATGAATACTTAAAATTGTTTATTTTAAAAGTTATAAATGCTTCCTTTTTATTCATGTGAAATAGTATAGTCTATTACTATGATTTAACATTTTACTTAAAGCCATTACCTTGTATTGTCTACAAAAATTATTGTTCTTGTCTTCCAGAAATGGTGGTGGTATAACTTGAGTTGAAATTGAATTATTATCACTATAACCCAGGTTGTATTGGTAGTATACTTTGTGTGTATTAACATATTTATAGTCTTCATTTATGTTTTTTATACACTTTTTCCTGTGTGTGTGTGTGTGTGTGTGTGTGTAGCAATTTCTAAGTTGATATGTGAATAATACACAGGACAATAACAGAATCATAAAGCAATTAGTATTTAAGTAAAAATAACTGTATTTTATACCACTTTTTACACTTTTTACTAGTAAAGGTGTAAATGGCATTTACCGGAAGATCCACATAAAAGAAAGTAAACCCAATTTTTAGCAACTCAGTAACTACCTGTCCTACACAATACAGATATTCTACTCATAATGCTAGTGTCTTCGATTCCACTATTTAATTGATATATAGATGTTGTTCCTATGTGAGTTCTTCTATGCCTCCAACTTCCTTAATTCTATGACATGTGCCTTATTTTTGTGAAATGATACCGATCCCCTTGATAGGATGTCTTTCTTTCCCTTTCTTACATATTCACTCAGTCACTCAAGTTTGCAATATGTCTTTTCATTTGACCCTCTCTTTTCAATTCCTGTTGCTCTCAGGCTTAATAACCACTGGACTGACTAGTGTCTCTTTAAATTCTTGGCCATGACCATCAACTAAATCCTTTATTTTGCCTGGAAATTATACTACATTTAGTCCATTCACTTTCCCATTCTTATTCCATACTTTCTTTCTTCTCCAAACTCCAGCACCTCTACCCCTAGGTTTAAACTAACCTGATGACCTTGCTTCCCCCATTGTTGGGAAAACAGAAAGACTCACAAAGGGGCCTTCACTAGCTTCTAGCCTATGTCACTCCATTTACCATCTGTTTGTATACCGGCATATTCTACTCTGCATCCTATCTAAAACCAATTGAGCAGTTCCTGTGGTAAGCAGAGTAGTTGCCCCCACCCTAAAGATATTTATTCCTTAATCCCTGGAACTTGTGAATATGTTATATTATATGGGGAAAAAAAGTGATTTTATAGATGCAATTAAAGTTGTAGACCTTAAAATGGGAAGATTATCCTGGACCACCCAGGTGGGCTCAATCTAAACACATGAGATCTTAAAAGCAGAGAACTTTTTTCACCAGAAAGTAGGAGAGATATGACAGAAAGAAAAGCCAGTGAGATTGGATGCTTGAGAAAGACCTCATGTGCTGTTGCTGGTTAACCTGGAGGGAGCAACCTGACAAGGAATATGGGTGACCTTCAGGAGCGGAGAGTCTCCTGCCTGTCAGCCAGCAATGAAATGGTGACCTCAGTCCTACAACCACAGAAACTTAATTTTGCCAACAGCCTGAATGAGCTTAGAAGTGGATTCTCCCCCACAGTCTCCATATACGAATCAGCCAAATTCTTTCAATCCCCACAGACTCTGACCTACAGAAACCTGGAGATAATTTGTATTGTTTCAAACTGCAAGCTTTTGGTAATTTGTTATGATAGAAAGCTAATACAGATCCCATTTTTGTTTACTTTCTCAATGATATTAAATCCCAGTTGTCATGCGGGAGACCCTGCTCGCTGCGCCATTTGTCATGCGGGAGACCCTGCTCGCTGCGCCATGTGTCGTGCAGGGAGTCCGGCAGGGTCTCTGCTCCCGCTCCCCATACAAGAACGCAGGTTATGGTGAGGCCAAAAAGGAACACCCACGGAGCCATAGGTAGGGGAGTCATACCACTATATTCTCTCTGGCGGCACTATACTCTCACTGGAGGCTGGATCCACACTGTCCGCAAACCGCCATTCACATTTGCCAGCCCAGCCGCCATCTTCTTGCTAGCCCCCATTCTTTCTCTCTCCTTCCTCCTTCTGCTAGCGTAGCCACAGCAGTTATATTAGTGGCCAATGGCTCACTGGTTACAGCTGACGGCCAACTAGCCACAGCTGATGGCCATGCAATCACAGTTGGCCATTTACTACCTGAGCCAGGCACCTATCTATGTGAGGCCGAGAGCCTGGAAACTACTTTTTGGGGCTCTGCCCCCACACCAGTAATTCTCCCCTCCCTCTTCAGCATTATCAACTTTTCCTCTCCATTCTTATCAGCACATGAAATGACATGATTTCTTCCATCTTAAAACAAATAAGCAAATCTCTTTTGAGTCTTTGTTCTCTGCCAACTTCTGCTTTATTCTTCTATACTCCTATTCTTCCCTATTTATATCCCCTACCTCTCCTTGAGCTAAAACTCTGAAAGAGTTGTCGGTACTTGTGTCTTCACTTTCCCTCTTTCCATTTTTCTCTTCCCGTTATAATCAGGCATTTGACTCCCCCCACCCCAGTGGTACACATAAAATCTACTTGGAAGAGTCACCAGTGACCTCCATGCTGCTAAATCCCAATATTCAATGTTCAGTTTTCATCTTCTTTGACCTATATCCAAAATTTGACACAATTGATTCCTCCCTCTCCTTTGAAACACTTTCTCATTCATCTTCCAGAAACCCATGATTTGATTTTCTTCTTAACTCTCCACTTTTCCTCTTTCAATTTCTTTATTTGGTCTCGCTTCATTTTTTTTTTTTGGGGGGGGGTGTTCTTAACATTGTACTGTCATAGGACTTAGTCCTTAGATCGCTTCTTTATCTATACTCATTCCTTTGATGTACTTATCTAGTCTTTAAATACCATCTATATGGTCAGCTCCCAAATTTAATTCACCACTATTGACCTCTACTCTGACTTGTCTATCAAAATGCTTACACAGTCTTTTCCATCTCAGTGAATTATAATTCAATCCTGATGGAGAACAAAATAACCTGGAATTGTCTGCACAGGAAACCTCTTCTTCTTGACTTCCCATCCTTTTAACCTATCTTTTACTTTAACTATTGTTCCTGCAACCAGTTTTGCACAAATTGTCTGCACATATTTGGCCTCATTACAATGTGTGTATCTCACTTTTTTCTTTGGTGCTCTTCTGACACCAGATTGTGGGCTATTTGCACTCATGTATGCCCAATAAGGAACTGAAAGATAGTTAACACCCCATGGGGTAACCTAGGACCTGTGGGAGATGGGATAGTGGCTAACGGTCTGCTTTCTGTCCCACAGGTGAAGGACTCATGGCCTCTCCAAAAATCTCAGCTGTCATGGCCCAATTGCCATCAGCTGTAACCAGCTGGCGAGTGCAACTCTATATTAGCTTTCCCCTTTTTCTGTTTTACTTTCTCTAGTCCTTCTCACCTGTTTCCTAATATCAATTCCCAAAATAAATCACTTGCATATAAGCTTTTTGGTTGCTATGAGAAGCGGCCTTAGAATTCAGGGTGAGGATCAGGAACTGGATCATTCACAGGTCACGTGGGGGTAAGAGCACTGCCATTGGTAATAAGAGGGGTGAACCCCTGGCACATAGGAGCAGCACTATTACTCTCAATGATGGTAGATTAAGGTAAGATACAGGTTGAAGGAGGGACATTAACTTTTGTGTTAGTTTATAGAGAGAGAAGCAATAGTAACTGTAAAGCTTGAGAAGTTGGCTGACTTTTGTTCATTGCTTTAGAAGCCGTGAAAGAATAAAATGACAGAGTGTGGGGACAGAGTCCCAGAGAGCAGTTTCCGGGCTCTCGGCCTCACGTGGAAAGGTGCTGGCTCGGTTATTAGATGGCCACCAACTGTAATCAGATGGTCATCCACTGTGGCGGGGTGGCCATCAGCTGTTAACCAGTTAGCCATTAGCCACTAATATAACTGCTGTGGCTACTCTAGGGGGTTGGTAGGTTGGCAGAGAAGCAAACGGCGGATTGCAGCTAGCACGTGTAGGTGTCAGAGAAGTGGTCGGGGATTGCGGCTAGCAAATGGGGTTAGGAAGCACAAATGGCAGATTCTGGATAATGTGGATCCTCCTTCCTGTGCCTCGCCCGGCTGCCAGTGAGACTGGGGTGCAGGAAGACCCCTAGTTGGGGTACTGGCGGATGTTTGCTTTTGTGTCACAACTAGCCGCCGTTGAGAATATAGTGGTATGACTCCCCTATCTATGGCTTCGTTGGGTTCCTTTTTGGCCTCACCATATCCTGCGTTCTTGTGTGGGGAGTGGGATCAGAGACCCTGTATGACACAGGTCAGGCTGGCCAACTGTCAAATTAGGGAATATTGTGGAAGTCAGAAGTCTCCAGGGCAGAGTTTATAGAGATTTTTACATCTAATGGTGTTAGAGAAATCCATGATGAATCTGTAGAATAATGTCGCAATACAGACCTCTAGGGGTCTGGAGCAAGATCAGGTATTCTGCAGCATAGAAGCACTAGCTGTTGGAAAGATGGCTATTACAGTGTTACTGGGCCCTAGTAGAGACCGAGCACTTAATGGTGAGACATCTGACTCTAATGAAGTTCGTTATGAGTTGAATATTACCAGGTCAAATGGGTATAGCAGCAATATCTCTTATGATGGAAATGATACATTTGCAATGAGTCCCAAGCAGACCCAGGAGCCACATGTAAATTCCTTTTAATATGTGACTCAGATTCCATTGTTATCTCCCTCTGTGTAGTGCCTCAGTTCACAGCTATGGTCTCTTGGGGGTTCCCTGTGACCAACTGACAGAAGAAAAAACTTAGGCGTGGTTCCCAGATGGGTTGGCTCAGTATCTTGGTACTTGTCATAAATGGGCTGCTGCTATACAACAGCACAACTTAGGGATGGACGTAAGGACAGTGATGGAGGGAAATCCTCTCAGTGGACAGAACTGCAAGCAGTACCCTGGATTGTTAATATTTTTTGGAGTTATAAAATACATACGGACTCTTGGGTAGTAGTGAATAACTAGTTGGTCAGGGACCTGAAAGGAGCAACACTGGAAAATTGGAGATAACCAAATCTGGGGAAGAGGCATATTGGTGGATAAATGGGAGTAGGCACAAAATGTACAGATCTTTATGTCTTAAGGTAATGCCCACAAGATAGCATCAACACAAAGAGCTCTTGAATAACCAGTTGATTATGACTCGTCCAGTATAGGTAAGCCAGCTTCTGTCCTTGGCTACCCAATTCTTATACAATGGATCTATAAATAACAGGTCAATAGAGGCAGGGAGGCTCTGCATAGATAGGCTCAGGCTGACCTAGATACTGCCACCACTCAATGCCCAACCTGTTGGCAGCAGAGACTGATGCTGATACTACTACTGTGAGGAGTCCAGCCAGCCACTGGTTGCAGTTTGATTGCATTGAACCCTCTACTTTGGCAGGGAAAATGGTTCTTTACCAGAATTGATGTAAACTCTGGATATGGGTTTGCCTTCTTTGCCATAAATGCCTCTTCCACAACCACAATCTGAGGGCTTTCGAAATTCCAGATTTACCAGCATTGTTGTTTTTTTTGCAGCAGTGCCTCAAATCAAATGACCCATTTTTGGGGCAAGGAACTACAGCAACATGTATATAGCAACATGTATATAACCTTGGGATCCTCTGGATCATGTGCAAACATAAGCCAGGAGCATTGGGCCTGGAGGAAGAAATGACTTATTAAAGAATTATCTAAGGCACCAGTGTGAGAACACACTCTATAAGATTAGGGTGCTATCTCTGGGATGAGGTATATGATTTGAAACAATGATTAATATATGGCACTTTGTCTCTAATGGAATACATAGGTTCAGGAATGGGATGGAAGATTAGTTCCTGTCACTATCACTCCCAGTGACCCATTTCCCAAATTAGTGTTTCTTGTCCTTGCCAATTTATAGCTCTATTGGATTAGAGGTCCTGGTTCCCAAGAGCAGGGTTGGGGTTGCACTTATGCTGGATGGGATACCACAGAACTAGACACAATGACTTCTGCCTGGTCCTTTTGGATATTTCATGATAGTGAATCATTAGGCACAGAAAGGAGTTATGTATCTGTTACCACGAGGAGTTAGGGTTGCTGCTACATAACAGAAGTAGAAAGAAGTATGTCCGGAACACAGGAAATGCAATCAGATGTCTTGATGTTTCCATGCCCAGTAATAGCTATAAATGTCCAACAAGCGTAAAGCAACTAAGTATTCAGCTCCTGTAAGGATGAAGATCTGGGTCACTCCACCAGGCAAGCAATCACGACCTGCTGATGTGATACCCAAAAGTGATGAAAATTTACAGTGTGTGCTGGAGGAGGCATCAGTTGAAGTGGTGGCCAGTGAAGATTGTTCCACTATCCCTCTAGTATTCTGCCTACATTAGGTCTGTGGGAGAGATTGTGGTCATCTCAGACTATAAAGATTCTGTGACAGACTAGTTTTAATGGAAAGCCTGAGTGGATCTGAATGATACATGGGGTGAGTTGTATTTGACTCTTCTTGTGCCCCACCTCACATTCCTTTGGATGACATTTTACTCCAGTCATTTCTGCAGCATCCAGCTTTGTTTAAAGAGACTGATAACTCCTTGTCTCAGCTATACTCAGGGTCCTGGAGTAGCTTCTGATGAAAAATTAATTGTGTGTGTGTGAGGAATATGAGTAGTAAATGGCTGGGGAGGTAGAGTGAAGAGATGAATACTCATCATTAAACATGAAATTTCCTGATCTACATGAAAAATTTAGGGTGATAATCCAGGTCATAGAACAATCTTTACTTTGAAATATATTAAATTTAAAAAAAAAGTTTGTCAAAACAGTTTTTGGCTTTTGACAACTTTAAGATATTAGCAGGAACAAACAGCCTCAAATGGTTTTCTAAAGCTATAATGCCCTTAGTAATTGTTTTGTTTGTCTTATTAGGGTTAAATTTGTTTGACAGAAAGCTTATATATTTAGAACAACTCTTTTTGCCTTTTTGTTATTGTTTGACAATATTTGCTTCTGAAAACAAAAAACTCTTAGTGTTTAATTTTGCCTTTTTCTAGAGACTCAGTAACTCATTTGTTTTGAAATGAATTATTCTTGAAAGAAATGGTAACCCCAAAGAGCTCTGGGGCCATCTTGCTCTTTAAGTCTAGATTAAATTTATTTAAAACTTTGTTTTTTAGAGAAAATAGAAAAGGCTAAGCTATATCTAAGATTTCTTAAACATTCTTTAACTTACATTCTCATGTTCCTCTCTGACTCTTATCTCCACTGAATGACTTCATTCAAGATCATTCCACCATTATGCCCTATGGCCTTAGGGTTCCTATTGACCCAAACAGTTAGCTCAGCATTTAAAAAATTTTTTACACCAAAAACTTCTTTTACAATGTGTTTGTGTGCAGAAAATTTTACTGAAGGTTGAGAATACTGCTACAGTAATAAAAAAAGTAAGACGTCTATGGTAGGCATTTGCCCAGAAGTCCCTTGTTTGTCTTTATATATCAAGTAGATGTTATGTGGTCTGTGTTCCTATGATAATGTGTGGCTTTCCTCTCCTCCCACTTATACCTCTGACTTCTAATTCTTTATTTTAGTGAAGAACAGTTTGGTAATCTAATGTTAAAACATTTGATAGAGAATTGACTATTTCACCTAACTTACAAGAAGTGATTAAAAATTAGCATAGATAAATGCAAAAGAAAATGGTGGTTGAAAGAGAGAAGTGAAGATTTTGATGATTGATAAAGATGACAATAATGGGAGATACCTAGTATTAGTACAGGGGTGGGGAAACAAAAACAAAAACAAACCCAGAATATTAAAAGAAATATATGCATATTTTAAATTCATATATATCCCACCAATGGGAAAGAAAGAGTCAAAACTTATTCAAATAAACTAATTTTTATTGTAATTAATACAATTGTTTTATTTGAATCACTCAATTCCTCACTACTAGGAAATACTGTAGAAATAAAATGTACTGGGAAAACATGAGTCTGGATAAAAGTTAGAATGGATGATTGAAAAGAACTTGTTGAGACATTAGCAAAACCTAGTTTCTCATCCCGTCTGTGATGTTATCTGCCTGGATGACCTGGGGCATGTCACCTACCTTGTCTGAGCTCTGGTTCTTCCTGCAAAGTTTGGAGGTAGGAATTCATGATCTCTGAGCATATTTCCAGCTGTAAAGATGTCATACAGTCAAACTAAATATTGAAAGGAGGATATTTCGCTTTGACACCTGAAACCTAATGTAACTAATTGTACTGCTTCATTTCTCTGATAAAAGCCCCATGACAACCTCTAATGAAGAGTCAACGTACCTCAATGAGTTCTACCTCAAAACTCTATTCTTTGAGCTTTTTATCTTCACATGTTAATAAACAGGTACAAGGCTACAGGAAGAGAAGCAGAGAAGCATAAAATGAGAAAATGGTAGAACATGGAGTATGGAAAATCCATAAACTAAATAACCGGCTGTTGGACACTTGGGAATGGACTATCCACTGTAGCTAATTGCATTCTAATTGGTTGTACTTAGAAGTTTTTTATTTAGAAACTTTTTCAAATTGGATTTATAAGAATTGTACGTCAGGATATGGAGAAGAATTATTATGTACCTTATATAATTTTTATACTAAAATTCATAGTATATGATGATTATTTGGGGGTTATTTTTCCTCCTCTTTATTTGTTTTTTTGCTTATTCATTCAATTTGGATTAAATCTTCTCAGAAAAAGTATGAAATGTTTTATATATTTCAGAAAATGCATTTTTGTGTGCAGCTATACGTAAACAAATTACAAATCAGAAACACAGAACAAAGTGGGAAGTGAATCAAGTATAGGATTTGTGACTTCAGAGCATACACTTAGAAATCTAAAAACATATTTTGTATTTAATGAATCTAAAATATGTATTATAAATATAGTGTGGTTTCAAAATAACACTATATTTGAATCTGTTAAAATAGTGCCTGGTGTGCAGTTAGTGAACGAATGAATGATTGGGAAAAAAAAGTGAATGATGGGAATTTCACTTTATATCAGAGTCACCCTTGTGACTAAATTAATGATTGAACATAAAATGTCAAATTCCCCATTATAGAGCAATGATTACCAATTATTTTACCATTATGGATCTTGAGGTTTAAAGAATTTTGTCTATTAAACATGATCAATTTATTTGGTAAGTTATTCCTTTTTCTCATTTTTAATAATAAAGACATAAAATAATAGTATTAACAGAAATGATCACACATTAAATTCTTATTACATATTAAGGTAATAGAGTGATTAGGAACATGGGTTTGTAATGAAGAGCCATGGACTCTTAACCAGATAGCCTCAGTTAAGACCCCAGTTGATTAGCTGTGTGGCCTTAGAAAAGTGTTTGAAAATTATTCTGTGTCTCAATTTCCTCGTCTTAAAAGGGAGATAATAATTTCATCAACTTCATAATGTTGTTTTGGATAAATCCATGAAAAGCACCTAGAACATAGTCTAGGACATAGCATGTACTCAAGAAATGTTGGTGATTCCACACTACGTAACTTGAGTGTTTACGCAGATTATTTCCAATGCTCATTGTAGCATGATATAGCATTATGCCCAGTTTACAGATGAGAAAACTGAGGCCTGTTGAGATAAAAAAAAATCATCCAATTTAACAAAGACTAATTCAGGTCTAGAGCTAAATCTTGTTTCTTTCCTCTTGTCTCTCTCCTTCCTCCCTTCCTCCCTCTCTTCCTCTCTCCCTTCCTCCTTTTCTCTTCCTGTCTCGCTTCCCTTTCCTTTTCTCTGTAACAAAAATCCTGATCTGCAAGACATAACCAGAGTTGCCACTTTACATTAATATAATTCCAAGCAGAATCAAAGGTGCTTGACATTTCAATTAGCCTTCCAACTTTATTGAAAGTGAACTTGCAATTTCTGTTTAACTCTTAGAAATATTGAAAATGGCTTAAGGAACTCTATTTCTTTCAGATTAAGAACCACTGCTATAAGCAGTTTATGTAAAGGGAGCTGCCAGTTTGCTATTTCATAATTCTTAACACTTCAATTTTAGGTAAACCATTTAAACAGTGTATAAATAAGATTATAAAGGAAGAAAAACAAGTCTTGTTTATATTTTAATGGCAAATTCTTGATTTTATGATTTTCTAAATATTAAGAGCACTGATGTTTTCAAAAGTCCACATCACAACTGCCTTGAGGTACAACCAAGAAAAAGTTTTGTAAAGACGACTCATTTCATGGACAGCCTAGGACATTCATTCTTTCCGTTTCTGTTTCAGAAAAAAAGAGCAGCACATGGCCGCTGCTCGTCCTAACATTAACATTGAAATTTATAATCCATTTTCTGCCTTTTCTGGCTGCTGCTGTTATTATTAAGGCACAGGTTGGAGGGGCTCCAGGGCCACACACAGACAGTGTTCATATATGACAGTATCTTTTATGGAGCAGAGCTAAGGGAGCACACACCCTCAAAAAAGGAGGGGGCCAGAAATGAAGCAAAGTCATAGAATACCCCTCATTATCCTAACCACCCACAGAACCAGGAAATGGCAGTTCAAGTCTTGGCTAGAGACTGACAAAAGTAAAAGCTGAATAATGGATAAACACGATGAAGTTAAAATATGGTGACTTGAAAAAGACTAATATGATTTCTTTTTCTTTCTTTTTTTTTTTTTTTTTTTTTTTTTTTTTTTTTTTTAAGTAGAACCTACTTATTCATGTCTCTGACTTTCAGGAATGGTACTTCATCAACTCTATCCTTGTAACTCACCACTGGTTCTGCACTTTAAGAAAACACCCTTGGCCACTGAGCTGTGTCCTAGATCCAAATCTACTTTCCAAACTTTCTACCCGCTGCTCCACTACCAGGCAGGCACTTTTCTTTCACTCCTCATTTTCCTGAGACTCTTCCTCTTCAATACTGCTCTTCTCAGCACTGTTCTCATTGCCCTGCCCCATTCCCTCTTTCCCTTATCTACACTTCTCTTATTCAATGTGTTAGCCTGCTTTCCCTTCAGTTTGTCCAAACACTTTGACTTTTTAGGTTCCACGTCCTTCTCTGGAATTTTTCTTTACTAAGTGAAACAACATGGCCGTCCTCTCCTCTCATGGATTTCACTCACTTCTTCCTCTGGAGCAGCCTGGCCTTGCCCCTGACCTTGTCAGCCAGCTGCCTTTGTGGTATCATTTGGCAGGCAGCCCTGTTCCCTTTGTAGCTCCTGCCAGGAGACATTGGTCTCTGAAGTTGCCCCATGAGAACTTTCCTGTCTCTGAGTAGTATGTTAAAGTGCATAGGTCACTGGTAAGGATAAATCTATCGATTAATTTATACCAAAATTGTTGATGCTTCTCAAATCCCAGAGAATTTAGTGTCTAATATAGTCCTTCTGCATATTTGAGCAAATAAATGAAGATAGTGGAGGCCAGTGGCATGACAAGATGGAAGGATATTGAAGATACATTTCACATTCCTCGAAGTTTTGCTAAGGGTTGGCTTTACTGAGCAGAAATAAATTCTTAACCCTGGATGCCAATGCCAATTGCATTCATTAAGTAGCTTGATTTTGGCTGCCATTTTCTCCACTGTTTTTGCTGCTGTCATTTTTTTGGCTATAAAAATTTCAAAATGTATTTTCTGAAGTGTTTTTTTTTAAAAAAAGCCTTAAGCTCTTTGGAGTAGATGTACTACATGAAGCTACTAAATCAATCAAAATGGCAACACAGCTGTATGGAATATTTATTAGTTATACAGTTCTTTTTCTCCCCAGGTTATATATGAGTTCCGAGGAAAATCTGGAAACTTACTTACTTTTTTTTTAAAAATAATAACTTTTTTTTTTAAAATACAAGTAGTGCATGTTCATGGTAAAATCAAATGAAGAAACAAAAATAAATCAAATGGTTCAGAAGAGGAGAGATGAAAATTAAAATACCCCCTCCAGCCTCACTGTTCAGAGCAGTGGTCCTCACTGGGCGACAATTTTGACTCGCAGGCGACACTAGCAATGTCTGGAGACATTTTGGTTGTCACAATTCGGGGGAGGAGGATGTTGCTGCCGGCGTTTAGCAGAAGGGTCCAGAGTTGCTGTAAAATATCCTGTAATGCACAGGACAGCCCCCATCAGAAGGAATTACCTAGTCCAAAGTGTCATTTGTGCCTGTATTGAAGAATCCTGACCTGGACAACTACTAGCTATGTTATACATGTTCTTCCAGAAAGTTTAAAATATATATGTGTTTTCTTTTTCACTTTTTTTGTTTGTTTACACAAATGAACTCTCTATTACTGCTAATCTGCAACTTGCTCTTTTTCACTTAACAGTGTCTTAATTATTTTTCCATATGGACACATACAATCTATTTCATTGCTTTAAATTTTGAATGGTCTTCAACTGCCTTATTAGACTGCTTGACCAGCTCTTAAAGGTGGATAATTCTGTTGTTTTAAATTTTTTCTTCATTATAAAGAAACCTACGAGGAAAGGGTTACTGAAACACCACAAAGGGCTGGAGTCTGCTACAGCACTTTTGATTTTACTTACATTATTTTGCTCAAAATCTGACTGAGAAGTTAAATTCACAGGGGGGATTTGAATCAGTTTCTTTCTCACAAATCCCATTTCTCTCTCCACGGTAGCACTTAGGAGCGAAGAGTGACTGTTTTGTGCACCCCGCCACCGTGGACTTTATGCAGTAGATGTTTTTACTGTCTAGCTCACAAGCCAGCAAATCACGTCAGCTGTGGAAATGTTAGGCTTAGCGGGCCTGCCGTATCTGAATCACTTCCAAAACCTTTTTAAGAACCTGGATTAGTTAAAATATGCTAGAGATTCACGTATCCCTTAGGTTAATAAAGAAACAACCACTTCAAAGCCAACCCCTCATTCTCTACGTTGTGTGCTTTTTTTTTTTTTTCTTTCCCTGCTGTTTGAGTTCAGTCCAGGAGTTCAGTCAGCTGATACCTGTTGCTGCTTACTATGGCCGCTTAATGTTTGGATTAGAAAAGTGAGGTTGCACATATTATACATCAGTTATAAAGGGAACATCTAATTCACAACCACACAGTATGTCTATTGATGGTATAGGGATGCTCACACTAATCGTTTAAGGTCATTGTTATTTTCATGACCTCAAAGAGGAGGCTATCCCAAAGAAAATACTGTGTAATGACTTCCACTTTGCGAGAACATAAGTAACCCTAAGTCTGGTACATTTCACTTCTTAAGCTATGTGGACTTATCTATTTCATCTCACGTTAAGCAGCATGGAATGTAGTTGTCTTTCAAATTAGTCTCTGTTTACTGGTGAAAATGGGTCAAAGTTCATAATTGGAGGAACTACTCTAAAAGAAGAAATAACTGCTTTAAAAAACCCTTGCTTCCCATGCATAGGAGTTGCAACCTTTCTTTACATATATTTGTGTCTGTTGTTATGCCAATTATATCCTTTCTTGCTGCATTTCACCCATGGCAACAAGTAGCAATCCTCATGTAAACAGCTTCCTGTTTTTTCCATAGAGATAAAAAAATAAAAGAGTAAAAATGACCAGCTCTTGTGTAAGGTCTCAAATATAAACAGGATTGTTTTTAAGGACTCCCGTAGAACCTTCTGTAAGTAGCTGTAGGTTGTTAGGAGCTGGTGTTGGAATCATTGGCTTCCTGGTTAATGATTTTGCTATGCATTTCATATAGGTTCTCTCACGGATGTGACATGAAAGCCCATGCAGGAAGGGTAAGCAGGGTCCAAGAGTCAGTTATTGCTTCCTCTGCCAATGAATCACTAAGTGACTGAATAATTAACTCATTTCTTCCATTTGATAAAGTGATTTGACATGAAGAAGAAGTGGCGAATTTTTCTTATCATCTATAAAGACAGGGCCATGGCCAAGTCTACCTTTAACTGTTTCTCTTCATAAATCCTTTGTGAGGGAACGCTTATGAGGGCTCAACTGTTGAAAGATGACCCAAAGAGAAAGTGCATAATTGTGTAGGCAGAAGAGCGAATGGGGCAAAAGGTAATTAACACACAAGTAAAACAGTTAGAAGAGAACAGGAATGTGTTAGAAGTTTTCTTCATTTGGCCATGAACTTTCTTTACCTTTGAACAAATTTATGTTTTAGACCTTACAGCAGAAGTCTAAAGGGGTAGGAAGGTTGTCCAATGATGTCCAAGTCCCTTTCCCTGGGGATTAGAAACCTAGGAAGGTTCTCAACTCCAGACAAATACAAAGTTCAGTCAACCATACCCCACTATAGCTATTCCACCAGGCTGATATTACAAATCCTTTTTAGATGACTTCTCTCACAGAGTTGTTGGTTAATTATTGTAATCTTGTATGGCACCATCCTCCAAACGTTATTTGTATTTGTTGTATTTCACAATCCTTAGGTGATATTAAATAGCTTAAGTGACGGAATGTCCTCTTCTTAAAATTCTATACCATATTTTCATATTTGCACATGAGTTAGCCTTATTAAAATTAATGTCTTTAAGTTTTGGAGGATGATATGGATGAAGAACAAAAAGTGTAAATCCTTGTCCTGCTTCTTGTTATCACAGCATCATCTTCAAAACTAAAAAGGATCTCTATATCCTCCACTTGGTGCTCAGTGAACTGAGTTCTTAACAAAACAAACTAGAAAATAACTTCTTTGGGCAAGCCAGGTCTTTAAGTTTACATGCCTACAGGGTTGCATAAAAATAGTGTGGGCTGAACCTTCCAGTGAAGTTATTTTTTCTAACAGAACAATTTCTGAAAATTGGGACTGAAATTACAGTTTGTACATTATAATGTATTGAAATTCCCTTCTACTTTAAATAGCCCTGTACTATATCCAATTGCGGGGATGGAATAAAATTACCACAGTAGATTTCTAAGTATCATTTGTATACCAAAATGCTGCCTGTTACACATGGAGACTTCATGAATGGGAAAAGGTAGCAAACCAAGGTGACACTGGCTGAGTTAATTCTTTGTGGATTATGACTTTTATAAACAGAAATGAACAAATTTTCCATTTTTTGGTAAACATTAAAATATGTGTATTTATACTATTACAAACATACATACATATTAATCTATATATTGTATTTTTATAAGTTTACTCACATATATTATAATTTTGCTACTGAAATCTGTGTCATAGGACATATTCCTAATACTCTTTTTAAATGAAAAGCTTTTGGACTTCTCAAATTATACAAATGTCTAACCACTATGATATACACTTGAAATTAATATAAAATAATACTGAATGTCAATTGTAATTTAAAATTTAAAAAAGGGGGGGAAGTGAAGGGGGAAGGGAATAAGAAGTTAAAATTTCCAGGTATAAATAAATAAGCCATGGGGATGTAACATACAGCCTGGGGAATATAGTCAGTAATATTGTGATAGCATGGTACAGTGTCAGATGGTTGTTGGACTTATGGTGACAACTTCTTTAGGTATATGAAGAACTATGGTGTACGTCTGAAATTGATATAATGTATGTTAGCTATATTTTTTAGCAAAAATATTTTAAAAATAAACAAAATTAAAAGCCTTTGAACTGAAAGGAACTTAAAAAAAAAATCACTTTTTTTTTGCCAGAGAAAAACCCAATTTTCCATTGTCATGAAGCACTTTTGATTTATAAACATAATTCCCAGTGATGTCCGAGAAAGGGAATCTAGGGGAATTCAAATTAGTTTTTGAAAAATGACCCCAGTTTCTTATATATTCTCTGAAACTGTTAGTGACTTGGACTTGCTTTTCCTTAATATGCAAATGTCGCTGTCTCCCAGATTTCCCCACAACAATGTCTCTTTTGTTCTGTTTCTAATGCCTCCTTATTTTCCTGCCTATTTGTCAAAAGGGGTTAGTGTGGGGATATGCTAGCTCTGTGAATGTCAAGCATTTGCTATATTTGGTTCATTTTTTTTGTAAGCTTTCATAAAAATTTATGTTTGTATTACTTCTTCGTTTACTGATGTGGTTAAGTACACACTTTTTATGTCATCAATGGGGCAATAATGGGCCAAACTCATGTCCCTTCTGATACGATGTACATCCCTTTTGTGGCATTTCTGCCAAAAGTGCGTATCCTGAATCTAATCATGAAGAAATAGCAGACAAACCCAATGTCAGGCATATTCTAAACACAAAGAAAGGCCAAGTAACTAACTATTTCAGATTAAAGAAACATGACCATCAATCACATGCCATATGTGATCCTGAGTCTGAGAAGAAAACAAATGTTATGAAGGGTATTATTGGGATAGTTGTCAAAATTTGAATATGGGCCAAGGGTTATAGCGTCAATGTTAAATGCCCTGATTTTAATAATTATAATGTGGTTATACAGGAGAATGTCTTTGTTTTTAGAAATACATACTGAAGTATTTAAGGGTAAAGTCGTGTGATATTACTTACTTTCACATGATTGATATATGTGGTGCCCAAAAAATGTATACACATTTTAAGAAAGAAAAGCTGCATTAAAATTGTAATACTCAATATATACCAATAGCAAAAGATGAATACAAGTCACGTTTGACTTCTGCAATTACAAGAAGTAATCAAAGTGGTACCATCAGTGTCCAGACACTTCTTATTATGGCAAACTACTGCTTGAGCAACATTGACCAACGTGTCCACTTGCATACATTGTTTTGACACCCCCAGTGTATGTGTGTGTTTGTGTGTGTGTGTGTGTGTGTGTGTGTGTGTATTATAATGACAGAAAGAGAGATGAAGAGATTCAGCAAATGGGGCCATTATTAACAAATAATAAGCCTGTGAAGTTCATAATATTTTTGCAACTTTTGCATGTTTGAAATTATATCAAAATGAAAGATTACTAAAATAAATACACCCCTTATTTTATTATATTATTCACCTTTCTTGGGACATAAGTTAGGGCTTGCTGTTGTGGGGAGTAATAATCTTTATGTTTATATTTTATTTTCTAATTCTGTTTTGGGGGTTCACGTCACATACCAGAAGAGCACCAGCTTTTCCAAAATCTTCTATCATTAATGAGGAATCTTGTGTGGTGTTAATTAAAAAAAAAATGTGGGTTGAATGGTAACTTCAACTGATGGGGAGACATTAATACTGTTTGATTTCATGCAGGCAAAACACATCGAGCTATGGAGGCCTGGGAAACTCAGGGGGAGAAAAGTTGGAAAGAAGTTTTATAAAACTCATGCAGTCGAGAAAATAAGGAATGCTAATCATTTTTCAACAATTTTAGAAACAAAATTAATTATTAGCGAAATCATTGAAATCAGAATAGAAAGATTAATATATGGTGATGGAAAAAGAACTGACTCTGGGTTGTGAACCCACAATGTGAGATATAGATAATGTATTACAGAATTGTACGCTTGAAATCTATGGAACTTTACTAACAATTGTCGCTCCAATAAACTTAAAGTTAAAGAAAAAGAAAGAATAGAAAGAGAAGTATAAGAAATATTAAAATTTATTTAATACTCTTAGCTTCAGTCTTTTATGCCCTTTCTGTCTTTTACTTTCAATTAAATGTAATTTTCCTTATGATCCAAATAGCAAAGTTCAGCTTTTTTGACACAATAGCGTGTAATATATAATATAAAAAGAGTTGCTCAACATACTGAACTACATTCAAGGCATTGAACTAGATCCTAACAGATTCTAAAGACACAAAGACTAATCATATAAGGTCTGTATTTGTAGGGACATAGAGCTTGAAATTACAAGTGAAAGGGACAGATAGTAAAACAGATTATGAGAAGATAAGAATTCTGTATAGTAGACTAGATGCTGTGATAGGTATGTGATGCTCTGGGGAAAAAGAAATAGAACAGGCATTTGGAAAGGAGTGGGTATTAGGGAAAACTAGGTTATTCAGGCAAAAAGGAGAGTTTTAGGCCTAGGGAATAGTAAAGAGAAAACAAACAACAAAAATGAGAGAGAAGATGTTAAGCATTTCTCTACTTTCTATTTTTCTGACCCCTTGGGAGGTATAATCAAGAGATTTTGGATGGCTATGTATGTAATTTCACTTCTAAACCCTTAGCAGTAAAATTGCAGACATTCAGTCTCATCGTGTCCTTTCTGAGGTCTTGGCAGTCTTACCCCAGGGTTTTTCTGTGTCTGTTATATGGCATAGGTGTGACCTCTGTAGTAACTAGACTTCATCTTTTCTGCCTTATGGCATTTATAACTGTTGCCCTGCTGGAATTTTTGGAAGGTCCTTTGAGGACAGTCTAGCTAGTGATTAAGTATCCACCCCTTCTTTATTACAGGTAACTTTTCATGAGTCTGGCTTTTATCATCCTCGTGCTATCCAAAGAACCAAGGGTTAAAATGTCACAGTGCACTCTGCCAATGGGGCTTACCATTTAGAAGGTTCTCTGTCATTATCTTTTTAATACTACCTCTTGAACTAGTTTCTGCTTTTTGGAACTCTGGTTGAAAATATGGTAGACATTCTTTTTTTATTCTGCATGTCTTTTAAACTCATTGATATTTTTCTTTTTTAACTCCATTAGCTGAATGCAAGACAGTTTCTTTGGATCTATCTTCCAGTTTACCAATTCTCTCTTCAGCTGTATCTATTCTATTTACTCTGTTCATTGAGTTTTTAATTTCTAAAAGTTCTATTTGATTCTTTTAAAAATATACTTTGTGTTTTTTATAGCCTCATGTTCCTTGCTCCTATTTTCACATTACTCTCTTATTTATTTGAGATTACAAACATAATTATGTTATATTCTGGATCTAAAAATTCCAGGATCTAAAGTCTTTGTGGTCATTTTCTGCTGTATGTTGTTTTGTTGATTATTGTTTCTGTGGGTGTTTTGTGACTATCTTAACTGGGAGCTCATATTCTTTTTAACTATGGAAATTCACTAATGTAGATTGAAGTAATGCTCATCCAAAGAGAGTTTGCGTTGTTTTTTTGCAGACATCTTAGGCACATATGAGTACACTCTTCAACTGGGCCAGTCTAAATAAAATTTTCTGTCAAGTGTTCTGAATCACACACGAAGGTGAATTTGAACTTCAGTGGTATAAATTCTCAAGATATGCTCTTTTATTCCCCCTACTTTGCTTTAAGGGTAAGACAGGCAAATTTCTGTGCTGTCCATTTCTGTGAGGTGGGTTTATATTTCACTTGTCCTAAGGCTGAGGGTGTGTAGCTCTTTCCAACCTTGGCTATGTTCTTATCTCCAGTCCTTCACACCCCATACAACTGTTATGGTGGAAACTCAAGGTCTTCAGGGCTTAGTATAAGTCCTCAGAGGGAAAGCTGTCATTGGCAGTTGCTTGACTTCTGGGTTTCTGCTTTCACTTTAATTTTGTCCCTTGTGGATTCTTTTCTTTTGTGCCACCTCAACAATGCAATTAAAGATCTATTTTCTTCTTCTTTCAACATTTTAGTTATTTTTATTGGCAGGATCTTTCAGGATATCTGGTCTATTATAGTGCTAGAAACAAGTTGGCTCTAGCAGCCAATTAAAAGACAGGAATCTAATCAATTATGTGGTCTCAGGGGCCAAGAGAAAAACAATTCTCAGTTGCTTTGGAGAGATACAACAATTTTTGGCACTAAAGCCAGACCAGGATTTTTCTCAGTAGCCATTCCAGCAAGCACCATGGTCTTTCTAGTTTCTTGGATGGCACGGTATGCCCAGGCAGCTGCTCCAACAGGCTTCAGGACTTATGTCCTTTAGAGTGCCAAACCTGCATGGTGTTTGGTAGTGAAGAAGATCCAGAAAGACAGATTACTCTTTCTATTCTGTGTTATACACAATCAGATGGGTCTCAAACTGATGTAGCTTTAGCAAGAGGCTTCTGAATCATCATATCTATACTTTCAGTTTCTTAGACATGCTCAGACAGGTTGGAATCTTTTATAGCTCAGGCACAGAAGATAATTTTTTACTTAGTTAACCTCTAAATTACACAGGTGGAGTAGTTCTGCTATCACGTAACAAAGCTGAGTCATAGCATTTTGTGCACTCTCTTTATGGCATGATCCAACTACTCTGAAAACACATCTGTTGATAAGCTGGAATCAAAGATCAAAATGTTTTACAATTGAAGAACACGTTCTGTAATTGTTAACCATTATAAATTTTATATGCTGTTCTAGTTATATTTTAATTTAGTTTTCTGGTAAATAAAGCATATAAAAGTGAAAGAACACTTACTTGGTTAGATGGACTACTAAGATTAAAGAAGTTAATTATTAATTACATCAAAATTTTGAGAGTTTTGAATGATACTTGGCTAGGAGACTTATTTTCTAAAATAGTGAAGAGATTATACGGCAAGTGGAATCCTAGATTTCTGTTTCAATTTAAATGAAAGTATATGGAGATAACAATAAAAAATCTATTTGCAAGCCTATGCTAGGTGAATCTTCTGATAACAGCACTAAGCACATGAACTTAGCACATGAACTAAGCATACTGGATGAACTTCAGTCAAAAGATGAATAACTGCCTTACAATTTCAGCTGCACTTTAGTAAAGAAACAAAGGGTTGAAAACAATTGTGTAGTGAAAAAAGAACTAATGTTCTTAGAAAGTTTTCTGTCATATCTCAGAAATGATAAAAAATACTGTAATGATTTCATGAAATGAATTTGAAAGACTGCAAAATATATCACACCTTACTGGTTGGGACCCCTGCTGAAGAAATGCCTTTCAGAACATGTTGGTGATTCTGGCCACACCGTTAGTTTAGCAAAAGCTCTTACCTATATCTGACATTGTTGGATTCAGTAAATTTACTAAATTATACTCTTTATCTTAATTTTTAATCCAGCTATTGTTTTCTCCCTGATAAAGCATGTATAATAATAGCAACTTTAAATTTATAGTTAAGTGCTTCGTTTTTCATGGATTCTATAGTTATTTTTCTGGTTTTTACCCTCCTTGATAACTTCTCCACAATGACATAAAGGCTACACAGTAGGCAGAATATTTAGATTCCAATGGTTCAGAAATCTTTTTTTCCCCTCAAAAATAAGAAATCCTGTTTTGCCAGCTTGAAGAGCTATTTTCCTGAGTACCAGAGTTCAGTGTAAATGTTCAAACCTGTGAGTAAATTCTGATTATACAATTTTGTGAAACTTTAGAGAAAGAGATAAAAGAATAACCATTTATTTTCTCATTTACACTCAGTTAGTTGGAACTGAATTAGTCCCAATAATATTATCACACTGGTTTGTCACTGACCATTTTTACATGAATTTGGAAAGCACACAAATAAATAATTGTTTATCCAAAGAAGCTTTAAACTATGATAAAATAATCACCCTCTTTAAGGGTAGGAATGGCTTTTAGTTTGAACCTAAAAATTTATACTATTTTAAGAGGGGAAGCCCGGGTGACTACTGATACTGAGAAGCCAAGTTCTATAAGTTTCATAATTAAATGGAAAAATTATTTTAAATTGACGATGTAAAATAATGTGAGATTCCTCATTTATTCATGCAAGTGATGAAATTTCATTGGGTGGTAATTTACGTCCCATATTATAAAATCTAATTTAAGAGATGTGCCCCCACCCCCAAGCTTTGGGTGTAAATCGTCAAGATTTACCTGATTTATTTTCTCTTTAAGCATTCTCCAAATTCATGACTTTCTATTAGTCACATGTTTTAAGGGTTTTCACAAAATGTCAAATGTCACTCATCCACATAGGAAGTAGGATATACAGATGTCCACTCATGCATTAGTTCAGGTGTAAATGATTTTTCAGTGTTGACATTGGTTTAAAGGTTTTCACAAATGAAAACTTACAAAGAACTGTAGCATCCGTCCCATTAATTGGGATGACCTTCCCTACAGCGTGGACATCTTTTTCCCAGGGCCCGTTGTTTCATCAGGAGGTTGGATGGTCTGCAGGGTTTGGTGGAAGCTGTGGTTTTTGTCTACTCAGCATCATTACCCATCCTACTTCACTTCTCCCCACTCTTAGTGGTCCAGATGGTGGTGTCAATCAGAATGTCCTGTCCCACTTCATGAGTGAGCATGTGACCAAGCCTTGCTATTACGGTGCCAAGGATTGATTCAGGAATGTGCATGTGGCTCTAGAAAGATAAATTAGTGTCTTTTCTGAAATTGAAAGAGGGCTTTGCCTGGTGGGGGGCATCTAATTCCATGGTGATTGCTAAGCAGGGCCTATGTGCATCTGGGGCTGATGGACATCATCCTGACTGACAGGCACACAGAATAAGCCGCCCAATGAAATAACAAGTTGGAGATCAGCATAGCCGAAAGGTGGAGGAGACACACACACACTCTCTTTTTTTCCCCCTCTAGTCTGACCAACAACCAAATAAGATAGTTTGAGGTATTTATGCTAAGATGAACAAATTCATCATATCTCAAACAATGATTTCACAGTGCATTTCAAATATAGATTTCCCACTGACAAAACACAAAGATGTTTGTAGTTGCCCGTGGCCCTGTGTAATAACTTTGGGTGTAATGCTTTCAATTACAGTTACTGTTACATGGAGCTCAGAGCACCCTGGGCATTAACCTGTGGGACAATGTAAAGAGGAGCATATATTCTTTCAAAGCACTTGTAGCTGTCGTTTTATTTTTTGAGAGTTATGAATGGAGGTTTTGTTGCAAACAGCTGTACCGTGAAGGCATTTAAGCCAGTTATTACTGCCTGTGGTGTCTGCACTCAAAATGTTGCAAACACTGAAATTATGATTTACAGAGGTGAAAAATGTAAGTGTTATAAGATCTTGCTGCATGCCTAGATCTATCTCTTCATATTATTTGACCGATTCTTTTGTAGAGATGATTCTAAAGCTGAGTCCTTGTAATGCCAATTAATTCAAGAGATGCTCATAATATATCATATATTATGTAATAACATTAATTTGAAAAGCAATATGCTAACACTGCTATTATTTTTAATGTATTTAATTATTTCTCAATACATTATGGTAAACCTGTAATATGTGGAACACAATCTGAAGACTTTGAATATAGTAAAAGGAGTTCTAAATGTTACATATCTTAGTTAATGATCAATTTGGTTGGAATGAACTGAAATGACAAATATATTTTGGAATTGGAAAAAATTATTTTACATTTACAGAAAGAACTCTTTGATATATTGTCCAATAACTTATTTCCTTCCAGTAAAATGACCATCTTTAATGCCTTAATATCTATTGTCACCCAGTTCAGTGGATTAATTTCTGCTAAAGTTCCTTCTTTTCTCATCTTACCCAAATATCAAATAATGTTATGACCCTTCACTTAGATCAAACACTCCCTTTGGTTAAGATTGATATACTAATTCAATAATTGGGCTGTCCTTAGTGCTTTATGACTTAGGATAGTAAATCACACCCCATTTCACATCTTTTTGGTTCTTTGGTCAATTCAGAACTATTCCCAGAATATTTGCCAAAGAAGTAGCTAGCACAAGTAGGAAAAATATAATTACATTTACGAAGACAAATGGCCTCAAAATAAAGATTGTGGTCACCCACTTACATATATTATTTACTTTTCAGAATGCTTCCAAATTGTCTTCAGTGTTATTGATACCTTAAGAACTTGGTCAATCTGTAACACTTGGATAGGAAAAGTAGGGTGTCGACAGCAACTATTGAAAATCATATGAATGATAATGGTGACATAATAAAAGTGCAACATTCATTATGTTGCTTTGTGGGATCCTTGTTTTTGTCTGACAGCACAAATCCCAACACAAATTTTCTACCTGCTTCTTAGAAACAATCTAGAAATCACCTCCTGTCTCTCATGTAGCTATCTAAGAAAATCTAAGATGACTTTTTTATCTTATTAACAGCAATTCTTGGAAATTGATCGGGGGTGATTATCAATATTACTTTTAGATAGTAAGCAGTGTTTGTGGAGAAACAGTGAAATTAAGATAATTATCAGAGTAAATCTGATTTTTCATTCTACTTTTTACAATGCTATAGATTTGTGAGCTGTAGTACTGAACCATTGTCTGCTTAGGAAGTTGAATTAATTTTTTATATGCTGCCTGAGGAGAAAATAATGTAAACAGAGTGGTGAAATGAAATTTTATAAACAACAGTGATTTGAAATAAAATATCCTTGGAATATTGTCCCTCAAGGCAATAATGGATACTGACTATTCACAAATACTGCATGCTTAGTATTACCAAGTATACTAAACTATATTCTAAGCAATATACATACAGTAATTTATTTAATCTTTAGAACAACCCTAGGAGGTAGAATTTGCTATTATACCCATTTGTAAATGAGGAAACTGAGGCATAGCAAAGTTAGTAAGTTTGCCTAACTTTATACATCCAGTAACTCAAGGAGTTGGAATTTGACTCTAGGCAGTCTGTTTCTAGATCTATGCCCTTAAACATCAGATTATAGAGCGGTATATATGATTTTAATGTGTCATAATAAATTAAGAATTATATTAACATTTCCTAATATCCTTTTACAGTGAATTCTGTAGAGCAAAGGAGATAGCATAAACAAAGTAAGTAGCATAATGTAGTATACAGCAGTATAAAGATTTTATGACTATGTTTTTAAGCCATGCTCAGTTATTGATAAATGTGGCATTTGGCTTAAGAAAGGTCTCTGGCATGCTACAACAAGGACTGTATCTAAAATATTTGGGACACCATCCTTTCTGATGACAATGTTGTGAACCTACCATTTGTCTTATAGGCGCTTTGAGTTGGTTTCACAAATCCGCATATGGTTATGTTTAAATCATGCAAATTTTTCATCTGATTATCTGTGGCCAATGGAGCCCATTTGCATTGTGGCATGATGGACCGGGGTTAGGAGTTCATCTATGAAATTGTACCATGTGAAACTACATACGATCACTGTAGAACTACCAAACTTCCTAATGTCCCTGCTGTGTATTACTAGAACTTTTTCTAACCCAAAGGCAGATGCTGTGTGATGACAGCAATGCAATGAAACAGAGTATTTAAAGTTTGTATTACTTCTCAAATAAAATTTTAATACCAATGGTGGAAATAATAAGCTTGAAGTCTCATCCATGACAACAAACAATTATTTACATTTTTAATGTATTCCCTTTCAGCCTTTGTCCTTCTACAGAGATAATTTTATGTTTATAATTGTATTGTATATATAATTCTGGATCCTTTTTTTACTTGATATTTCGCATGCTGCTATATTTTTTACAATTATTTTTATCCTGATGGCTACACAATAAGCCACTGAGTTGATTATCATATTTTATGAACTCTTCCAATTGTTGAGATTATTGTTTAGATTTTCCCATTGATTTGTCATTAATAAATAACACTCTGAATCTGGGTTTCATCCGTGGGCCAAATACTGTCAACTACTTCTTACTATTTTTGTTTTGAAATTTAGTATTTTGTTAAAATTTTTGTATTAAAGTTTTAATGTAGAATTAGAAGGTTTATGATACAAATTCTCTTGCTACTTTATCAATAGTTTCTTCTTTATATTATATTTACATTTTTAAAAGATTTTAATTAAAATATAGTTAGCATACAATAGTATATTAGTTTTAGGTGTGCGTTATAGTTATTCAACATTTATATACCTAAAAAAGTGATCACCATGATAAGTCAAGCAACCTTCTGACACCGTACTATGCTGTCACAATATTATTGACTATATTCCCTGTGATGTACATTACAGCCCCATGACTTAATTGTTTTATACCTAGAAATTTGGACCTCATCCCCCTTCACTTTTCTCCCCATTTAAAAAAAGTTTTCAATTACAATTGACTTTCAATATTATTTCATATTAATTTCAGGTGTATAGCATAGTGGTTAGACATTTGTATAATTTAAGAAGTGATCTCCCTGACTGGTCTAGTACTCACCTGGAACTATACATAGTTATTGACATATAGTTGACTATATTATATTCTCTGTGCTTTACTTCACATCCTCATGAATATTTTGTAACTACCAGTTTGTACTTCTTAATCCCTTCACCTTTTGCACTCTATCCACCAACCCCCTCCCATTTATCACCCCAACAAATCTAGTAACAATATGACACATACATAGCTATTGCAATATTATTGACTATATTCCTTATCCTATACTCTACATCCCCTTAACTACAGTGTAACAACCAATTTGTACTTTTTAATCTCTTTCTCTTTTTCACTCACTCCCAACCCTCCTCCCATATGCAACCATCAATATGTTCTCTGTATCTATGACTTTGTTTCTGTTTTGTTTGTTTATTTTGTTCTTTAGATTCCACATATAAGTGAAATCACATTCCATCTGTCTTTCTCTGTCTGACATACTTCACCCAGCACAATACCCTCCAGGTCCATCCATGCCGCTGTAGATGGCAAGAACCCATTCTTTTCCATGGCCAAGCAATATTCCATTGTATATATGTACCACTTACCCTTTATCCATTTTTCCATTGATGAAGAGGCTGCCTCCACATCTTGGGCATTGTAAACAATGCTGCAATGAACATATGGATGCACATGTCTTCTCAAAGTAGCGTTTGGGGTTTCTACAGATAAATACCCTGATGTGGGATTACTGGGTCATTCTTTGTCTCTTGGTACACCCTTTGTTTTGAAGTCTATTTTGTCTGGTATAAGAATTACTCTCCAATCTTTTTTTGTTTTCATTTTCATGAAATATCTTTTTCCATCCATTTACTTTGCATCTGTGTGTGTCTTTCAATCTGAAGTGAGTCTCTTATAGGCAGCACATGTAAGGGTATTGTTTTCTTATCCATTCAGCTCTTCTATGTTTTTTTGAGTGGTATATTTAATCCATTTACATTGAAAGTAATTGTTGATAGATATGTAGTTATTGCCATTTTATTATTCATAATTTTGATCTTTTTTTCCATCTTGAAGTGGTCTTTCTAAAATTCATTGTAATACTGGTTGGTGGTGATGAACTTCTTTACTTTTTCTTGTCTGGGAAGCTTTTTGTCTGTCCTTCACTTTTAAATGATAGCCTTGTTGGGTAGAATAATCTTGGTTGTAGGTCCTTGTTTTTCATCACATTAAATATTTTGTGCCAGTGCCTTCCGGCCTATAAAGTTTCTGTTAAGAAATCAGCTGACATCTTATAACAGCTCCCTAATAAGTTCCTAGTCACCTTTTTCTGCTGCCTTTAGGATTCTCTGATTGTCTTTTACCTTTGCCATTCTAATTATAATGTATCTTGGTGTGGGTCTATTTGGGTTCATCTGGTTTGGGACTCTCTGCACTTCTCTGGACTTTTGTGTCTGTTTCCTTTACCAGGTTAGGAAAGTTTTCCATTATTATTTCTTCAAATAGCTTCTCAATCCCTTGTTTTCTCTCTTCTTTTTCTGGTACCCCTATGATGCAAATGTTACGCTTGGTGTTGTCCAAAAGGTCTCTTAAACTATCCTCATTTTTTGGATTCTTTTTGCTGTTCTGATTGGGTGTTTTCTGCTACCTAGTCTTCCAAATTGCTGACTCAGTCCTCTGCTTCATTTATCCTACTGGTGATTCCTTCTAGTGAATTTTTCATTTCAGTTATTGTATGCTTCACTTCTGACTGGTTCTTTTTTATGGTTTCTATGTCCTTTTATTTACACTTGCCATCTTTCTGTTGAAGTTTTCACTAAGTTCCTTGAGCATGTTTATAACCATTGTTTTGAACTCTGTCTCTGGTAGGTTGTTTGCTTCCATTTCCTTTAATTCTTTTGTTGGAGTTTTCTCCTGTTCTTTTGCTTGGGATATATTTCTTTGTTTCCTCATTTTTGGCTTCCTCTCTGTGTTTCTTTCTATGTATTAGGCAGATCTGCTATTTCTCCCAGTCTTGGCTGGGTAGTTTTATGTAGCAGGTGCCCTGTGGAGCCTTGTCACAGTCTCCCTGGTCACCTGCTTCGAGTACTCCAGGAGTGTCCTTTGTGTGGGTTGTATGTGCCCTACTGTTATAGTTGAGCCTTGATAGCTATTAAGTCGGATTGACCCTCATGCTGACTGGCTCTGGGATGTGGCCATGTCCACAGCTTACAGGCTGCTGTGTGGGGAGCTTTCCCCACTGAGTGGAATTCGTCCCACTGGGCTTTGGTGCCTGTTGAGACTTCCCTTTGTGTGTGCAGCTTGTGGGGCTAATTGGGCAGTGTTCTTCTGAGGTCTGAGTCAACCTCCAAGTATGTTGGTTCTGGGGCTTATTGGGAGAGACTTCAGTGCAGGCCCAGGTCACTCAATGGCTTTGACTGGCTGGGGACTACCTGGTAAGAGCTACAAAGAGTTACTTTGTTGTTTGTTGCCTGTGCTAGCCCTAGAGGCATATGGAAGGGGGCACACTGTGAACTGAGGATGTCTGCCTCCAGTACTGGGCCTGAGGTAGCTATGCAAAATGCCACAACACCCTGAGGCCTGCTGCCATCTGCCAGCTTACTTAAGGTTCAGCCACTGATAAAGCTTCGTGCAGTACACAAATTGGATGAGGCAATGTCTCTGGGAGTCACTAGTGTGGGAAGAGTTGTGGTTACCAGGTTAATGTAGATTCTGGTTTGGTGCCAGTGCTGAGGCTGGAGCTACTCAGCAAAAGTCTAGTCACTGCCCACCTGGGGCCCATGAACTCTGACAGTTTTCCAACAAAGAGTACAATTCGGGGGTGGGGTTGGGGGCTGCTGACTGCTCATGGAGAAAGTGCATTTGGTGTTGGGTGGGGTCCCAGTGAATTATCAGGGTGGAGGAGGTGGTGCTCAGCAGGCCAATCAGATTCAGATTTGGCCTCTGGGGGAGGACTTAACAAAGGAAAGATGGTGCTTGCCTGCCAGCAGCATGGGAAAATGCAGACTGTCCTCCAGCCATCTCTCCAAGGCCACACATTTCAGGATGCCCCCCTCAGTATATCTCTGATACCTTCCAAGTTCTGTCCCTCTATCAGAGCCCAAGGAGAGTGACTACAAGTGAGAGAGTCTGTGCTCGGACCATTTAAGGGGATGTCCATGTTTTCCACAGTTTCTGTCCCACCCTGATGGTCAGAATCTCCACTGTTTTCCAAAGCCAGATGTTGTGGGGGCTCCTATTCCTGGCACCAGTATTCCAGACTGGTTTGCAGCTGAGGTCCCTCACTCCTCTGGGGGAAACTTTGTGGCCAAGATATCCCTCCCGGTTGTCCACCGCCACATGGAAGTTTGGGGCCAGCGCATTTCGTGTCTCCACCCCTCCAGCTAATCTTGACGTGGCTTCTTCTTTATATCCTTTGCTGTAAAACTTCTGTTCAGCTTGAGTCTCCAGGTTGATTTTTCTATAATTTAGTTGTAATTTTAATATGCATGGAAGGAAGCAGGCACAGTGTTTACCTATTCTGCTATCTTGGATCTCCTTTGGAAATTTAATGTCCACTACTTGCTTTTGTAAATAAAGTTTCATTAGAACACAGCCACACATACACATTTATGTATCACTTATTGTTGCTTTCACATTATAATGTTAGAGTTGAATAGAAACTATATGACCCACAAACCCTAAAATATTTGCTATCTGGCCCTTTACAGAAGGGCCAACTCCTAATTATTATTGTAGTAGCCAAATTATTTTCCTATTTTGGATAATTTCATTAAGATAAAGTGCCAGGTTTGGAGTTACATGGTCCAAGTGTATGAATATAATATTGTTTCAAAGAGCATTCCCAAATTGTTTTCTAAAGCTGTTATATTGATTTATTATGCTACCAACAATATATATATATATGTTTTACTTTCAGCTTTATAATAATTGGGTTTTATTACTTTTTTCTTAATTTAATGATCAGTTCATCATGGGTCTTTTTGTCTATTCTGCTTCAGTATGAAAATGCTATTTCCCTGTATATTTATTAGTTGTTTTTTCTTTTGTATGAAATGTCTGATCATGTTTCTTATATGCTAATCTATTAGAGTTTTATTGCTTCACTTGTTAATTTGTATGCGCTCGTGGATGATTTTCTGACTTACATTAAAAGAACCAGCAATAAGACATGTTGGTTGATGGCTTACAGCACACGGATACATATAACTCATGCAAGCAGATAGAGAAGTCAGACTGATAATAATTATGAATGCCACCTTTTAAAGCTAGAATATCTGTGTTACTAATGTAAATAATATCAGTAGTTCTTTTATTACTCTCTAAATCTGTATGCTGAACTCCTGTAAGGAAAATCTGTCTTCTTTATGTAATGAAAATATTTGCTTATGTAGTATTACATTTCTTATTCATACGACTCATTAAAGTAGGCATCTAACTCAGCTCTGGTCCTAAATAAAAGAACCTGTTACAATAATCTTTTCTCTCAAGATGTAAAATGTTGACAAGTTTGAGTCTCTCCTACTCTAGCTGTAAAAATTTAAAAGGGATATAATAAAATTATAGATGGCAAATTTGTGACCAAATACAGGACTCCATTTTCAGACTAAAAGGAAAAACAGCCTCAGGCAGAGGGGAGTAAGGAGAGTTTACTTATACTTATTTATAACCCTAAGGAAAGTTTTTAGGAACATATCTGGTGGTAGTATCATGAAGATATTAAAAACCAATGTACTGAATTTCCCCTTTAATATCATGTTCCCTTTTAGCATCCCACCTGTATGCTTGGGCCAAGAGATGCATTGCCCTATAGAATGCAGAATGACCCTTCCTGGAGCAGACAACACTGCTCAACTTTAGCCACAAAGCTGAAGTTCTTGAATGTGCAGTGAGACAGTAATTTTGAAAGCCTGACTTTGGTGAGAAGGAAACACCTTTTCTAAATTTCTTTAGCTCCCATTAACATACAAATTTGGTTGATTATTATATGCAAATTGTAATTGGACCCCCAAATTGGAGACAGAGAATAATGAGAAATATTTCCCTTTTGACCTGAGGGATGCAGCAGCAAAACAAGAGGAAGACACGGGACAATGACCATAGGCATTGGGGAGGGGGTTGCAGTTGGCCTCCCCAAGGTCACATTCAGCATAGTGTAGAAAAAATAGTGCTTACTGATTGAAGGAGGAGGTGGCTAAGGCAGAGGTTTTTGTTTCCACGCCTGTAGCGGACATGCGGGACTTCCAGATGTTTTGATGCTTTGGAGAGAGACAAAGAGATACTGAGAGAAACTAAGCAGAGGATAAAAGGGCCAAAGTGTGTAGGGATTTTAGTGTCCAAATGCCCTGCATACGACCACGGAACCTCGTAGTGCTGGGCAACTTGATAACTAGAGAGGGAGGACACATCGCACCTCAGCATTCACCAATTTAGGGTGTAGATGGAACTGTCAGGTGATCAGAGACTGAGGTTCTGAGAGACTCATTTCTCTCAGTTCTCTGCACACCCAGATGATGTCTTGGTGTTGGCAAATGTTGTGGCTATGAGCATAGGCTCTGACGTCAGGCCACCCAAGCTTGAATCCTGGTTCCAACACTCACTAGCTGCCTGACTTTGGTCAAGTTATTCATTTTCCTCATTTCTGAAGAAAAGACAGGGTTCTTAAGTAAAGACAGTGTTTAAATAAGGTAATTTTAATGCAATGTTTGAAAATTTGCCTCACACATATTAGCACCTCAATAGTCTCATTAATGTTAGTTGTTATTGAGGAGGAGCAAGGCATTTACTTGAAAGAGACTGACTCATCAAGAGACCATTCTAGCTGTAAGGGAACGAGAACATCTATAATAATTAAGTTTATTCCACACTGCCCAATAAAAGATTAAATTTGTTATAAAAAAATAAAGAAAGAAGTCACATTTTCTTTGTGTACCTGAGGGAAGTACTTGTGAATTTGTGATCTCTGTTCAGAAACATAGGGCCAAGCAACCGCCCTGAATCCATTGAGGCCCTCTCGCCACTGTTTCTTCTTGATGCCGTAGGCAAGCTTCTAGAAAAAATTAGTATTCAGTCAAAATCTCCATTTCCTCACCCCACTTCTTCTTCTCCACTTCACAACATTACAACCTGATATCTGTTCCATCACTGCACTGACAATGTCCTACTGATTCATAAGCCCAATGAATAATTTATGAACAATTTTTAATGTTTTTTATCCTCCTGCTATGGCCATTTTCTTTTGTCCTTGGGCTCTGTGACATGGCTCTTTGTTGCTTTTGTTCTTCCTCTCCATATTCTTCTTTTAGTCTCTTACAGCCCCTCTTTCTGTCTTTTTTTTTTTTTTTTTTTTACCTCCATTATCTTTTTTCCTTTTTTTTTTTTTTAAATTTATTGGGGTAACAATTGTTAGTAAAATTACATTGATTTCAGGTGTACAATTCTGTATTACATCATCTATAAATCCCATTGTGTGTTCACCACCCAGAGTCAGTTCTCCTTCCATCGCCATATATTTGATCCCCCTTGCCCTCATCTCCCACCCCCCCACCTCCCTTACCCTCTGGTAACCACTAAACTATTGTCTGTGTCTATGGGTTTTTGTTTCTTATTTGTTTGTCTTGTTCTTTTGTTGTTTTTGGTTTGTATACCACATATCAGTGAAATCATATGGTTCTCTGCTTTTTCTGTCTGACTTATTTCGCTTAGCATTATACTCTCAAGGTCCATCCATGTTGTCACAAATGTTCCTATATCATCTTTTCTTACCACCAAATAGTATTCCATTGTGTATATATACCACAACTTCTTTATCCATTCATCTATCGAAGGACATTTTGGTTGTTTCCATGTCTTGGCCACTGTAAACAAAGCTGCATTGAACATTGGAGCACATGTGTCTTTATGGATAAATGTTTTCAGATTTTTTTGGTAGATACCCAGGAGAGGGATTGCTCGGTCATATGGTAATTCTATTCGTAATTTTTTGAGGAACCTCCACACTGACTTCCATAATGGCTACACCAATCTGCATTCCCACCAACAGTGTATGAGGGTTCCTTTTTCTCCACAGCCTTTCCAACACTTGTTACTATTTGTCTTGTTGATGATAGCCATTCTAACTCCGGTGAGGTGATATCTCATTGTGGTTTTTATTTGCATTTCTCTGATGATTAGTGATGTGGAGCATTTTCTCATATGTCTATTTGCCATTTGTCTGTCCTCTTTGGAGAAATGTCTCTTCAGGTCCTCTGCCCATTTTTCAATTGGGTTGTTTGTTTTTTTGTTTTTGAGTTGCATGAGTTCCTTGTATATTTTGGATATTAGCCCCTTATCGGAGGCAATGTTTGCAAAAATCTTCTCCCATTCAGTTTGTTGCCTCTTTATTTTGTCGATGGTTTCTTTTGCTGTGCAGAAGCTTTTAAGTTTCATATAGTCCCATTCGTTTATTTTAGCTTTTACTTCCATTGCCTTTGGAGTCAAATTCATAAAATGCTCTTTGAACCCAAGGTCCATAAGTTTAGTACCTATGTTTTCTTCTATGCAGTTTATCATGTCAGGTCTTATGCTTAAGTCTTTGATCCATTTTGAATTAATTTTGGTACATGGTGACAGATAACAGTCCAGTTTCATTCTTTTGCATGTGGCTGTCCAATTCTCCCAGCACCATTTATTGAAGAGTCTGTCTTTCCTCCATTATATGTTTTTAGTTTCTTTGTCAAAAATTATCTGTCCATATTTATGTGGTTTTATTTCTGGGTTCTCAATTCTATTCCATTGGTCTATGTGTCTGTTTTTCTGCCAATACCATGCTGTTTTGATTCTGTCTTGGGTTTTGAAACGTTGTTATCTTCATGGTGCCGTGCTTGGCTCTCGGTTCCTCTCGCTCTATATTTTCCATATTCTCCAACTTATCACATCAGCTGATACTCATAGGGCAAATACATCTAAATCTTAAATTTGAACTTTGTTTTTGAATGTAGATACATATATTTAATTGCCTATGAAATGTTTCTTCTACTTGGGTATCTTATGGATTCCTCAACATATCTCCAGCTAACCACCATATATCTTTCAAAATTCAAATCAGTATTACCTTAGGAACATCTTTTAAACTGCCCACTGCTCCACACCTATCTCCTCAGTCCCCATAATACACATTATTTAGCTGCTCAGTGTTCCCTGGGGGAAAAAAAAAAGGATCTTTTAATCTTTTAAACTGTAATGTTTGTTTTGTTTCTCTACTATCCCGAATAAACTATAATCTCCTTGAGGGCAGAGATTCCTAATTAGTGCTTCAGTACCTGGCAAATGGTAGGCACGGCGTTAGTGTTTATTGAATGAATGAATGTATGAGTGAATGAATGTGGCTTAATGCAGGTGAATGGATCATCTCTAGAAAATCAAATTATGTAACATAGAAGACTGATGAAGGCCTTTACTCTTCATAACCATAGGTAATTGGCAGTATCTCAAAAAAAAGCAGTACAGGTGAATTTGGATGCTGTTAGTTTATAAGAAATCTTTTTCATCTGATTTATGTCTACTATATATACTGTATATTATTTTATATTTATTGTATACTATGTATAATAAAGATATGTTATTTTATTTATTTTATGTTTACTATATAGACCCTTCTTTTTAAAACAAAAACCCTCTCCCATGTTCCCGTAAGTTTAATCTTTATACTTTTCAGTTTTTAGCCATGTTTCCTTTAATAGTAAAGGAATTATAATCATCCTACAAGGGTTTATATGAACCAAAGATCATTGTGCAACAAATAATTTCATTGTACACACTTACTTGTACACAAATTAATTTATAAATCTTAGAGAAATAGGATGAGGCTGGGCACGTTAAGGGATATCCCTGGGTCCATTGTTTGGGGCAGACATTTGGCTGCCCTACATTTTTATATGCCCTTTCGTTTCTCTCAAGTCCCAGGGATTCAGCATGATTTCATCTTTGGAGGTTGACACTTTATCATTTCCTCCTGGATTTCTTTCTGCCATGATTGGCCATGAAATAAAACTTTTCTTTTTTTCCCCTCAATAACCCCTTTCTTAATGGCCCAATAAATAAGTCAAGAAACCTAGCTCTTTTAAAACTTTATGGTCTTTCTTAGGTGGTTTTGAAAGAGTTTTCTTGGATTTTGTTTGGGAAATCATCCAATAAGAGGTTTAGTGCCCTCAAAATCTGCATCTTATCCTTTTCTCTGACTAGGGATCTCCATGTTGCCCACTGAGGCCCAGGAGTGAAAATAAAACTTCCTATTGGGCTGCCCCTAAATTCCCAAGGCTTTAGACAGGCCCACAAGCTGTGGAAGTCACCTCCTTCACTCTGAAAGCACATCTCTCTGACTCTGTGACTTGGAAGTTTAGCCCTCAAATATGATTGAGTTCTCTCTTTTATTCTGTTTTAAACTTTTTAAAAATTTTTATTGAGGTGCAATTGATATAACATTATATTAGTTTTAGGTGTGCAACATAATGATTCAATATTTGTATATACTGCAAAATGATCACCACAGTCCAGTTAGCATCCACCACCACACACAGCTATCATTCTTTTCTTGTGATGAGAACTTCCAAGTTACTTTGAAATATGTGATACAGTATTATTAACTATAGTTACCATACTATACATTTTACCCCCATGACTTCATTTCATAACTGGAAATTTGTACCTTTTGATTTTGTTCACTCATATCACCCACCCTCACCCGCTCTGCCTCAGGCAACCACCAATCTCTTCTTTATATCCATGAGTTATTTTGCTGTTGTTGTTGTTGTTTGTTTGTTTTTAGATTCCACATGTAAGTGAGATCGTATTATGGTATTTATCTTCTGCCTGACTTATTTCACTTAGCCCTCAAGGGCCATTCATGTTATGACAAATGGCAAGATTTCATTCTTTTTTTCTTTATGGCTGAGTAATTCTTATTTAGTTTTTTTTTTTTTAATGTATTTTTTAGGTAGACTCAAATTGATTCTACCAAGGGAGGTACAGACCAACTCCTGAGAATACTTAAAATGTATCGAGACATTTCAGTTGTCACAGTAACTGACAGTTGCTACTAGCGTTTAGGAGGTAAAAGTCAGGACAGAACTCCAGCAATAGTGTTTTCTTTATATTATATTCAATAGTGTTTTCTTTATATTATATTTACATTTCCAGGTGATATGTGCATCCACATTTTCATTGCAACATTGTTTATAATGAACAAGATATGGAGGCAGCCTGGGTGTCCGTAGATGGAAGAATGGATAAATGGGAGGTGGTACATATGTACAATGGAATATTGCTTGGCTAGGGAAGGGAATAGGTTCTTGCCATTTGCAGTGGCATGGATGGACCAAGAGGATGTGCTGAGTGAAGTATGTCAGACAGAGAAAGACAGATGCAATGTGATTTTGCTTACATGTAGAATCTAAAAAACAAAATAATCAAACAAACAAAGCAGAGACAAACTCATAGATACAGAGAACATATTAATAGTTCCCAGATAGGATGGGGGTTGGGACATGCGTGAAAAAGGGGAAGCGATTAAGAAGTACAAATTGGTTGTTACAATGTAGTTATGGGGATGTAGGGTATAACACAGGGAATAGTCAATAATATTGTAATAACTATGTATGGGGTCAGCTGGGTACTAGATATATTGGGGTGAAAGTTGGGAGAGTGGTTGGAGGGCCAGGAGAAAAAGGTGAAGGGATTAAGAAATTCAAATTACCGTGTTTCCCTGAAAATAAGACTGGGTCTTATATCAAGTTTTGCTCCAAAAGATGCATTAGGGCTTATGTTAAGGGGATGTTATCTTGAAAAATCATGCTAGGGTTTATTTGCCGGTTAGGTCTTATTTTGGGGGAAACACAGTAGTAGTTACAAAATAGTCATGGGGATGTAAAGTAAAACATAGGGAATATAGTCAATAATGTGGTAATGACTATGTATAATGCCAGGTGGGTATTAGACTAGTCAGGGGAATCACTTCTTAAATTATATAGATGTCTAGTCACTATGCTATGTGCCTGAAATTAATATAAAATAATATTGAATGTCAACTGTCACTGAAAAATTTAAAAAGGGGGGAAAGTGAAGGGGAATAAGAGGTCCAAATTTCCAGGTATAAAACAAATAAATTATGGGGATGTAATGTACAGCATAGGGAATATAGTCAGTAATATTGTGATAACATGGTACAGTGTCAGATGGTTGCTGGACTTATCGTGGCGATCACTTCTTTAGGTATATAAATGTTGAATTAGTATATTATACACCTGAAACTAATATAATATTGTATGTTAGCTATATTTTAATAAAAATCTTAAAAATAGAAGGGGATAGAGATTTTGTAGGTAAAGGACTACACTGTTTTAAGAGACAAGAGTAAAAATAATATTTAGTGTGTCATAAACTGTAATTTTTCTCATTTTAACTTTGGTTTATAGGAAATTATTCATGTCATGAGATTCATTTATTCATGATCTAACACATATGTATTAAGACTTGCAGTGTTCAAATATTGTCTTATTGGAGTAGATCTGCCTACAGGTAAATTGTTATGTGTCATTTTTATTCAGTCCATTTTTATGAGTCTGTACTAAGCCAAAACACATACCGGAAAAACAAGTATACTAAAGTTAAGATTTGTATCAAAATATCTGTCTCTAAGAGCTAAGCTTGGTAAGACCTGTGGGGCTTGTTGCAATTATAGAACAAGCTTTTCTGCAAGATCTGAAAACTTACTAACATATAATGTTACAGCTTTTGGTGGGTTTAAAAAAGCGGTATTTTTACTACTTGCCAGATGCATAAATATATATAAAGTTTCTCATCCAGTTTTATTTAACCCTTACATCAATTGTGTGATTTTTATATTCTTCTTTCTAAAAAAATGAGACTGAGAGAAGTTCAGTAACTTGATTAAGTTCTTGCAACTTATAAGTGATAGAACTAAGTTTGAAACTCATCTGTCTGGCTATGAAGTTTGTGTATGTATATATGTATGTGTAACTATATATGCATACATATGTGTGTGAGTGTATGCAATATATATTGCTTATTTTAGAAAATCCATTCTCAGAATGTAGAGGATGTGTTTCTTTCTCAGTTTTTCTTAGTTAAATACCATATTTTTCTTTAGTTGGTCATAACCACCCATGAATATAGTTGTCATTAAAGTGATTATGATTCAAATTTCATAGTAAAATAGGACTACTTTGCATCTTATTTTATAAAGGTTTCTACCACCATTTATAATCTTTTTTGTTCATAGAAATCTTATGAATTAGTCAATATTGCTCTCTAAATGAAGAAAGCAGAGCAGAATAGTCTGTCTGAAGTCACAACAGAGACCTGGCTAAATGAGAGTCCCAAGGTCCTAATCACATCACATCCTTGAGCCATCTTTACTTCTTACTGCAAGTATTTTATACTAAATTGTCAAGGAAAAGCCAGTTTTGAAATTATTACTGCAAGGTAAACCTATTCTTTTAGATAGAACAGTGGGATTTCTAATCCTTTTTTGGTGCTATTCTTAACAGCTCCAAAAAAAACTTCTTAAGTGCATACCACAAATACTTCTAGAATACTTAACCTTTTTTAGGTCTGTCAAATATATTTTATTAACTGACTTGAGGAGCATAGCATATGGATAAACTCTGCAAAATGGCCAAAGAGGCATAGTAAATTGTTTTGAAAAGTAGAGTAAAACCCTGCTATTTTTGCATATAATTTTTCTTTGTCTTGTGTTTTATAGTTCTCTGATCTGTATATAAAATGAGAGAAATGCATTGTAATTTTGATGGGGCCAACACTAGGATACATAAATATGCCTTTTTAGTATACTTTATGTTGATGGTTTTACGTTCTCAAGGGAAGTGACAAAGAGCTTTCTGGTTATATCATAAAACTAAAATTGCTTTCATGTATTGTCATAATAGTAAGTTAAATACTCAAATATATTACTTAAATATAAAAAATAAAATAATTATATATTTTAAAAACCTTAAAGATCATATCATATTTTATTAAATAATAAGAATAATAAAACAAGAAAGTAAGGTGATCGGAGAAGTTACTTGACCAGGAAATCAATGCTTTGGTTAAACCATATAAGCCATTTGGGTCTCTTTTTTAATCTTTTCAAAACAATGATGAGATTGTATGCCAATACTCTGAACTTTTATGTTGATATGTTGATGTTTATAGCAGATGAACCATTTATTATGTATAGATATTATAGGCTGAAGCCCAACAACTACAGATCTACTAGGTTTGGAGTGGGAGAGTGTGTGTGTGTGTGTGTGTGTGTGTGTGTGTGTGTGTGTGTGTGTGAGAGAGAGAGAGAGCGCGAGAGCGAGAGAGAGAATGTGTGTGTGCGCGCTGGAGAGTGGTAGAGAGTCTGGGTCCTGGTCTTATAATTCCTTTTCCTCTGAGAAATCTCTGCAGAATTCCTTGTACTTTTAGAGCTTTAATTTGAAAATCATTATTATGAGAATTTCTAAAATCCAGCTCTAAGTGTCTATTATTTTATGAGTTCTTGGTTAGTTAAAGAAGGCACTCAGGTACTTGTATAGAGTTGACACACACCTAGAGTTGCTCAAACTAGTTTGCTTAGAAACTAGCCATTGTGATTTCTCAAGTATAACGTTAGGCAGTTTTTGGTATTAATGTGTATGATATATTCAACTATTAATCAAAGTAAACATTGAAAAATCTTACATTTTTATGTGGGAAGTAACTCTTTAAAATTATGATAGAAGGGCCAGGAAAATATAAATGGCTTTAGGAGTATAAATTAGGCTCACAATAATTGTCACAATCAATTACATCGTTTATGTGACTGAGAAAAGGCAGGTGGGGAAAGACTACATCCTACTTGGAAAAAAAAAAGAAGATACATGCATTTCCCAGGAAATGACAAAGGAATAATAATGAGTAGATGGGGAAAGTGGTTGGTTATAGAATCAGGACAAATATGCCAAGAGTGTGAACTCACAAAGATTATGCTATAAAACAGTGTCACGCAAGCTGGCTTGGCAGTTTACTGTGAAGGGTGCTGTGGTGAACATCTGCTTTCAACAAAATAAGGCAAATATGGCACCAACAGTTCCAGGCATTTTACCAAGAAGTTTCTTTGCTCAAGCTAATGTTAAATGCACATTTCCATTTTCTGCTGGAAATCTAAGCAGTTTGCTGATTGGGTCAATAAGCTGATGGATGACAGAGCCGATGTACTCAGACTGATTTCTATGATCTCTACATACACAGGAAGGTAGACTACTCCAAGGCCTGAGGGAGGGTCTTGGACACATTTCAAAACTACACATAGCAAAAAGTGAACGGTTGCAAGACTGAGCACAAATTCCATAGGTCTGAACTTTAGGGATGTTTTAGATATGTAAGAAACATGTCAAAAGCTTTGCAGTCTATTCAGCCTACATTATGAAATTACTAGGTTGGTGCAAAAGTAATTGCGGTTTTGCAATTTTTTTTTTTTTTTTTTTTTTTTAGCCTTTTAAACCGCAATTACTTTTGTACCAACCTTATAGACACCTCATAGCTGATTTCAGACTGCGCCTACTTCCACTACTCCTACAAGAAGCTCTCCTTGTACAAAACAGCATTCTCAGACATTCTCGACATAGTCAATTGTTTGGCAGTATGGACCATATTTAGACACTATGGAAACATACTTAGAAAACTCTGTTGAGAGAAATTGTGCTATTCTGCAAGGTCAACACAGTACTCAGACATGAATATCACAATACAAGAACCACATTTAAGATTTTTGTTGCTCATACACCTGTCTCAATTCTGCTACCTAAGAAACTCTCAGTCCACCAAAATAATTACAGTAATAATATTAATAATAACCCAGCACAACTATCAAGATGATCTCAGACACTGAATAGCAACACAGTCAACTCACAACTAAGTCTACAAAACAATTTACAAACATTTACCTAAAACTGACAATAAAAACTCAAACCCATTACAAACGAGGATCCCAAAATTCAAAACCATTTGATCAATACAAACAACAGGCTATTCTCAATATAAAATAGAAAGACAAGCTAACCAATAATGAGATCCTAGATTGGGGTGAGTCGTCAGTATTGAAATTGGATCCCTGTGGCTCAAGTCTTTTGGTTCTGGAAGGTGAGAAGACAGATGAAAGAATATTTTCTAAGCAGCTCTAGAGCGGTGGGCTGACATTCATGCAGGAAATTAAATACATTCTCATGCACTATCGGTGAGTATAGTTTGTGATATGTAAAGAAATAGTAGCAGATAAACCAACAGCCTGCATGATAATAAGAAATTTGGAGAAAGAATTGTCAAGTAATCCATGAGAGAAAAAACTAAGTAAGAGGCTGTTTTTACTTATAAAACCACATAAAATGTGGTCTTTGTGTGAATCAGCAGAGACTACTCTGAAGTATCCTTCTTATTAGCAATTAAGCATTATCATATAATAAATAATTATAAAATAATAGCAATTATTATTATTGATATAATTAGTACTTATTATTCTAGATAGTCCAATATATCTGTAAAATTTATCATTGAGATCTTAAGGCCCCCTCCCCTTTAATAAGCCTGTATATTCACTTTTGCTCCTAGCTACTCTCTCTATAGGATACTCCTGCATTCATGCATAATAAAATTTTCTCATGTTCATCTGTCTATTGTCAGTTAATTCACAGGTCACCCTCTACCCCACTCCCACACCACTACCACCAATAAGACCTACGTTGGTAGAGAAGTTTTTTCTTCCACCAGTGTGTCGAAGAAAAACATCCAGCCAAAGAGAAAGCTTTTGAGTTTATTTGAGCCAAACTAACGACAATGGCTGGGAAGCAAAATCTCAACAGACTGAGAAAATGGTCCACAAAATGGCGGTTTGCAGCTTATTTTATACATAAAATCAAAGGAGGAAAGTTATATGAAATCTATTAGTGACAGATTAAAGGGGTGGGAGAAAGCAAAATGGGGAAATCTCTGGGATTGGATAAAAGTAAATTGGAGAGTCAGGTACTTCTTTCACATAGATGGTACAGGATAGTTAATAGGTCTCATAGAGATGTTACTCAAGGGACAAGAATAATACTGAGGGATTCTGTACTTTCCTGCTCTGGTCCAGAAAAAGGGATTATTGACATTCCAAGGATGTCATTTTAGGTGCAAAAAAGACAACAGACAGGCCCACTGAAAGGCACAGATTAACTTTATGAAGGAAGCTAAAGATGTGACTTCCCGCCATGGCTCACTTAGTTATGAAATTTTTTATGCTCATGCCATCTTATGTGATTATTTGCAGTCTCCTGAGTTTGTCAGGTTTAATATGTAGCCCCTTTCCCATCCGCAAGTGAAAACCTCCCACCTGCCACTGCCGGGCACAGATGCCGTGGCCTGCTTTGCTAATATCTACCATAGGACACTGCAGTAAACCACTGCCTTCCAAACCAGCCATAGCTGCAACAACTGCTTGCCCTTTCCCACCTCCCCCACTTCTGCATGGCTCCTGCTCCTTTATGTCAACTGCTGGTTCAAAGGGAACAGGTCTGTCTCCACCGTAGATGCCAGTGCAAGAGTTGGGCAGGCATTTTCAGTTTCATCAGTAGTAGTTGGGCTCTTTCCCCTAAGGTTCTGGATACTTCTTAAAGGAAGAGAGTTGTGTTGTTGTTTTTTTCCTTTTCCTTCCATCTAGAAGAAGAAAACAACCTTCCATAAAAACTATAGGGGTGATGAAATCCAAAGATTTCTTCACCTGGATTCCAGGGGAGAGCAAATTTTCTTTTACTTTTGACTAGAGATTTAGGAATGCTTACTTGCGATCATAGGACACAATTCAAGGCATTACATGGGCAACATGGCATTCAACCCTACACATAATTTATGTATTAACTACCTAGCATATCAAGTGCAAGGTTTACCAGTCACAACAAGATTGCTCAAACTGTCAAATTAGAAGCTTGGGGTGCAATGCCCAAAGAATTTTTGCTTTAACCATCATTACCAATAATAACCTTTGGGATCTGAGCTCAGCTGGGTATTTAGCTGGTGATGTGTGAGGCTGAATGGAATGCAGCTGACTCTCACCAGCTCTATTAGCTCAGCACTGCTCTGCAGTAGAAACTCGATTTTGTGGGCTTGTCCGGTATAGGTATATATAATTTTATTTAGCCATTCATGAGTCTGGAGACACATAGACTGTCAAATTAAAAATGCCCTTTTGTACAGGCTCTTTTCAGACCCAAACTGCACTTTCAAACAAAGGAATGCATAAATATACATGATAATTGACTCTAATGACAGGAAAAGAATGTGCTGAAACATTTCCTGATAAAATCTAGTCTGGGCATGCCAAGAGGATCCAGACTCCTCTCCAATCACTGTGATTTACAACATAAAGGGTGACATTTTAAAGGGTGAGGTAATTTTCTTCTGAATGTCGAATATAGGTATGGAGAAGAACTGAAGGCCTTTGTGTTATCTGGACAAGGAAAAATTACAAATGTTCTCTAGATGAAAAAGGAAAATCCCATTTGACAAGCCCACCTTCCTTAATGGCCTTTTGTGTTTCTAGGTATCCAGTCACTTTTTCAATTCCTCTTACACTTTTGTTGTGTTCCTGATTCCATAGCAGTTAGACTTAGCAGGCAGCATGAAAAGGACATTGTTTCTGGGCTCTCTTCCATTGTTTTTTAGAGCATGCCTCTAGCCACACTTCCCCCGTTCTGTTATGAATCTGGCACTCTTCAGAGATAGGGAAGGCAGTTGTAATGATCAAGCATTTGAGTGTTGGAAAAGGAATCTTTAAAACTAGACCCAATTGTTAGACTATAATTGCAAGGCCTTTAAAAAACATTCCATACACTTCGAGGCAGTAGAATTTACAGGGAACTCCTTGCACATGATGCTATGTGTTAATAAAGTCCAAATTGACGGTTATCAGATGGATAGTTAATCTGATTTCTTATTTTAAGGTCATTCAGTGTTGAGCTTCTCACAGAAACAGCTTCAGTTATCAGAGGAAAAGAAATGGAAAACACACACAAACAAGTAAAACTCTGGGGCAATGAACACATATTCCATCTGATACAAAACAAAGATTTTGGCAGTCAAAATAATCATCATCAAAACAAATACCTTGATACTGCATTAAACAGTAAACACCTGATAGGGTTAGTATTTATAATGCATATTATTTAAGAAAAATGGGCAGTCACATGTTATACACATGGGTACACTTCCTCATAACAATTAAGGAGGTTTTAATAAAAGACATGAAAATATTCTTAGCCAATTTAAAGGATATGTTTTCTAATAGTCCAAATATTTACTGAAACAGACTTCTGAAACCAAATAATGGAACTACTTGCTCATAACTATGTCAATATGGATAATCTTTTACCAATTTCCATTCAAGTTAAGCATTCATTCTGTTACAAATTTAAGAATCAGATAGATACGACTTTGTGGGGACAGAGCCCCAGAAAGCAGTTTCCAGGCTCTCGGCCTCACATAGAAAGGTATTGGCTCAGGTAGTAAATGGCCATCAACTGTGATTGGATGGCCATCAGCTGTGGCTAGTTGGCCGTCAACTGTAACCAGTGAGCCATTGGCCACTAATATAACTGCTGTGGCTACGCTAGCAGAAAATGGGGGCTGGCAAGAAGATGGTGGCTGAGCTAACAAGAGCGGATTGCAGAGAGGAGGATGCCGCCAGCGAGAATATAGTGATATGACTCCCCTACTTGTGGCTCCGTGGGTGTTCCTTTTTGGCCTCACCATAGCCTGCGTTCTTATGTGGGGAGTGGGAGCTGAGACCCCGCAGGCCGCCCCGCATGACACATGGCACAGTGAGCAGGGTACGGTGCCGGCCAAAGCTCCCTGAAGGGCAGTGGAGCAGTTTGTGCGTGTGGACACTCAGTCTCAGGAAGACCAGGAGGAGCAGCTGCCGGAGAGCTGGACCCCCGTGGAGGGGTAGAAAGACGTGGATGTTTCCCCAACCAGCATAGGCTGGAGAAAGTGAAGGTGGTTGTGGCTCTGTGGGCTGGGAAGTGCTTGCTGAGGCCCTTACCCCCAGGTTGGGGAGGACTTGGAGCCCTCGTCCTGTGAAGATGGCACACATTGTGAGGCTAACGCAAAGTCCTGGTGAATGACTATGGACTATGGGAAATTTTCTTCTATCCCTAATTTAATGGACCGCTTGATTGTTTGCTTGGGAACATACCACCATATAGTGGAACTGGCGAATGTTTGCTTTTGTGGCTTGACCGGCTGCCATCGAGAATATGTAAGTGTGGGGACAGAGCCCCAAAGAGCAGTTTCCAGGCTCTCGGCCTCATATGGAGGGGTGCTGGCTCGGGTGGTAGATGGCCGTCAGCTGTGGCTGGTTGGCCGTCAGCTGTAACCATTGAGCCATTGGCCACTAATATAACTGCTGCGGCTACGGAGGAGAGTAGAGGAGCAGAGTCTAGGAGAGTGGAGGAGAGTCGTTGGTCGGTTGGCAGAAAAGCGGACAGCAGGTCGCACGTCCTGTGAACCCAGCCTCCAGTGAGACCATAGTGGTATGACTTCCCGACCTATGGCTCCGTGGGTGTTCCTTTTTGGCCTAGCCACATCCTGCGTTCTTATGTGGGGAGCGGGAGCAGAGACCCTGTATGACTCTCTGCATGACAGTAAGCACCTTGACTGTGAGTCGCTGTTGTTCCAGCACGGTGCCTTGAGAGACCCAGAGAGAGTGGCAGTGCCCTGCGAGCCCTGGCTGAGTCCAGGAAGTCTGGCTGTGCCCAGAGAGAGTGGCAGTGCGCTGAGAGGTCCTGGCTGTGCCTGAGGAGACTGGTGGTACCCTAAGAAGTCCAGGAAGTCTAGTTGTGCCCAGAAGGACTGGTGGTGCCCTGAGAAACCCTGGTTGTGCCTGGGGAGACTGGTGGTACCCTAAGAAGCCCAGGAAGTGTGGCTGTGCCCAGAAGGATTGGTGGTGCCCTGAGAAACCCTGGCTGAGCCCAGAGAGCCTGGCTGTGTCCAGAATATTGCATTCACCTCCAGGCTCCTCGCACAGAGCCCCTCGCGGAAGATGCTTGTTGCGTAGATTGTGAGGCGAGAGCCTATAGAGGTGGAGTGTGGGGGCAGAGCCCCAGAAAGCAGTTTCCAGGCTCTCGGCCTCACATAGAAAGGTGTTGGCTCAGGTAGTAAATGGCCATCAATTGTGATTGGATGGCCATCAGCTGTGGCTAGTTGGCCGTCAGCTGTAACCAGTGAGCCATTGGCCACTAATACAACTGCTATGGCTATGCTAGCAGAAAATGGGGGCTGGTAAGAAGATGGTGGCTGAGCTAGCAAGAGCGGATTGCAGAGAGGCGGATGCCGCCAGCGAGGATATAGTGATATGACTCCCTTACTTGTGGCTCCGTGGGTGTTCCTTTTTGGCCTCACCATAGCCTGCGTTCTTATGTGGGGAGCGGGACCAGAGACTCTGCAGGCCGCCCTGCATGACAGACTTTTCTATGAAATAGAAAGTTATTTATTTATAATGTGATTATCTGTTTTTTTAAAAAGATTTTAATTAAAAGTATAGCTAACATATAATATGTTAGTATCAGGTGTACACCATAGTTATTCAACATTTATATATCTAAAGAAATGATCAGCATGGTAAGTCCAACAACCATCTTGATGTAGGATCTGCCGGCAATTTCTGGGTATAGGCAGGGATCGTGCCTCATGAAGGCGAAGAATGGACACACGGACCAGGGAGAGGACAAGAGTTGTAAAGGAAGATAGTTTATTAAAAGCAGGAGAAAGGGTTGCAGCTCCCGAGCAGGAGGGGGTACCCAAAACTGGGAAGCCTATTAGCTAAGGCAAAAGCCTTTTACATTTATAGTTTCCCCTGTCTACTTGGGGAAAGGGGCTGGAGCCTTCTAATGGAATTCATCTGTTAGATTTGTCCTGTTTGCCCATGCTGAAGGGATTAACGAAATAACCTATTCCTGTCTACTAGATCTGCTCCTTTGTTCGGCCAAAAGGGATTTGAGATAATTTATTAGTCACAAGATGTATTCTCATATCTCTGTCCTAGAGTGAAGGAGACATTCCAGAACCTGTGGTTTCAGGATATGGCTGCTTTTTTTCTAGCACATGCTAACTAACCTGTCTCAATCCCCCCTCTGAAGACGTAACCCTAACTGCCGTTAGGAGACAGGGGCAACAACTGCTCTGGCTACTTCAGACTGAGGAGGGACGTAGAGAGAGACCAGCAGCTAGGGCTTGGCCAGCAGTCTATCTAAAGGTCCCTGGTAGATGAGCAGATCCAGATGAGGATTTTGTTGCTTTGGAGACCATTGTAGCCAGCTAGCGAGTGGTCCACAAGCAGAGATGCAACATAGGCAACAGCAAGAGGTAATTCCTATAATAATGAATAAGAGAAATATAAGAAAGACTTCTTTAAATCCTGTTAAGCTAGGAAGCCAGGAAGTAAGGAAGGATAAGTCTAAACCAAAGAATCCTGTCTGTTGTTTAATATTGGAAAGTATGTTATAGATTTGTTGTACTTTCTATTAAATGAGAATTATCAGAAAGACCGAAGCAGCATAATCCTTTAAAGTTTTCACATCCTTGATTGTGTTTGAGGAGGAGGTAGTCTATGGCAGCTTGGTTCTCAAGAAATGCTTCTCTGACTTGTTCTAACTCTTGGCCCATGGTGTGTATAGCCTGTGAAGTAGCATTCAGGGCCTTTGCCATTGAACAAGCAATGTGGCTAATCTCCACATTTAAGGCTATGGTCATAGCAGGTACTACAAAGAGAGATAAAGAAATATATTCAGCTGGACTAAATAAAGGTATATCGCTGTTGCAGCTGGGATCTAGAGCAAGTTCTCTGCAACGTCTAACCTGGCGAGGCTTTTGGGGTAAGAAGACAGTTAATCTTTCAAGAGGGCAAGGTTCCCCAGTGCTATAAACTGGAACATAGGAGTAAGCCATCTTCCCACAGAGAAGAAGCCATCCAGCAGATAGTTTAACATGTGCATCAGCATAAATTATAACAGTGATGGTTAAGGCTATCATTGGTCGAAAGATCAACACAATGGTTGGGCAGCTGATGAAAATAACACATTGATCAGCTGGAGTTACAGTTCTAACCTGTGTAGAGAACATGCTTGTGTCTTTTTAGGGGTAGTGGGGCCCTAATTGTAGATATCGGAGTAAGATATGAGCTTATCGATGTATTGAAGGTGATATAATTCTTTATAGAACTTAAGGGGGTGCAAACTCCAACTAGACAGGAGGTAAAGGTTTGTTCAACACAATTTCCTCCTTTAAGGCAAAATTCTGACACATTCATTACATGTTTAGCTAAGTAAATCCATACATTTTCATTTCTTTGGAATGGTATGAGGTCCTCTGGAGCCCCATGTTGAAGCATTATTAAAGAGTAAAACTTAATAAAACAGTATGTAGTAATTGTTAACGGTGTCTTAGATGTCAGAAAGATTCAGAAGACTAATTAAAATATAGCATGCGAAAATAATACAAAATATTCCTAGGCTCAATCCTGCCCAAGGCAAGTAATGACAGGAAGAAGGGGCTGAATCTAGGATAATACACGTGAGAGATGTAGCAACGAGGAGAATGAAAGCAGCAGTAAGGAGAATGAAGCCCCCTAATATGGAACTAGAAGCCCCCTTTTAGAAACTAGACTATCATCTCAGTACTTATTTGTATGGCATAGAAGTTTTAAGTCCTCTAGAGGTTGACTGGAATCCTGAGGACCTTGGTGTTTTTCTTCTGTGTGTGTGGGTGTACTTACACAGGGTTTGACTCAAGAGTGGTGAATCCAGGAGTTAAATTCTAGGACCGTTACTGCTGTGGGAGTAGAAAGAATCACAGCATAGGGTCCTTTCTATACTGGATCTAGCGTTGGAGATAGAGAAGGAAGAGATTTGGTAAGAACTTCAACTCCTGGGTTAAATAGGGGTTTTTGGTCCGCCCAAGGTTGAGCTTCTGATGATTGTTGGATGACTTGCTGGAACTATGCTAAGGAAGTTATACGTTGGGTTAGTTATATGTTGTGTTTGAGGAGGAGGTAGTCTATGGCAGCTTGGTTCTCAAGAAATGCTTCTCTGACTTGTTCTCATGATCAATTCGGAGGTCATTGGTTAGGAAAGGCCTATCATACAACATCTCAAAAAGCTTAGGCCACACTTAGTTGGAGTATTTAGAATACGGAGGAGAGCTATGGGGAGTAAAGCCGTCTAATTTTGACTAGTTTCTTGTAATAATTTTCTAAGATGTCTTTTGATAATGTCTAATTGGTCTTTTCTACCTTGCCTGAGGATTGTGGTCTCCAAGCACAATGCTGGTAATAGTCTATTCCTAGAGTTTTGGATACACCCTTGGTGACTGAAGATTTGAAAGAAGGCCCATTGTCGCTTTGAAGAGACTTGGGGAGACCAAATCTAGGTATAATTTCCATAATTAAGGCCTTAACTACTTCTATTGCATTTTCTATTCTACAAGGAAGGGCTTCAACCCAGTGGGTGAAGGTGTCCACCCAGACTAGGAGATACTTGTATCCTTTGGCTTTGGGCACATGGGTGAAGTCTAATTGCCAATCCTTCCCTGGGCATTTGCCTCGTCTTTGCATCCCTATGGGTGTCTGAGGATGTGTTAGGGAGTTATTCTTATGGCAGACATCACAGGATGAAAAAATTTGTTGTATAGTCTTTTGAGGGTCTTTTTCTATGAACAATTTTGGAGCCATTTGTAAAGTTTTGTCCCTTCCTAAGTAGAAGTTTTGGTGGAGAGTTTTTAGAACTTTTCATTGACTGGCAGCTCGGAGGTGTAAACAACTATCCTCCCCTGGTAACCAACCCATGGGTCGAGTAATACATCGCCTTGTCTTAGACCATTCTTGTTCCTTTTGAGTATATTGGGGTTTAATGTGGGTTATCGACCCATCCCAAATTAGAGGAGTTAGTGTAGGGTTCAGACTCAGTTTGGCAGTGTTTTTAGCTGTTTGGTCTGCTAATTGGTTACCTTCAGAAATCTCATCACTTCCTTTTTGTGTCCCTTGCAGTGTATAACTGCTATTTCTTTAGAAAAAAAGTACTGTCTGTAGCAGTCAGTTCATCTCCTGGTGATATTTGATAGAAGACCTGTTGGCAGTTAGGAAGCTTCTTTTTTCCAAATGCTTCTATGGGCATGTAACACTAAAAAGGCATATTTTGAATCAGTATATATATATTGGCTCTTTCCTTTGCTCAGCTCTAGTGCTCGAGTAAGAGCTATTAGCTCAGCCAGTTATGCACTAGCTCCAGAAGGAAGGCTTGCATGTTCTAAGATATTATGTAAAGTAACAACAGCATACCCAGGCTTTCGTGTGCCACTTTCTACAAAAGAGTTCTCATCAGTAAAAAGTGTTCAATCTGGATTGTCTAGGGGTGTGTCTTGTAAGTCTGGTCTAGCAGCATAGGTTTGTAGTAAAACTTGCTGGCAGTTATGTATCAGCTCTTCTCCCACCTCAGGGAGGAATGGGGCTGGATTGAGAGAAGAACAGATCTGTATTTGAGTTATAGGACCTTCTAGTAAAAGAGCTTGATACCACAAGAGGCAGCTATCTGTGAGCCAGTGACTATTGTCAGTATTTAAAAGTCCTTGAATGTAATGGGAGACAAAGATGGTTAAGTCTTGTCCTATTGTGAGATTGGTGGCTTCAGGAACCAGAAGGGCAGCCGCAGCTACGGCCTGGAGGCCAGCCGGCCAGCCGCGTGCTACAAGGTCTAGTTCTTTACTTAAATAGCCTACTGGTTGCCGTGAGGGTCCTCTGGGTTGTGTTAGGACTCCTAAAGCCATTCCCTTTCTTCCTGTTATATATAAATGAAAGGATTTTCCTGTAGGAAGGCTTAAGGCTGGAACACTTACCAGTGCATGTTTTAAAAGGCTAAAATTTTGGTCTGCCTCTGAGTTCCAAAGCAGCAGATGAGTATCTGCAGTTTGAGTATGTTTAATGGCAAAGGGGGCAGGCCATTTCTCCGTATCCTGGGATCCATAGGCGGCATTAGCCAGCAATGCCTAGGAAGCCCCTTAATTGTTTCAGGGTCTTACGTAGGAGATACATGAAGATGGGACGAACTCGGCCCTTCCCTAGGCCATAGTCCCTTCAGAGATACTTAGCTCAAGGTATTTGACAGAAGTCTGACACATCTGGGCATTGGCCTTGGAAACTTGTAACCCTTAGAGGCTAGAAAATTTAAAAGGGCAGTAGAGCCTTGGCTGAAGAGGTCTTCAGAGGGAGCACACAATAAAGATCATCAACATATTGTAAAAGAGTACAGCTGTTATAGGAAAACTCTGTTAGGTCCTTGGAGAGGGCCTCTCCGATAGGTGTGGCCTATCCCTAAACCCCTGAGGGAGGACCATCCAGGTGAGCTGTGAAATCTGACTTTCAGGGTCCTCAAAGGCAAAGAGATATTGTGAGTCAGGGTGCACGGGTATACAGAAAAAGGCATGTTTTAAATCTAATACCGTGAACCATCTGGCACTTTCAGGTATTTGGGCTAGGAGTGTGTAAGGATTTGGAACTATAGGGTGTATAGGAATAACTGCCTCGTTGATGGCCTGGAGGTCTTGAACTAATCTCCATTCTCCATTTTGTTTGGGAACCCCTAAGATGGGGGTGCTGCAAGGGCTGATGCATTCTCTAAGGAGCCCTTGTCATTTGAGACTGTTAATGATAGGGATTAGTCCTTTCTGTGCCTTGGGTTTCAGAGGGTATTATTCCTGGCAAGGAAAGAAAATGGGGTCCTTAAGATGAATGTGGACTGGAGTGGCCATTAAGGTGCAGCCAATTGTCCCTTGTGATGCCCAGACATCAGAGTTGATGTTGGTTTCTACTACTGGGAGGCAGCTAGAAATCCTTCCAGGGGCTAGGAGAACAATAGTTCCCATCGCTGTCATAATGTCTCTTCCTAATAGAGGAGTAGGACTTTCTGGCATGATCAAGAATGAATGGGAGAATGTTAGGTCGCCCCATATGCAGCCTAAGGGCTGGGAAAAATATTTAGTAATTGGCTTGTCCATTACTCCGTGGACTGTAACATGTCGATTGGAGAGGGTACTGGATTGGAGAGGAGGGCAGAGAATGTGGCTCCTGTGTCTAGAAGGAAATCAATAGGTTTTCCTTCCACTTCTAGGGTTACCGGGGCTTGGGGGTCCCGAAGGTTAGATAGGACAAAGAACCCACTGGTGGAAGCCCAGGACCCCTTCAGGCCCGAGTGGGAGTCTGACTGAGTGAGGCAGGCCTTGGGGGTGGAGGCCTCTGGGGACGGTCTGACTTCCAGTGATCCCCTTCACGGATGAGACAGGGTGATAAAGGTCTCTGAGTTGACTCTGGCGGCTGTGGGCATTCCCTTCGCCAGTGACCGGACTGTCCACATTGGTGGCAGTCAGACCTTCCCTTTCCCCGGGTACCCTGTAAGGCAGCTGCTAGTATTTCTGTCTTTTTCTTATTTTCTTTTCCTTGTCCTGGGCTTCCTCTTGGTTCTGATTGTAAATGATGGTGTTGGTCACCTTGAGTAACTGGTCCAAGGTGCCTTTGGGACCAATAGCCAATTTCTGTAATTTCTTGCGGATACCTGGGGCAGCCCGAGTTATAAATTTGTCTTTTAAAAAAATTTCCCCTGCGGGGATGTCTGGCCCTATCGGACGGAGTATGTTTAATTAAGGCCTTCCTGAGCCTTTCTAAAGAGGCTGAGGGATTTTCTTTTGAATTCTGGCTAATAGTGAATAGTTTTGAATAATTAATGGGTTTGGCCCTTGTTCTCCTCAGTCCCTCTCAAATGCCTACCAGAAAGTGTTTTCTTTGCCGATTTCCCATGGCTATATCAGGGTCCCACAGTAGGTCATCAGTGGGTACTGCCTGCTTCCATGTAGGGAAGGGTTCCCGAGTGAAATCCCATCCTGCCTGTTCCTCTTGATAGGCTAGGAACTGATCATCTCCAAACTTTTTGGCAGCTTGCAAGGCTGCTTGTCTTTCAGAACTGGTGAGAGTCTGATTTAGGATTAATGTAGTATCTCTCCAGGAGAGATCAAAGACCTGGGTTACATTTTGGAAAGCTTCTAGGTATTTGTCAGGGTCATCTGGAAACTTCCCTAGATCTCCCTTTATTTGTCTGAGATCTTGTAAGGAAAAAGGGACATGAACCCTCGCAGGCCCAAATTCTCCTCCCAGTATCTCTTGTAAGGGAAGGAGATTTACTCGATGCTGGGAGAGCTTCTGTACAGGAGGTCCTGGATATGGAGAAGGAGCTGGGGCAGGAACCGGCTCTGGAAGAAGAGTAGGATATAAAGTTTTGGGACGGTCCCTTGACTGGGTGTTTGTTGAAGGGTCCTCTTCAGGAGAGGAGGATCCCATTGGAGGTTCCTTAGGAGGAGTCCTTTTAGGAGGGGTCTCCTTAAGGAGAGTCTCCTTAGAAGGGGTGTCCTTTGGAGGAGGGAGGCAAGAGATCATGGCCAAAAAAGGTCAACCCTTCATTTCTTACAGAGATCTGGTTTGTCCCTCAGGGCGAAAAAAGCCTGAACATATGGAACTTCTGACCATTTGCCTTCCTGTCTGCAAAACAGATCTAGCTGCATGATAGTGTTGTAATTAATACTTCCCTCAGAAGGCCAAGTCTCCCCATCTTCCATCGTGTATTTAGGCCAAACCTCGGAACAAAAGAAAATGAGGTGCTGCTTCAAAGTCTGAGGATCAAATTTGTCCCAGTGTTTCAAGATGCAATTCAGGGGGGTGAAGGCACAATTGCACTGATTGCCCATCTGAAAGGGAGGAAGAACAGAAAGGCATCCCTTTGAAATTCATCTCCCACAACTTTTTCTAGGGTGTCCCCCAGAAAACATGGGCCACGGATACCGTGCGACCGGTTCTGAAGTGGGTAGGGAGATACGGCATGCCGGGATTATTCGTCCTTACTTGGGCGGCCTGGCCCATGCCTCCTGTGGTCTCCTACCGAAATCTGTGTATGTCTGTGTCCCTGCCTGAATGTCTGGTGCTGGCCCACAGGCTGATAAAGGCTGTGACCAATAATGAGGTGCTTTAAGGTATAGGAGTGTATGTCCCAACTCTGGGCATCACAAAAATTGATGGCACAATTAATATAATAGTGACCTTCTAAATAAAGATGTTTAAGGAGGGAGTATATACTCAAGGCTTGTAAAGAAGACATGCAGTTTGGACAGAAGGGGGAAGGGGGAAGTTTTGATTCCCAATAGGGAAGAGGGGGCAAAAAGAGGAAATGGAAGCCCCAAAAGTCTTCAGATAATGCTTCCTCCTTAAGGTAAAGTGAGTCTGGAATATACCGCCCTTCCCTGGGAATTTTGTCAGATGGCTGACAAAAGCAGAGGTGTAAGTGGAAAGTGGTGAGGTATTCAGGACTCCATGGGTGGAGCCCCTGATGAGTCTGGGCTGCCAGACAATTATTGAAGAATCGACAACAGGTGGAGAGGTCACAAAAACAACAGAGATTTGGGGTGGAGACCAGGACACTTCCATCTGTGCGTTAAAGCTTGGAGGAGATCCCAAGAGGACAGTATGAGAGGAAATGCTAAATGCCAGTAGATCTTATCCTGAGTGACAAGAGACGTCCTATAAAGGCAGAGATCCATGTTCTTACCTTCAGATGTCTTGAGGTCAGGAGGGACTGTTGCGGAGATCTTGCCAGGAGAGACCCCAGACCAGCATCTCAAAAGCTTAGGAGAGACAGTGACAGGATGAAAGAACAACAGAGAGAAAGGAGTTATCCTGCTGGCACCCTTATGGGCAGTCAGGCTGGGAAGGGACCAGAGGGACCTTTGGGGCCCACCACAGAGTAGCTATGGCCAGGATCCCTCAGTTGTCTGCAAAGGCCCACAGTCCTGGCCATGCACTAGTATTCAGTCTCCTCATGTAAAGGAAAAAGGCAGCAAAGGATATGAGAAAGTAGCAAAGAGGGGAGGGAAGCCTCCGAACGGCACCCTTATGGACAGTCGGGCTGGGGAAGACCCAGGTAGCCTTTGGGACACACTGCAGAGTAGTTACGGTGAGAGTCCCCCAATTGCTGCCAAGAGCCATTCACCTCAACGGCGCGCCATCTTTGGGCTTTACTCCACCTGAGAGATAAAGCAAGAGAAAAGGCAGTTGGACTGTGGCCGACATTCCTCCAGCTCAGTGCCAGAGGGGATCAACCAGAGCCCTTCTGCAAGACCTGCCCTCCTTGAGAATAGCAGCCGTGCTTTTCGCATTTAAATGGCTGATGGAGGCCTACTGTTTGTGTAATAGGAAAAGGAGACAAAAATGATGAAGGCCCATAGGGTGGGCAAGTAGGAAGGCACAGATAATATTTACCTCTCCTTCAATCGCGGACATGAGCCCCCAAATGATGTAAGATCTGCCAGCAATTTCTGGGTGTAGGCCGGGATCGTGTCTTGTGAAGCCAAAGAATGGACACATAGACAAGGGAGAGGCAAGGAATTGTAAAAGAAGATAATTTATTAAAAGCAGAATGGGTTGCAGCTCCCGAACAGGAGGAGGTACCCAAAACTAGGAAGCACATTAGCCAAGGCAAAAGTCTTTTATACTTTCCCCTGCCTGCTTGGGGGAGGGGGCTGGAGCCTTCTAATGGAATTCATCTATTATGTATGTCCTGTTTGCCCATGCTGAAGGGATTAACAAAATAACCTGTTCCTATCTACTAGATCTGCTTCTTTGTTCCACCAAAAAGATGTAAGATAATTTATTAACCTCAAGGTGTATTCTCATATCTCTATCCTGGAGTGAAGGAGACATTCCAGAACCTGGAGTTTCAAGATATGGCTGCTTTTTTTGTTTATTCCACCAGGGACCTCCCTGTCTACCTAATAACATGCTAACTAACCTGTCTCAATCTGACACCATACCACGCTATTACAGTATTTTTGACTATCCCCTATGATGTACATTACATCCCCATGACTTACTTGTTTTCTACCTTGAAATTTGACCTCTTATTCACCTTAATCTTTTTTTTCCTTTTTAAATTTTCAATTACAGTTGACTGGCAATATTATTTTATATTAATTTCAGGGGTACAGCATAGTGGTTAGACATTTACATAATTTAAGAAATCCCCCTGATTAGTCTAGTACCCACCTGGTATTATACATAGTTATTGTCATATCATTCACTATATTCCCTGTGCTTTACTTTACATCCTCATGAGTACTGTGTACCAATGAATTTGTACTTCTTAACCCTTCTCCTTTTTCAACCACCCCCAATCCTCCCATCTGGCAACCATCAAAATGTTCTCTGTATCTATGAGTTTTTCTCTGTTTGTTTATTTTGTTCTTTAGATTCCACATACTGTGTTTCCCCCAAAATAAGACCGGGTCTTATGTTAAGGTTTGCTCCAAAAGATGCATTAGGGCTTATGTTCAGGGGATGTCATCCTGAAAAATCATGCTAGGGCTTATTTTCAAGTTAGGTCTTATTTTTGGGGAAACACGGTATAAACAAAATCACATAGCATCTGTTCTTCTCTGCCTGACATACTCCACTCAACACATTACCCTCCAGGTTCATCCAGGCTGCTGCAGATGGCAAGAACCCATTCTGTTCCCTGGCCGAGCAATATTCCATTGTATATAGGTACCAGCTTCTCTTTATCCATTCATCCATTGACAGTCATCAAAGCTATCTCCATATCTTGGCCATTATAAACAATGCTGCAGTGAACATATAGAGGCACATGTCCCCTTGAAGCAGCGTTTTGGGTTTTTTTGAATAAATACTCAGAAGTGGGATTATTGGGTCCCTCTTTGTCTCTTGTTATAGCCTTTGTTTTAAAGTCTACTTTGTCAGGTATAGCTATTGCTACCCAAGATTTTTTTGTTGTTTTTTTCATTTTAATTTTCATGAAATATCTTTTTCCGTGCCTTTACCTTCCATCTCTGTGTGTGTTTCAATCAGAAGTGATTCTTTTGTAGGCACCGTATATAAGGGTATCGTTTTCTTATGCATTCAGCCCTCCTATGTCTTTAGATTGGAGAATTTAATCCATTTACATTGACAGTAATTGTTGATAGATATGTAGTTATTGACATTTTTTTTTTATAATTTTGATAGTTTTTCCATCTTAAAGAAGTCTCTGTAACATTCGTTGTGATACTGGTTTGGTGGTGATAAACTCCTTTAGCCTTTTCTTGTATGGGAAGCTCTTTATCTGTCCTTCACTTTTAAATGATAGTCTTGTTCGGTAGAGTAGTCTTGGTTGTGGGTCCTTTTCTCTTTATCACATTGAATTTTTCCTGTCAATCCTCCTGGCCTGAAAAGCTTCTGTTGAGAAATCAGCTGACAGTCTTAGGGGAGCTCCCTTATAAGTTCCTACTTGCCCTTCTCTTGCTGCTTTTAGGATTCTCTCTGTCTTTAACTTTTGCCATTCTAATTATAATGTGTCTTTGTGTGGGCCTGTTTGGGCTCATCTTATTTGGAATTTGTAGCACTTCCTGGACTTGTATGTCTTTGCTTTGCCAGGTTAGGAAAGTTTTCTATCATGATTTCTACAAATAGCTTCTGAATCCTTTGTTCTCTCTCTTCTCCTTCTAGTTCCCTTATGATGTGATTGTTGTTACACTTGATGTTGTCCCAGGGGTGTCTTATACTATCCCCATTTTTTTAAATACTTTTTTCTTTTTGCTGTTCCAATTGGCTGTTTTCTGCTACCTTGTGTTCCAAATTGCTGATTCAATCCTCTGCTTCATCTGGTCTGCTGGTAATTCCCTCTAGTGCATTCTTCATTTCAATTATTGTATTTTTCACTTCTAACTGGTTATTTTTTATGGTTTCTATGTCCTTTTTTATGCTTCTTATCTCTTTGTTAAAGTTCCTACTACCTTGAGCATCCTTATTAACCATGGTTTTGAACTCTGTCTCTGGTAGGTTTCATGCCTCTATTCTGTTTAGTTCTTTTTCTGGATGTTTCTCTTGTTCTTTGATTTGGGACATGTTTCTTTGTTTCTTCATTTTAGCTGCCTCTCTATGTTTGTTTCTATGTATTAGGTAGGTCTGCTATGTCTCCCAGTCTTGGCCTGATGTCCTTATGCAGTACTTGTCCTGTGGGGTTCATTGGCACAGTCTCCATGGTCATCTGTTTTGGGTACTCTGGGAGTGTCCCTGGTGTGAGATGTGTGTGCCCTCCTGTTATAGTTGAGTCTTGTTTGCTATTGGTACATCAGTGGGTGGGAACAACCCTCAGACTGATTGGCTTGGGGTTTGGCCACATTCACAGCTGATAAGCTGCTGGGGGTGGGGCTTACTCCACTGAGTGGAATTTGCCCCAGCAGGCTCTGATGCCTGTTGAGACTGCCCTTTGTGTGTGCCACTTGTGGCGCTAATTTGGGTGGGGGGTGGGGTGGGTGTGCTCTGCTGTGGTCTGAAGCCAACTTTCAAGTATGTTCATTCTGGGGCTTTTTGGCAGGGACTCTGGTGCAGGCCCAAGTCAGCCACTGCCTGTGAGCTACATCAGATGCTACCTGGTAGGAGCTACAAAGCATTCCGTGGTTATTAGCTGCCTGTACTAAACCTGGTGGCATGTGAGAGAGACTATGCTGCAAACTGAGGGTATCTGTCAGCACTATCAGGCCTGGGGTAGCCCCTCAAAAAGCCAGGACACCCTGAGGCCTGCTGCTACTTGCTGATTCACTTAAGTTTCAGTCACTGATAAAACCTTGTTTGGTATGCAAATAATGAGGCTAAGTGGACAGTGCTCTGCTGTGGTCTGAAGCCATCCTCCAAGCATATTAGTTCTGGGGCCTTTTGGGAGGGGCTCCAGTAAAGGAGCCAGTTAAGCCATTGCCTGTGACCGGCCAGGGACTACCTGGTAGGAGCTACAAAGCATTCCGCATTCTGCTGCCACCTGTAGGCTCCCTTAAGGTTCAGTCACTAACTAAACCTCATGTAGTATGCAAGTTGGGTGAGGCAGGGTCTCAGGGATTCACTAGATTGGGAAGAGATGCGGTCACCAGGTTAATGTAGATTCTGGTTTTATGCCAATTCTGAGCTGGAGTTATTTGAGCAAAAGTCTCAAAGCATACCAAGTACAGTTGCTGCTTGCCTGGGGTACCTGGACTCTGCTAGTTTTCCAAGATAGAGTGCAATGTGGGTGGGGCTGGCTGCTTTCAGAAAAAGTACTTCTGGCATTCAGGGAGTTGGGTAGGGCAGGTTCCCAGTGAGTCAGCAGGGTGGAGCAGCAGAGCTCACTAGACTAATCAGATTCAGATTTGGACGTGTGGGGGAGGGATCAACACAGGAAAGATGGCACCCACCTGCTGGCTGCATGGGAGAAGGAACCCTCATAGGCAAAATGGTGACTGTCCTTCAGCCCTCACTCCAAGGCCACACACCTCAGTATTCTCCCCTCCCTGTATATCTCTGATATCCCCCAAGTTTCTGTCCCTCAGCAGAGCCTATGGTGAGTATGTTTAAGTGAAGGAGTCTATGCATGTGGGCCATTTAAGAGGACTTCTGGGTTTCCTACACCATCTGGCCCACCTGGATGTTTGGAATCCCAGCCAGAGTTGTGATGGCTCCTCTTCCCAGCACTACTACTCCAGGCTAGGGAGACTGGGTTGCAGCTGTGGTCTCCTGCTTTCTGGGGGAAACTTCCACAACTGAGACATCCGTCCCATTTCTCAACTGCCACATAGAGGTTTGGGGCTAGCCCATTTTATGTCTCTTCCCCTCCCACCAGTCTTGACATAGCTTCTTCTTTATATTTGTAGTTATAAAAGTTCTGTTCGCTAGACTTCGGATGATTCTCCAGGTTGATTTTTCTATAATTCAGTTGTAATTTTAATGTATTTACAGAAGGAAGCAGAAATAGTGTTTATCTACTCTGCCACCTTGGATCTCCTAGATATGACTTTTTAAGTGGCCATCTATGGCATCAGAGACTCTCTGTCTTGTGCCTTAACCTGTTTTTCTCACCCTTTTCACTCTAACAACTCTGGTGAATGAAACCTTGGCTTTTGAAGTGGCAAGGACTATGGCTTTCTGGTCCACAGAACTGACTACTGAAAGGTGACAAACAGGGTCTACTGTGCTCACTAAAACATTAGTGAAATCGATGACTAATGAGAGAGTGCAGTTCATATTGCCTCACAGAATTATGGTGGAAAACTGGAAGTAGAGAATATTTCTTACCTTGCCACTTTCTCCTCCTCAGCTACCTGTCACTCTTTCCCCATTACCCTTGTCTTTAGATTTCCATTGCTCCTCACTTCCCTTCCCTGGTCTTGAGGAAAGCCTGTCAGTCAGAACAACCTTCATGTAAGTAAGCATCATACATCAGCTCTCACAGAAGAGAGCTGGCATTTGAATAAGATGGTGGTGGGGTGTTACTTCTAAGGAAGGCTTCACTAAGGGAATCTTTTTCTTGACAGCTTTTAGTGCCCCAGGCAGTTCTACTTTTAACTTTTCCTTCCTTAGCTTTTGGTGGTCATCTTCAAGGTCACCTCAGGTCCGCAGAAAAAGCCTACTGAAGCTTCAGGTATTGTATCCATGTTTTGTTTAGGAAAGAAAGGAGAGGAACAAAATAACTTTCCTGCAGCCACATCCAGTATATTTTGCTGGCATCTTATTGGCTATACCTATTGAGGGAGGCTAGAAATTTTTTCTGTACCTAACAATGTACAGGTTTTATTTATTAAAAGATGGCTTAATGGATATTAGATAGGAAACTAGCAGTCTCTGATGTATGAGGGATTCTAAACATAAGCTTGAGCTTTTATAAACATTTAAATATTTGTGCCCTCTAGATTCATATCAATGGGGAAAGCCCCTCCAGAGTTATCTGAAAGTTTTCTTTGATTTCAATACCTCTTTACCCACTACATTAAATTTGCCAATTTTAATTGCCTGAATATAACTTGAACCTATCTCCCCCTCTTCATTCCTGCCATCACCCCCATAGTTCAGTCCCTTGCCCTTCCCAAATAAATTATTGCAGCCACCTCCTGACTGTGTCCTTTTAGTCAAGGCAGGGAAAAGTACTGACAATGCCAACTCTGGAGTTGGAATCCTGACTTTTCTGGGTAGATTAAATAAGATAATATCTATATAAAGCACTTGCATAGTACCTGGCTCATAGTAAGCATACAATATATGTTAGCAATTACTATCTCCTTTTAAAAAATTAATAGTTTCCATGTTGTTTTGGAGCAATTTGTTTAAACAGCTGATTCTTTCACTATTTGGTGCTTAAGGTCAGGACCTATCTTATTTATCTCTTATTCTCCAGTACCTAACACCATCATTAACTCATGGTTGGCTCTAGAATGTAGGGGCACTGTGATACCTATGTAGGACTGAAGTGCTGTGGGCAATAGAGCAGGCTTCATGGAGCCCCATAGATCACACATACAGGTGACTACCTACTGTTTCTATTTATTGGTCTGGTATTGGCAATGACCGAGTGTCCTTATTTCTCTTATTTTTTTTCTCCAGTTTCAGTTGTTAGTCCCATTTCAGCCTCCTGATACTTTCCCTTTGAATTTATTCCTAATCCTTTAGGAGTTTCTCTCTCTCTCTCTCTCTCTCTGTCTCTCTCTCTCTATATATATACATATATACATATATATATGAATATGTATATGTATATTATATATGAATATGTATTATATTATCCAGGTATGGTGTTTTTGTATAAAATATATATAAATAACATAATATTTATATTTCTTAGTATATATTATATAATATATTAATATATTATATATTGTTATATATATAGTTCTTTGTATGTATTATATATTTATATTTTTATGCAAAAACCACATACCTGGAAAATAGTAGTAGTACTGATGATAATAGTTAATATTTTAAATGCCTTTTATAAACCAGTTCATTTAATTCTCACCACAGCTCTGTGAAGCAGTCCAATTTTCAATCCCCATTTTCCAGATAAGGAAACTGAAGCACCGGAAAGTTAAATAATCGGCCCAAGGTCTCTGGCCCTTAGGTGGGAGAATAGCTGTTCATTGGATATTATTAGAATCTCGGTCTCTCTATTTTTCTTCCATATGACTTTGATTCCCCCCCTTATTTCTAAATATTTTAAACTCTCTACGATACAGTATGTCTTAATTTATTAATCACTTTCACATACATTATCTTATGTGATCTCCATAACAGCACTCCGAGGTGAGTTGTTACTTCTGCTTGACAAATGAGAAAAAGTATGTTCATAAATATTGTTATTCAGAAGTATAAGGTATTAATTTTGGAAGTGTCTTGAAGAATATCTAGTCCAGTCCACTTGTTTTGAGGAAATTGAGCTTCAGAAAAATTCATGTCTCTCCCTAGTTCCCACAGCTAGCCTGTCTTTGAGTTTGTTGTTAGCTGGGTGCTGTGGAAGTTACATTGACTTTGGAGACAATTATTTCATTTCTCTGAGCTACAGTTTACTCATTTATAAAGTGGAGATATTATTATTTACCTCCTAAGACTGTTATGAAAAATAAATGAAATTAATATGTAATAGGCCTAACACAATCCAGATACCTACTGGGTATTCAACAGATGTCAGCTTTTTTTTTCTTTTTCACTCTCTCCTCCGTCCTCACTCCTTCCTTTCTAAGGTTGTTGTGAGGATACAACAAAATGTTTATTTTTCTGTGTCATGTATTTTATCCCATACTATGGACATATAAAACCAAAAACCCCATATACTCTTCTCTGATCTCCTTTGTGAACCAGGAGAACTTTTCCTCTCATTCATACCCTTTTCACTATCTGTGAACCTCTTTGACTGCAGAAAAACCTCCAGGCTGCATCAATCAGGTGACTTCTACCTTTGCCAGGTTCCATTTCCAGCCTAATCTCTATAGTCCATCATGTCAATCACTCTCTTGCCACTGTTTTTTTTTTTTTTTAAGTCTTTTGCCCTCTTTGCTCAGCAAAACTCCTGGCCCCAATCAATGCCAACACTCGATTTCCCTGCCTGTGCACCAGCACTGCTGCCTCTGATGGCAGTGGCGTTTTCTGAGTGGCCACAAGTCCTTGGTCTCACCGCAGCTGCACCCTCAGTTTCCCACAATTGTTTTCAGTTCCAGTCCCATTTCCTTCAGCAGTTCTTCAGTTTTCATCTCATTCCTTAAACTCCTGACCTCACCACCTCAACCATCCCTTTCCGCAAAGACTTTGCTTTCCACTCTGTTGAAAAAAATCAAGCTCATCTTTATGAAAAATTACTAACATCAGCTGAGCGCTTACTGTATGTTAGACATTGTGCTAAGTCCTTTATTTACATCAGCTAGTAATTCTGGAAGTGTATTAATGAATATGTGTCTTCACCAGCGCTTCCTCTGGTAGATATGGTTATCATTGCTCCATCTGAGAGCTGACGCAGTGGAAGCTAAGAGAGGTTGGGTAACGTATCCAAGGTGGAACAGCTTGGGGATGACAGCCAGTATTCATAACCTTGTGGATTATTTCCAGAGCTCAACTTTTCAGCACCAAACAACAAATTCTTCAGCTTTTTCTCCCTTGAATCATGAATTTATCTTCATTAATTTTAAAAAATAAGGTTTACAGTTTTTTTCTCAACATTATTAATGCACATAGTTTAAAGAGACAAACACTCATGAAAGCACAGCAGTTCCTGATCTTCTGATCCTTAATTTCCTTTTCCCCAGAAGAAACCACTTTTAGCTGACGCTTTGGGCAGGTAGATCCATATTCCTACATATCAGGCACATGGTGCTATTTGCTGATGTGTCTATTTTAGACACTTTCTATTGAATTCCCACAATAAATTATGAAGATTGAATTCTTGCACATAGCAAAACCCCTTTCCTCTCAACACATAACACATTTTCTTTCCTGCCCCATTCTCCTACAGGTCATATTCATTTGTATATTATAAAATGTAAATGCTAATCATGACTAAGCCATAAGTATATTCTAATTATTTTTCCTTTCCTGAACACTGTGGTGTTTGGCCTAAAATTAAGACCCAGCATTATGTGCTGCCTTAACATCTGGTCAAACTAGGAAGGCCTCAAATGCTCTGACTGTCACCTATCCTTGAGCAATGAATTTCAGTTCCCTGCTAACACTTGGAATTATTTAAATAAGCGAATCACATCTTCCTGCAGGACCAAGGGTCACCTCTTCCTCTTGATACTATAAAGACTGCCTCCCAAAGCCCCTGATGGTTCTTTCTGTTCCTATGCACAACCTGTGTGGCCCTGCATGGCATATGGTGTCCTCCTCCCCCAGACTGTATTTGTTATTAATTAACTGCTATTGATCTCCTCTGCCCAGTGTCAAGTGTCATGTGTTCAGTCATTCCATAACCCTAGGATGGGAATTTCTCCCTCGCCAAAGGGAAGGGTAGGAGGCAATTAAAACACATTGTTTCTAGGACCAAGAACGATGTATTCCCTACAACGTATTTATATAATGATGTATTTATATGACTGGGAAGAGGATAGGTTTTCCCTATCCTCTTCCCAGTTATATAAATCTCTTCTCAATCCCTTCAACTCTTAATGCTAATTTGCTCTTCTTGAATAAGTCTCTTCTTGGAGCATCTGACTTGCTCCAGTCTGACCTATTTGATTACTATACCTGCTCTGCAGCTGTCACCTTTTTTGAGATCTAGCACATCTGAAAATGCTGTTATTCTCTTACTTGATAGTTTGGCCAGATTTAGAATTCTTGGCTGGAAATTATTTTTCCTCAGAATTTTGAAGATATTTTCCATGTCTTTCAGTTTCCAACATTGCTGTTGAGAAGTCCAAAACCATTTAAATTCCTAATCCTAATCCTTTATGTGTGACCTGTTTTTCCTTTTCTCTGTGGAAAAAAAAAACCCTCCGTCCCCTCATTCCCCCTCTCCCCTCACCTCCTTCTTTTAAGTTACCAATGAAATGTATGGGTGGTTTCTATTTTCATTCATTGAACTTGGCACTTGCTGGGTCTTTCTAATCTGGAAACTTGTATCCTTCAGCTCTGGGGAAATTTTCTTGTCTTATTCATGTGATGATTTTCTCCATTCCATTTTTCTTTCCTAGTCTCTCTTTCTGGAACTCTTATTATATAAATATTGGCTCTCTTGAATAGTTCTCTAGTTTTCTTATTTTTTTTTATTTCCTATTTTCTCTGTTTTTCTAGATTTCTTCTGATTTCCAAATTTTTTTCCACCTTATCTTTCAATCTTTCTATTGAGTTTTCCGTTGCTATTGGTGTATTTTAAATTTCAAGATTGTTTTCCAGTGGGCTTTTTTGGGTATCTTTTTCCTGCTGGTGGGATTTTATTGACTGTGGGCTTCACTGTAGGGTGAGTTGTCTGGCTATTTTCTTGAAGCATCCTCAATGTCAGTATATTTGGTTTTTCTTTGTTGTAGGTGGACCAGATTCCCCAGAGAAGACTCTTTCAAACTCTTGCATGGAGGAATAACCCATTCTGCCAGCATTCTGCAGGAGGATTCCTCCAATTGCTGAGTCTTCTGCAGGTGAGGAGATGTACATTGGGTTACTTTATAGCTTTTCTCCACTGCCAACTTTCTCAGGTTTGCTAAATCAGTTACCACTCACCCATCTATTTTTCAAATTCCAAAATTATATTGCTGATGTTTGCATTCCTTTTGGAATTTTTATACTTTTTACGTATTGATAGCTTTGCTGTTACCTAAATGGAACTTGGGAAAGATTTGAGGCTATTACATGTGTTTAATTTTTGTCTCTGTATTTCTATTTCTGCCCATCCTTTCCTCATTTCCTTTTATTTTAGTTAAGGTCTTTTCTAGTCTAAGGCTATTACTTCACCTAATATTCAAATTCAAGTTCTTGCTGTCTCTTCAGAAGTACTGCTCCAATAGTCTTCCTGGTCTTATACTTTTGAATCTACATTGGCTCTTTCCTGTCAGCTATAAACACACTGAGATAATTCCATCTTTAGACATTCCTTTAAAATAACATCTTCCGCATGCTCATTCGTATCTTCCACATGCCCCTGTCCATATTTCTGCTTCCATTTGCAGTCAAGTTTTTGAAAGTATCACTTAGTCCCTTTTCTTGATGGACAGAGTTATAAATGGCCTCAGAGGAAGTAGAGATAGCAAGAACAAGGGATGGTTACCAGAGGGTAAAGGGGGAAGGGGTGGTAGATGAGGGTAAAAGGATCAAATACATGGTGAGGGAAGGAGAACTGACTCTGGGTGGTGAAAACACAGAATTGTACACTTAAAACCTATGTTACTTTACTAACAATTGTCACCCCAATAAACTTTAATTAAAAAAAAAAGAAAAGAAAAGGTACTTCTAGTAAAATCCTCAAGTGACTTTCATATTGCCAAACCAATAGACACGTTCCTCTCTTAATTTTATTCTACTGCTCTATGGTATTCTTGATCACACAGACATTTCCTTTATTTTTCATATTAGTTTTTATTTTATTTTTAAAAGGAAATTTATCTACAATAAAAAATACATATTCATTACATAAAATTTGGAAAATAGAAAAAAATATATACAAATGGAAGTCTATCTCTAAATCTACCAGAGATAAATGCCTGTTAAACTTAGATGTATTCTCTTGCCAACTTTTTGTTGAGTATATATTATTTGCATAATTGGATATATAGTTTTATATATATTCATATATATTTATATAAAGCTATATATTCTAACTTTATAAAAGTCTCCATATCTCTGTATCCGATGGTCTTGAATATCTCTCTACTTATATGTCTTACAGAGGCCTCAAACTTAACATTTCCAAACAATTTTCCAGAAAATTGGTTACTTTTTAATTTCCTATATCAATCAATGAATAGTATCACTACTCAACTAACTGGTGAAGCCAGAAACCCATGTGACATCCTCACTTCTTTTTCTCTCCCACACCTCTTTCATTTAGCTAGTCATGGAGTCCTTCAAATTCTACCTCTTTAACAGTTCTCATTTAGTTTCTTACCTCCTCTATTTTAGTATCATGACTTTAGGTGAGGATTTCACCCTGTATGCCCGAATTATTGCACTCACCACCTAATTAATATCCTTGCCTCTCTTTTAAAGTATTATTTAGAGTGCTGTGGGAACAATTGCTATAAAGTACTTGCCCAAGCATGTCATTAACTAATTTAAAAATCCTTCAACATGTCTCCATAGCCTGATGAATAAAGTTCAGATTCCTTAGCCTAGGACTCGTGGCTTTCGTATGTCTTTCAGAGATATTTTGCCTCTTTTACTAGCTTTAATGTTTTCCATTATCCTGAGTCTCTTTTCGTATAGAAATAATGGGTCATCCTATATTATTTATTTCCTTTAAAACTTTCTTCATTCTCTTCTCTTTTCCCCCTTCTTGTCTAGCTAACTTCTATGCATTCTTTAAAAGTATGAGCATCACTTCTTCAAAGAGGCCCTCCTTTATCTCTGAATCTAATTTAGAAGGCGCTCCTAGGTGCTTTCCTATTACCTTCTGAAGACAGCTATCCTATTTCTAAAATAATGATTTACTTTGCTGCTGATTCTACTAAAATATGTACATCTTTAGAGTCAAGACTGTATATTATTTGATTTTGTATTTTTAATGCCTAATCCAGTACTTGACAAGGTAGACACTAAATGTTTATTAAAGGAACCATTACCATTTTGATTTTTATATGGATGATTTGTTTTCAAGGGCAGCCATTTTTTTACTTTACAATTCCTTTATGAGTATGTGAAGAGAGATTGTTGTGTGAGTGTGAGAGGAGAGAAGAAGGAATACAGAAATTCACATAGATCATCGCAAAAGATTATTCCAAATTATCTTTACAGGTTTCTCATTCCTGTTTTTAAGATAGGGCTAGAACTCAACCCAAGTGTACAAGTAGGAAGAGAAGGGAAGTTCCCTAATTTGAAAGTCTAATGAGCATATTATATGTTTTCAAAGCGGAATTATTGAAGAGTAGTATCATTAAGGTACTTTAATAGATAATTGTTTGTTTGTGCATTTTCTTGCCAAATTACATGGTATGACAATAAGAAAAACCTTATCATTTAAAATTGCACATTTAAAAAATTTTATATACAAGTTGTCCTATGAATAGTTGAGCTGCATTGATTTTCCATATAAAAGTTTTCTCTCTGTGTTTATACACAACACTTTTTTTATCACAAGGTAAGGTTCATTCTTTTCTTTCCTGTAGTGTTTCTCTCTTAGTTCACTTTCGCATTTATAAGAAAGCATTTCACATTGAGACCTGTAATTTCCTCAGTTGTATTATCTCAAGATAAAGGTCATTTGGCTTTAGAAAAAAGTCATCACATAGGTTTCTTAGCAAATTAATGGGTCCAAACCATGATACATTATGTATTTTATTGAGTTTATTTTTAAAGCAGTTATAAGTTCACAGAAAAATTGAGTGAAAAGTACACAGATTTCCCGTATAACTCCTGCCCTCACACATGCCTCCCCCATTATCAACATCCTTCACCAGAGGGGTACATTTGTTGCAACCGATGGACCTACATCAACACATCATTATTATCCAAAGTCTGTAGTTCACATTAGGGTTCACTCTTGGTTTCTACAGTCAGTGGGTTTGAACAAATGTATGATGACACGTATCCATCATTATGGTATCATACAGAGTATTTTCATTGCCCCATTAATCCTCTGTGTTCCTATTCATCCCTCCCTTCCCAACCCTTGCAACCACTATCTCCATAGTTTTGCCTTTTCCAGAATGTCACATAGTTGGAATCATACAGTATGTAGCCTTTTAGGATTGGTGTCTTTCACTTAGTAATATATATTTAGGGTTCCTCTATGTCTTTTCATGGCTTGTTAAGTCATTTCTCTTTAGTGGTGAACGATATTACTATGTACTACAGTTTATTTATCCATTCATCTACTGAAAGACATTTTGGCTGCTTCCATGTTTTGGCAATTATGAATAAAGCTGCTATAAATATTCACGTGCAGGTTTTTGTGTTGACATAATTATTAAATTCCTTTGGGTCAATACCAAGGAGTACAATTACTGGCTTGTATGATAAGAGTATGTTTAGTTTTGTAAGAAACCACCCAACTGTCTTCCAAAGTGGCTGTACCAATTTGCCTCCCCTCCAGCAATGAATGAGAGTTCCTGTTGCTCCACATCCTCACCAGGAGTTGGTGTTGTCAGTGTTCCAGAATTTGGTTATTCTAGTAGGTGTCTACTGGTATCTTATTGTTGTCTTAATTTTCATTTCCCTAATTTTTTTCTTTTTCTCAGGTGCAGTCATATAATGTTAAGACAAAAGGGATCCTAGATATCACCTAATGCATCTAATCTAATAGATTCTCCATCAGAAAGTGGTGAGGATGAAGATGAGGGTGATTTGTATCAAAAACAGCTCAGAAACATTTAAAAAAAAAAATCTACCTTTGGCTTCTTGATTTCCTCCTTCCTGAATACTGAATACATCCTATAAGCTTGGTGTCAGACATGAGTGTTAAACATACACACACTCCTAGGTGATCATAACATCCTGCACCCTCTGAGGTAACAACTGTTGATTTAGTGTAGCTTTGATTTTGAAGGAAACTGATGCTCGGAGGGTTCAAGTTTCAGAGACTGGTCCTGGGTCATGTAGCTTGTTAATGGCAAAGCCAACAGAAGAACGTCTATGTCCTGCTCTTGGGAAAGTGCTTCTTCTACTGCTTTCCTGATTTACTCTCAAAAAGCACCTCTTCAGCTCTGTAGAATCTAGAGGAACCCCTAGCCTGACTCTTAGGACCACTTAGCATCTCTCAGGATCACCACAGCATCATTCTGCAGGGGACATTCTTCTGCATCTTGTACCCTCACTCTGTTTCCCAAAGGTGCCCAGGATATTAAATAGCTGGTGGATGATTTCTCCAAACTAGGACCCTATCCCATAGACATGAGAACAAGGGCTAGAGAAGGAACTGAAATAATTATCATTTTCCATTATACCTTTACATCTAAGGAGGCCTTAAAAGAAGGGGCAAGTCCATCTTCAAAAGAATATACAGTTCTATTTGTCCAAATGTGGTTTGAGAATTAGCGGAGTGGCCCTTCCTGCCAACTAAGAGAATTCTAGGCCTGCAAATCACTGTTTGCCACCAGGCAATAGAGAATATAAACTGTAATTCTGAGACCTGTCATTGCCAAGCAGGGTTGCTGCATGGCTCTGGAAGGCACAGATGCCCTTATGGGAGAGAAGGGATTACTGTAAACTGTGAGCTTAATTTTGCCACACAGTAGTCTTTCTCCCAAAGGAAGCATCTTGAGCTTGTGTTTTCTTTTCTGCAGAGAGCCGGCCTAGAACATTCCAAGGATGCCAGCTGCACCTCTCTCTCCTTTTCTTTCAAATGCTTTCCCAAGTAAGTAATTAAAAAAAAAAAAAAAATACTGTCTCACAAATATTCTGGCTACAAAAGTGAAAACCATACCAAACAAAAACCTCACTCAAACATTTCAGAACCCAACACTGGGAGTGGTGAATATGACAGGGGATTATAGGCTGCTCAGCCTTCATCTCTCCACAGGAAGTCAGAGGCTTATAACTGCAGAGAAATGTGCTGGCGTGAACACACCCCTGTAAAAGGGCAAGGCAGAGGAAGTGGACATGTGAAGGCTAAGTGGTCAGACTACATTCAGCCTGGGATAAAAGGCACTTAGGACTGGTTCAGTCAAGTGCTGCAAATAAAAGACAACTGTAGAGTAAACAGGGAGGGTGGCCTGGGCTGGGCTGGAAGGCAGCAGCTGCATTTTACGCTATTACTGAGAAAAGTAGAATTTAAAGCTCACACTAAACACTTTTCCCACCCCCACCACATACATATTCACTCCTTCATACACACACACACACACACACACACACACACACACACACACGATATAAAATGTCTTTACTTTGGGCTAAAAATTAATAAAGCAATAAGTGATTGCATAGCAGGGTAAGTTCTAGAGTTCTCTCTAGCAAGCTAGGAAAACAACAGATGGTTGAAAGTGTACTATCCCGCTTACAAACCACATAAAGTAAGGCAGCAAAGCTGTCATTTGATTTTTAGGAGTTTTGTTTTGAACAACTTGAATTTAATTCAAATGGTGTTTTAAGTTGTGTGATGCATTTGAAAGTTTATTACTGGACTTTTACTTCCCATTATTTTAGCATCAGAATAGGCAGCTCTTCAGGTCTTTGGAATGCTCATGTCTGAAATTATGAAGCAGAACAGACTGAGGCAACACATGTTGGCCTTACCTGCTGTCCTTCTCTCTGACCTCCCAGCTTTAATCAAGATCCACTGGTTTTCCTCCTGGTGACTTCCATTTATTTTCTCCTTCTCTATCACCATTCCAGAATACCATTTTCCAAACCTGCTGCCTGAAAAGGAGAACGACCGGGGTCCACCTCTTTTCCCTCCAGTTTAACTTTATTTACATCTGAGTCATGTGAGCTTTCTAGAGAACAAATATTTTCTGTACTCAAAAGCCTTCAGTGACTCCCCTTTATTTGTATAACAAAATCCAAATCTGACCCAGCCTCCAATCCCTTCCTCCATTGCCTGTCAGCATCTTGCCTTGGTATCTTCAAACCTTTCTCAATATACTCCCTTGGCTGGGCCTTTTTGCCCTCTGCTTCTGAGTTATGAACTTTCCTTTCCCTCTGCATTGTTTGTTGGAAGTCCTGTCCACTGCTTTAGACTTTCCTCACTCTAGTCTTTTCCAGAAGAAAAGCCTCTCCTCTGTTGTCCCACAGCACCATGTTAATAACTTCACAGCAGCACTTTCCCTGTTGTAGGTACTGTGTGTATCTCTGACCCTCCCTCTATGCTGTGAGCCCCTTGAATAGGTCAGGGATAAAAGATATTAGAAGAGGATAATGGGAGATGGCAGGATGAAGAGTAGAATTGGGCAAGATTACAATAAAGTAGAGATCGCTCACATGCTACCACTTTGGTGTCTAGTGGTGATCACAATTCATTTTACATGTAAAATCCAATATCTGTAAGGCTCATGATTACTAAAACTAACATTTGATCTGTAATAAAATGTTCCATAACGTATAAATATGTAATGCTCAGCTATAGGTAGGGTACTTCCATAAAATATCACAAGATAATATCCTAAATAAAGACACAAAAAATTACGTCTGTTAAAAATACCCAGAAAACCCTCCAAAGGATACTATGTAAACACTAACTTTTAATTATTGGAGAAAGAGTGGAAAAACATCAAAGCAGATTAGATTTAGTACAATGGACTTTAACTTCCAGTTATGCAGAATTCCTTGTCACCTGCTTAAGTTCCTTGTTTAAAAACACAGAGAAATTTGGGCTCACTGTTTCTCAATATTTATTTATGCAGATGAGGCATTAGTCACCACGAAGTAGAGATGAACCCTGATTTATGACATCAAGAAAATGGCTAAAAATGTGCCTCGGGATGATTCAAAGTACAATAAGGGGATTTCCAATGATTTGGTAACAAATGTACCAACCCAGCTCCATTTATTTTTCCAGCAAACATTCCCAAGGAGCATGAAAAATGACAGCTGCATAATCTGAACAGCTAATTTTTTCATGTTAGTTGATTCAACCTTTAGTCAGAGAAAGAAATCAATGAAAGGAAAGTGATTAAAAGAAAGCAGTGTAAGTAATAGATCAAGTTGGTGTATAAACAACTTTGGGAATAAAATCTCAAATATTCTACATGATATCAATAGCCAAATATTATTATTGTAGTCATCAACCCTAACTGCACAGAAATGATACAATAAACAACAGGATGAGGCTATGATCGTGATGGGATAGCTATGTGACAGTTAGAGGTGCAGGACCCTAGAGTTGAAAAGAACATACGCATATCACTGAATTCGGCCTCCCACCTTGAGCAAGAATTGCCTCCAAAGCACTGAATGCAGAAGTAGAATCAGCCTGTTAAGTACAATGAGAGGCTCGCTAGCTCTACATTACTTTCCTAGGGCTGCTGTAAGGAATTGCCACACATTTAGTTTCTTAAAACAAACAGTAATTTACTACCTCACAGTTCGGGAGGCCAGAAACTTGAAGGTATTCAGCACTCTCTATAGGGAGACCCTAGGGAAGAAGCTGTCCCTTGCCTCTTCTAGTTTCTGGTGGTGGCTCATTTCCTTGTCTTGTGGCTATATCACTTCAATCTCTGCATCTGTCTTCACATTATCTTTTCTGTGTGGTTCTTAAAAGGATATGTGTCATTAGATTCAGGAATCAACCAGATAATCCTGAATGAATTCCTCATCTCAAGATTTTTAATGACATCTTCAAAGACCTTTTCCTAAATAAGGTAACATTGACAATTTCTGGGGATTAGGGCGTAGACATACTCGTATCTTTTGGGGGTCCATCATTCAGCTGACTACAACCTCCAAAAGCAATCCATTCACTTTTAGACCTATTTTATTAGAATGGACTTTTGTTATTTTTGAACAGTATATATACATCCTTGCTGTTTAAAAGTAATTCCAAGGTAGGTGAGAGGTAAGGCTCTGTCTCCTAGTATTGAGCTCTCGTTTTAGAACTTGTTCTCTAGGGAATGAACTCACGGCAGAAGCAGAGGCAGTCATATGACTCTACTGGGCCTGGGACTTTTAAAAGGCTGCAGCACAGTTCAAAGTTGGAGATTATTTGTGGCTCCTGTTGCACATTTCCAGTACGGTCCTTGTCAGAGGGTCCAATGGCAATAATGGCCTTGGCAGTGGTCTAAGAAATATGCCTGGGACAGGGATTTTTTCCTGGCCTTTCCTCTCTGTTTTCCTACCTGAGCATGGTTTTTTGGTCTTCCCATAGGTACTGTGAGCTCTCCTTTTCAGTGCGTAATTTTCTTCTACGTACATTACCAGAGTTACTGTGTGTTGTTTGTAGCCAAGAACCCTGAGTAATACACTCATATGAAGCTAAAATCTTTCTCCTTATTTTGGTCACCTAAATATATGAATTCCTCCACTGAATTTGTACAGAATATGTCTACGTTCTTTTGAATGTGAAAACCCTTAAAAGAAGAGATGATATAATCTAGAAAACAAGTAAACCCTAAAAATCCTCTTTTTCAACATGGCATTTTATAGCTATCAACACTGAGCATCAGCATGGCCAAGTGAGGATTCACAGATACAGGTCAGAGCTAGCACCTAGGCGTCCTGAATCCTGGTCCAGCTCCCTTTCACTTCACCATGCTGTAGTCCCAGCATGTTTATCATATTCTCTCCCCTTCTCAAACTTCATCCCCATACTATTTTTCCAAGCCAAACAGCTCTAGATTTATCATCACTGGTAAGATTACCAAACCAATTAGTAATGGTGTTATGTTTTCTAATATAACATTATTTAATTATCATGAACAATTGTCTATAGGAATTATCAATAATTTTAGAATCATGATGCTACACCCTGAAACTTTCTGCAAGGAAATACTCTTCTGGAAATATCATGAAAGCTCATTCCTAAAGGTCCATCCTCTGCTGCTGCCAAGCTCCTCTTTCTGTCTGCACCCAAGCACTGCCAACTTCACATACACCCCGATTATTCTGACTTCCAGGGCTCTCTGCTTTTGAGACTCTTCCTTTAGAACATTCTTCTCTCTTTTTTAGAGCTCTAAAATTAATATTTTATTAACAATGCTGTGATATACTCTTTTTTGATAGATTTCTCTATATTATATGAAGTCTTCTTATTTATAATTTTTGACATTCAATATTATTTTGTATTAATGTTAAATGTACAGCATAGTGGTTAGACATTTATATAATTTAAGAAGTGATCTCCCTGACTAGTCTAGTACCCACCTGGCACTATACATAGTTATTATCATGTTATTGACTATATTCCTTATGCTTTACTTTACATCCCCATAACTATTTTGTAGCTACCAATTTGTGTGTCTTAATCTCTTCATATTTTTTCACCCTGTTCCCAAATTCCTCCTATCACCCCAACAAATCTAGTGACAATATGACACCATACATAGTTATTACAATATTATTGACTATATTCCTTATGCTATACCCTACATTCTCATGACTACTGTGTAACAACCAGTTGGTAATTCTTAATCCCATCCTCTTTTTCAACCCCCCCCAGCCCCATGTTCTCTGTATTTATGAGTTTGTTTCTGTTTTGTTTGTTTATTTTGTTCTGTAGATTCCAAATATAAGTGAAATCACATTGTATCTGTCTGTCTCTGTCTGACACTCCACACAGCACAATACCCTCCAGGTCCATGCAAGCCACTGCAGATGGCAAGAACCCATTCCCTTCCATGGCCAAGCAATATCCCATTGTATGTATGTACCGCTTCCTCTTTATCCATTCTTCCATTGTCAGAGACCCAGGCTGCCTCCACATTTTGGCCATTGTAAACAATGCTGCAATGAACACATGGATGCACAGGTCCCCTCAAAGTAGCATTTTGGTTTCTTCAGATAAACACCCAGAAATGGGATTACTGGGTCCCTCTTTGTGTCTTGTTATAGACTTTGTTTTAATGTCTCTTTTGTCTGGTATAAGTATTGCTACCCCAGCTTTTTTTTTTTCCCCCATGAAATGTCTTTTTTTCATCCTTTTCAGTCTGTGTGTGCCTTTCCATCTGAAGTGAGTCTCTTGTAGGCAGCATATGTAAGGGTCTTGTTTTCTTTTCAACATTGTGAAATTCTTTGGTAGAAATATTTGAATTAAGACTCTGTTATTAAACATTTATTTAGCAATGACAGGTTTTAATTTTTTTTTTCTCTTTGGTGGTGCTGGGGGAAACTGTTATAATATGTGCTATCACTAAGGGACCTAAATCCAGCTGTCCATGATGTTAAGATGGCACTTCCTACAAACGAAAGGGCTGTGAGGGACTCTGGGGCTTATTTTGTAAATTGTTCCATGTAGAAATATGCCTGTTCTGGCAGCATGCCCTGGATGGAAGCCAGAGACAGGGTTAAAGAAAGAGATTAAGGTGTCAGTGCTAGAGGCAGGAAAAAGATAATGGGCAATATGTTTGGCTGATTCTACCATGCACTGCATTTCCACCCAGTCTGAGCATACCTTTCAACTGGTAAAATATCAATATTTCTTCCAGTAAGTTGGTAGGCTTTTGAGTGATTTGTCTCCTATACTTTTCAAATATTATGTAATATGTTATTGTTTTTATAATAAACATTTTTGGAATTATTTCTGTAAAACTTTTGCAAGCACTAATAACATGAAATACTAGATACATTAAAACATATTGAAACACCTTAGCATTCTTTGAAACTAAATACTAATACCAATACTGTGTAATATGGCCATTGATTATTAGAAATATTTTAATAAGGACATTAAAAAATTATAACAATCCATATATACAACATAATAAATACAATCTAAATAATACCTATAATACAATTAATTTTATTGGAAGGTTGGTTTTAGCATTAGGAAATAAAGTTTGTTTAGGTCATTTCTTATGCACTATACATTGTACAATGATTATGTAAAAGGTAGAGTTTTGTAAGAGTATTATTCAAGTATAAAATTATCCTAACACAAGGCAAAGCTTTTCCCTCAAGATTATTTTGATAAATAGCTCATTTTATGGATATTTCAGCAAGATGATTATAGAACTAAGATTTAAAAGCTTTCAGTATTAGATATTTTAACTCTTAAGAAAAAAACGGGATTTTTTAAAGAATTAAAATTTATCTTTAATTTTAATTATGATGAATCCATAATAAATATTACAAGTAAACCTTGATCAATTAAGGAAGAATAAATGAGAAAGACAAAACATTCCAAGTGCATGTTTTGTAGACTATGATGGAATTGATTCGAATCTGTGGTTATAGGAAAACAAAGCAGTGAAAATACGTACTCTGTTTTACTGCTTTATAACTAAGTGGTCCCAGAGTGGTGTTCTTTTTCCTGCTTGCCTGCCACCCCTCCTTATTTCTTTCCTCCTTTCCTTCCTCCTTCCCTCCCTCCCTTCAGCCCTTCCTTCCTTCCTTTCTTCTTTCTTTCCTTCCTTCTTTCCTTCCTTCTGCACTCTTCTCTGTCCACCCCATTCACCCCTTCATTGTCTCATTGGGTTAATTGCTACTCATTATTTAGATTACGTTTAAAAGTCTGTACCTCTGGAAAGAGTTCCCTAGTACCTCACATCTGAGTTACTGGGTTGCATCCCTTCTTACATGCTCTCTTTAAACAAGGCCTATTACATTATGCTGTACTTGCCTCTTTTGTTGTCTGTGTACCCTATATGATGTCTCTGTTTGCCTTTTTCACTTTTGTATTTTTATGGTCCAGTATAGTGTTTATGAATAGTAGGAGCTGATCACAATTTTTTTAAATGAACATCAAATAAATAAATACATACATAAATAAATAAACAGTGATAATTTTTTAACTTAAGGCAATGCGAGACATTTTTCATCTATTTACTCACTAATGTTTATTAAGTGTGTGATAGTTTATCTAAATATTTCCATCGGGATTTGGATAATCTGTTGAAAAGCATGAAATCACATATTTAGTATTTTTGCTTACTTTTTTCCTCTATTACAACTTAATCCACTTTTTTTTGCTCAAGTCATAACTATTAATGCACAGAATATTTCAAATTATTCTTTTGTGTTTTGAAAAAAAGATACAACTCTATTTCCTTTATTCTATGACATAATACTTTTGTTTAACCACTGATATGTGTGGTGGCTGGAATTTATAAAGAGCTATGGCCTTATCTAAGCTGTGTATATCCTGAGGTGAATAATTATAAAACATATGTCCAAAGAGAAGTGACTCATTTATATGGGTGGTAACTTGGGCTAATAAATGTGGGAGGCAGGCAGAAAGGAAAACAATGCTGTAGGTATTTTCTTTTTGATGTGTGAGTATGAAAGCTTTTATTGCCAAAATCCTGATGATTAGTGAGTCTCCAAGGAAATGTACAAAGTTATAAAAACACTATGCTAAAAAAGTCAGTGGCTTTTCTTTACTGTCTTTACTGAATTGCTGACATGACAACGAATTGTTGTAGCTAAAATACAGTGTGTCACATTAGCAAGAGGTTTGTAGACAATAAATAAATCCAATATAAGAATGAAAATATTAAATACTTTCCTCTTTAGTTAGTAAGTAAAACCAGAAGTGTGGATTTGGTGCTCAGATGTCTGCATAGTTTACAGCGTAGTTAGCGTAACTAAAAGTAATTTACAAGTGATTTAGACAGGCACAGTAGCCTTTGAAATGAATTACTCAGTGCTTGTATCTTAAATGGTGTATGGCTTCAGGAACAGCTACTTGAAAGAGGATTAAGAAATAGCAGTGCTACAACCTGTCTGGAAATCCTTCATCTATAAGATTAAGGCAATCAAGGACAAAGTATAAATTCATTTCAAAAAAAGATTTCATGCACTACAGAGCTTAGAGTACTATGTAGTTGGCCAAACAAAATATTTAAATCAAAATATCACCAATTTACTCCTCTGATATTTTCTTCTAAATTTAATAAAAGTAAATGATAAAATAGTTTGTGCTTATTTATGAATAAAGGATGGGAAAACATGATTATCTATAATAAATAGTAGAGCAAATTGATTATCTGGAATTCAGACCTCAAAAACTACTTTTTACAAGAAGTATTCATAAGCCAAAATGTTTTCTTTCTTTAAGAAATATCCTAGAAAACTCCATCAGTTACCAGTTCATGTGCGCTGCATAAGAACTTATACATAGAACACCACATGGAAGGGTACAGTTTGGGTATTTGATGTGAAGCGAAATGTATGCTTTGGCTACAAACGATGCTTGCATGTCGCATTGCCTACTTAATATTGTTTTTTCTTATCTGTTGCTTTCATCAGGCGATGGTCTTCAAACAATAGTACTGTGTTTTCACGTGTGCTTCCTGACATGTACATTTTCATCTTTTGTAAAAGTGCTGGTGAATCATTCCCTTAAAAGTTTTTGTTAAGTGATCTTTTCCCTAATATACCGACGATGCCAAAAAATTGTATACACATGACTTGTATTCATCTTTTGTTATCAGTATGTATTAAGTATTACAATTTTAATAGTTTTTTCCTCTCTTAAAATGTGTATACATTTTTTTTTGACACCCTCTGTATATCCTAACTATGTTTGCCCGTGTTTTCACAAATGGGAGACACTGGAGTTTTTTTCTCTCCTGTGAATGGAGGAAGGCATGCGGAGACAGAAAAATAGGACAAAAGTAGGAAGTTGAGGACAGTGAGATTATAATTCATATATTGTATACCAAGTGATATGAAATAGAGGAAAGGTTGGCCTAATGGATTGAGTTTTTAATGGGCACAAGATAGAACTTATAGTTATAAATTAAGAAGATGTCTGCTCTATAATGGATAGTATACCATATGCTATATGTCTTAGTATTATTTTAGTACCCACTAGTATCTATAGCAGAAACTGACATGGTTGACAGACGCTCTCTAAGACTTAAACTCTCAATTTATTCATCCACAAACTGGTAATAACAACAGTGACCTTGTAGCATCATTGTGAGAAATTAATGAGATACTAGATATAAACATTTAATAAAGCAGGTGATAGTTGATACTTTCTAAATGACAGCTATTATAAAAACAAATATTTCTGTCTATTAAGCCCTCGAAGTAAACTAAATTGGCTTGTCAAGTAGATTTTCCTGACATTGGAGCTATTTGGAAGGTTGTTCAAAAGATAGACACCAAGTTTTAGGAGACTTAGAGCGTAATACTTTGGAGCCGATTATACTCATGCCATCAGTCTGAGGCATATCTGGGGTCCTCTTGCTGGGTAAGGCATGTTACCAGGATTTTCTCCTGCAAATGCTGATCCTACCCACCACAGATTATCTATTGGTGCCTTTCATTCTACTAATAGAAACTGGTATTTACTCGAATTCATTGTCTTACTGACCACCAGAAGAGTCTTTGCTCTGGACCTTACCAGACAGGAAATAGTGTGTTTCTGCTCTGGGTTCACATGTGTGGTCATCAGCATTACCATGTCACCCTCATAGTTACATGACCTGTTGTTGCACGTGACTTGGATGTATCTCGTTCTCTGCTTTCACTTAGGAAAATCTGCTATTTTATTTAGTTAATGTACTTATGGCAATGAGCCTGTTGAGAACACCTGCCTCCTGGTTTAAAGGGTGTCTGGAAACTTGATGTAAATAGGTCTCTAGGAACTGAAGAAAGTGTTCAATCTTTGAATTCAGTGCTTCTCACAATGGAATCTTTGGATCTTTCTCAGATGTGTTTTTTGGGGATCTGTAAGTTCTCTGCAAGCATTTAAAAATAATGTTTTTGTTTGTTTTGATGACAACTTGAAAAAATTAACAGAAGTATATTCTGTATTATTCTGATAGTCACTTTATAGCTGAATCCTGTTTCCATGCCTGCTTCTGGGCTTGTGTTTAGAACCAGATTGGTGCCTAAAAGGAGAGCCTTTAAGATTGGTTGTGTCGGAATGCATGCTTGCTGCTTTTGAGGCAGCACAAAATGACAACTAGCATGTGGTCTGCCATTGTGCTATGGGGAATTTTTTTTTCCAGTTGAAGAGACAAAAAAAATTTCTCTTTTGAGATTAAAATGAGCAATTAGAGGTACTTTAATTCTTAGTGGTCTAACAAGAAAATAACAGAAGCTGACCTAACATGTAAAACATGCTAGCTATCACACCATAGAAAGCCAAATAGATGTTATGAGGTTTTCCAAGTTGAAGCCAAAGTGTAAACAGTAGTAAGAAAACTTGACTCTTGCTCAAATTATTTTTAGATTAATGTGAATAAATGATACCTAGCATTTATTCCTTTCTTTCAGTGGTTTGGCGGTCAAGTTTGTGCTGAAACTAGAAATTCTTTCCAATGTTTGTAAGAATTGAAAACTAATTTCAGATTATTATTTTCCTGATCGAGTTCAACAATAGTTGAATTGGATTCACAGTTCATGCAGATTTCAATAGTTTCACCATGATTTTCTTTTTAAAAATAAGATAAGTTAATCTTAAAAATTTGTTTTCTTCAGAAGTTTCTCGCACACTGTTTAAGTTTGATAACCACTGCTTGTGCCAAAGATAGGAACAAGTCATCTATTTAAGGAAACCCTTCTGTCCCTTATCTAATTTTGTGAACTTAGTATAGCTGAGCATTTGGAAAGCTTTCCTTTTCTATATGCCATGTTTTTCTTTATTGTATTGAATCATTTCTGTGTTATACCTGTACTTTCTTTCTTCACGAATTTGCGTGTCATCCTTGCGCAGGGGCCATGCTAATCTTCTCCGTATCGTTCCAATTTTAGTACATGTACTGCCGAAGCGAGCACCTGTACTTTCTTTCTTAAAGACTTTGACAATGGCGAAAGAATGAGAGAATAGCTCATATATTTTGGAGGTGGACTTTAGAGGATTAAACTCAGATATTTAGGAATAAATAAGATGTCTGACTTCAGACTAAGACCTGTTTCCTAACAACTGTGAACTGGGAAGAAGCCTGTCAGAGACCTCTCTCACTGAAATAGCCAATGATCACAGACAATGACCTGTGGCATTATATCATAATATAATAACTTGCTGAGAGCAAAGCTTGAATTAGGTCTGCCTATAATTTAGCCATAGCTATCAGGTTCACCCCCAGTAATAACAATGTAAATTTTATTGTTATCTCATATTTTAGTTACTCCAGAAGGAATTTATGCCTAATAGCATAATTTTAGTGTAATTAATTGCATGGGGATTTTTAAACTCATAGCTAAACAATTTACAGTAGTTTTTAACAGCCTGTGACAATTTTTATGCCCTTATATTTTACAATAAATAAAATATACATATGTCTATGAACATGTACATATTTTTCTGGAAAAAAATGATCTTTTACTTCATGTCAGAATTCTTATAAGCTTTGTTGATATAAAATTTGAGACCCATATTATAGTAGCTACTCATGCTTTGGTTGGACTATAGTTCTTTAAAATTTAATCTTCAAATCATAATCTTACCCATGATTAAGATTCTAAGCGATGGTGAAAAGTTGCCTGGGAAGAAGAAAGTAACTCTATGTCATAACAAGTTATGTTTGTTGATAAAGCACAGTAGAGCTCAAAGGCAAGGCTTTTATGGAATTCTGGCTCTAGCACTTTTTGTCAAAATAAATCAGCTAACACAAAAAATGTTGAAGGGTCCCTCTGTGTAGTACACTTTCCTGGATCATTTACTTTGCTTGCCTATTTTCCCTTTTCTTCTTTCAACCTTTCCATGGATTTTGCAGTCCATACATGTGCCATATTTTAGGTACATTTAGAAATAATTTAGACTCTTTCTGTAGAAGATAGAAGACCCTCAGGCATTCAAAATATATTTATTGAGTATCTGTTATGTGATGTCCACATGTTAGAGGGTAGAGACATCAAGTAAAGAATCATAGTGCATTGTCCTTGTCTTTCAAGGAACTAAGTGTATTACAAGAGAGATAGGAACACAAACAGATCCATTACATACGACACTTCACATGGCATCTCTGAGCTCTGACTACATTATTATGGGAACACCAAGGGTACTACTGCTCACTGTGCCATGGGAAATCAAGCAAGACTTAACAGTGGTTATTGCACTTCACCTAACTTTCTGGGATAAATAGGAATTAACAAAGAAACAAAAAAAGTGTGGAGTTTCCAGCCAGGTAGAGACTAGAGCACATTCAAAAGCATGACGTTTTGAAAGCTGATGTGTCCGAGGAACTCAAAATGGCACAATAGTTATTTTATCCTCCTTTTGCCCTATAAGACAGAGAGATGAGACCAAGAAAGGAGATGAGAATAAGCATGGAAGCATAGAATGCCTTTTTTGAATAATTTAGGGGGGAAAAGAGGAGTTCAACATTTCATAAATAAGTAAAATACCTCATTTCAATCAACTATAAGTTTTGGCCTGTATTGACATACAGAAGAATTTAAAAAAAATAAAAAAAAATCACACTCAGAGAGGTAAACAGAGAGAACCAAAGTAAAGAAAAAGGTGATGATGATTGGGCACAGCAGAAACAAACAAACAAAAGTTTATTTTTTATTTTTTATTATTGAATGGTACTAATGACTATGATTTATTGAACACTTAACTATGTAGCAGATGCTCTGGGAAGCATTTTATTATCTCCTAGAATCCTCCCTGTCTTTTTAATAAATGCCACTCATTTTATAGGCATAATTATTATATCCACTTTATGGACAGACAATTTAGAATCAGAACAATTAAGTAACTTGTCCAAGTTTATACATTTATAAAGAGGTAGATACAGGATTTGAACCCAGTGTGTCTCCCTCCAGAGGCCTAAAGGCTTAACCACCATGCAAATTACGTCTCCTACTCACATGTTTAACTAAGATGACCCCACATGTGGCAGACTCAGAATTTCTGTAGTTATATAAATGGCATGGGGAGGCAAATCATGATACACAGAATAAATAAAAAAAAGAAAAAGAAAACAAACAATAACAATAATCACTGTTTTGTAGCAGAATGTGGACATGTTGGTTCAGAGGAGACCTGGTTGAAGTCCTCATAAAGTGATAGAGTGAGATCAAAATAAACCAAGTTGTTCTACCCTTAAGGTTTTTGGTCAGAGAGAAATAAAAGCATTAGTTTAATAGTGATATATGCTCAATGGAAAACTGTTCTGGAGTGGGGGTGATATTAATTGTAATCTGTGATAAGGATCCTTGGAGGAAATAAAAGGAAATGCATGCATCAGATCGTGCATTGTCATCTTTGGGGCATTGCTAGTCTCTGTCTCTTCCTTTTAGCCATTTTACTCTGAAAGACAATTATTCTTTAATCACGCCTGAATTTATTTGCTGCTCTTTCTAGGCCATCTTTACTTTTGTATATTTTTCTTTGGTAAGTAATATATATTAATAAGAACATACTCCTTCAGCTGCACATCTAAGATTTGTAGATTTAGCAAATGCTGTGGGGAGCTGTGTAGGACAATAAGAATGTTACAACTCCTGGATGATGGCAGGTGGTCAGTGGTTTGTTCTTTACTGGAAAGAATAGCAGGAGACATAGCCAGAGGACCTGAAACTTGGGGAGGCTGTCTCTCCCCTTTGTCAGGAGAGTTGACTTAATGATGTATTTCCTTAGTTCAGAAGGTATTTCCTATAAATCCAGGAAGTTTGCTTATCAGTTCGGAAGCTCAATTATCATTCAAGATGCAGATTTGGGGGTACTGCATACCCATTTAAGTCAGAGTGCGAACAGCCTTTGTGAGCACATGCTATGCAGCTTTAGAGATTCAGAACAACCAGAATGTCAGTGAGAGGAGGTGACAGTAAGGAATGCTCTGCTGGCTCCATCCCATTACTGCATTTGATTTAGAATGAATTGGGGCAAGGTTGGGAGTAGAAGCAATGCAGACATTGGTCATGAATGACAAATACTGTTTCCAAAAAGAGACCGGGTATAGAAATCATCATAGTAGGTCTTCTGGCATCTGGCAGAGGATCATGGAGATGCTGGGGAGGAGGAAGAGAGTGGTTTGCAAATACAAAAGAGAAAGTTCAGACCTCATGGAGCACAGAGTAAGAGTATAGCCATGCTGGCTACACGAAGTAGTGATACAGATATACTGCCATGGTAACCTTACACTTCATCAAGATTAACTGCAACTTTTTCTGAATCCTGGTGGTCCTTACAAAAAGGTTAAACAGAACAATGTGCACGATTTTTACTATTTAGAAGGCGGAAACACACCAGGTTGTCAAGTGTTAAAATCACTTTTCATCACAGTTCAAATGGAAAAAAGTAAGGAGGGGGCAAAAATTGCTTAGAGAGAAAAATGAACTATCATAGGACGTTAACGATACCCTTCTTTCACTGGTATTTTACAATAAAATCCTGAAGAGTTATTATTTTTTGACTTTGAAAACAATACAATATCCCCAAGGGTTCTAATAAATTTACTTAAAAAATACTCAGAAATGTTTAAACTTTCCTAACAACTGCGTTCTGTATATATAGTCAAATCTGATTTTACCAGACTCTGACATTTTGGTTACATAGAGGCTTCATCCACAATAAAAATATACAGTAGATAATAGATTTATAACCTGTTTGTTTGTATTAGGAACAGAACTAGTGCAGAACAGATAAGGAAAATATACATTTGTCAGGGGAGAATTCTTTTGCAATTGCCTGTCACATTCTGAAATAGAATGTAGTTAGTTTCTCTCCTTTCTCAGTTCAGTGAGTTTATTTTCTTAGAACCTATTCTGAGTTGGTTTTAAGGAACCAGTTCCAATTAATTGTCATATTGGAAGTAGCTCAATATATAGCCATGACTAACAAAATGAGAAATTATATCCATAGAAGAAATTCAAACCTGAGAATTAAAAATAACAACAAGAATAAAGTACTACGTATCACTGAGAAAATGTGAACTCATTGTTTAACAATTTAATGAGCTAACTGGAGGAACAGCACTCAGAGGACATGCCTGGGCATACAGTCGTTCCTTTTACAATTCACACAGAAAGAGATATCACGAGATCTTAAAAGGCAGCTCTCCGGACCAAAATGTAGCGAATGCTATTATTATATTTCTCTGTAGTGAAATGCAAAATAGAAGGCATACTTTATTGGTTCTGTGAAATCATTTCATATAGATATTCATTGGAAGGTTTCAAAACCTTGAAGATTTAAATGCTTTCTTTTGAGATATAATAGAAATCTGATAGTAAAATTAACCCAGATTTGTGTGGGTTTACTTCATTCCTTCAAGCAGTCATAGGGATTATTTACATTTTGAAATAGAAGTAAATAGAAAAAAATCATACATTCCTTTTTTATTGTTCAGTATAACTCACCTTCATAAAAGTCAACTTATTGAAATATTAACCAATCCAGCAATTGCTTTTTGTTACATGCTTCATACTGTTTGAGTAACTAACAGGAAACAAGATTAGGTGTGTTATGTAAGCCGTTGATTTCTGTCCGGGATGAATTCAGGTAAAATTGCATAATTAAAATCACACAAACTACTGGTAAGCCATTTTAAAAAGGTAATCTGCTTGGGTTTATTGGTTCAAAGTATCCAGCTCTGTGCACGTGACGGAGATCAAACAGGTTAAATATCTTACTGCTGCTAGGAACTTGATAAGAATACCATTAAGCTTCCCAAGCCATGGTTTTCCTACACTGCAAGAAATCATAAAATTATCAATATCAACATCAACATGAGAGTTAATCTGTTAAGAAAAATTCGTGATGTTTATTTTCTTTACTATAAAATCAAGATAAAATGGCATGCATCACTAATATTGCCAGCAGGAGACAAATTTTAGGGTTAAAAAGCATAAATAACCTTCTTGGAAAAATAAATCTTTTTTCATTGCTTTGTAGACTTTGAAGCTTGGAATTTTTTCTTTTTAATTGGGAAAACAATATGTATGATTTACTTCCAAGATAACATTTAGAGGCAAACCAGACTGACCATTGATATGAAAAATTTATCTTGCCAGATTTTTATATACTTGCAAGCAAATATGTTATTTTCTCTGTTAGTACTTCTAGGAGCAGAAAAACAGTAGAATACCCTGGTAGTTTCTAATCAGTATAAACTTTTCTTGCATATTTTTTCATGCTTTAATATCATCATGATTTCAAAACACATTGTTAGTTTTTCTTTATTTTTACAAAATGTTTTTTACAAATCAATTTGAAGACTCTATTTTATTCTTACTGACTAAAACAGTTTGGTTTTTCAGGTTTTTTTTCAAGGAGTTTGGTTTACAAGTATATTTTTCATGGTTCAGTTTGGAGTAGGAAGACAGGCTGCAAGCTGTAATGAAATTTCCAGTTCCTTTAACTACTTTTCCTATTGTCACAGTCTTTACACAGTCTCAGCAGGCATTACAAGGCCTCATGGTCTAACTGCTAGTTTCTACAGAGCACATGACAATCAATTTTCCTGTACCGAGGAGGATATAACTCCGTCAAAAATCATTCAACCACTGAGGAGCTTCAAGATAAAATGATATTCCAGATGCCAAGTCTTAGGGTGAAGTACAAAGCTAGAGATGAAAGAATACACCAAGATGTCCATTCTTTCACATTTATTTTAGTCCTCACTAATGTTAATCCCCCTTCACTAATCCCAAGAGCAGAGGAAAAAAATATACAAACTACCCCATGTTTATTCTAAAGTGATCTAAGGGAAAATTCCTTTCTGATCTCAAATTTTGGCAGACTGTTAAATGTGGGGACATGATTCACCAGAATAAAGCATATAATTCTATTTAGAGTTTGAAATCTCATGAGTGTAATAAAGGAAGTCACATATTTGAAAATGATTTCCCATTCCAAGTATTAAGTTTACCTTTCATATGTCTCTCTTCAGAGCTCTGTTGAATTATTACTATTATTGTTATTATTATTATTTTGCAGGAGTTAGATTACTCTTAGGAGAACAGGATATCTTCTAAATAATATGTCTTACTTTTGGTTCTACTGGGATGGGTTGCCGCGATCTGATTCTATGTTGCTGTATAGGGTTCTGGGTGCTCGTAAAAACAGATATCTTAATTGTTACATGGTTAGAGAGAATAAAGGGAATGGTGGAGAAGAGAAACAAAAGTTTGAAGCGGTACCCAGGCTTGATGAAAAACTAGAGAGAGATATGATGCATGAGGTCAGAAGCTAGGATGAGTTGAAACAGGATAGAAAGGAAGAATAAAATGAATCAAGAGGGTAGTTCAGCATTACGGAACATTATGGAAGCAGATGGTTGAGGCAAAGCCATCTGTCAGTTTGGAAGGTAGTCTTGCCCCTAAATAGTTTCTCAGCCAGGGTGACCAACTGCCCTAAAATAAGGATTAGTCAGGGTTAATTATAATCTGTGTTATTATTATTATTAGTGTGGTTAATAACTCATATTTTCCAAGCACCATGGTGAATAGAATATGTGGGGTGGGAAGAGTTGACATTGGTTAGAAAGCTTCAAATTACTTTGTGCAGCAAATAGAAGTGGCTTTGGTCTTTAAAATAGAATAAAACATAAGAGCATTACAAGGGAGAAATAGACATTCCAGTGAGGGGAAACTGAGTGAAGGACCAGAGATGGCATATCCTCTTCAGTGTCTGAAGGAGGAGGGGGAGATAGGATTAACTGGTGTGGAAGCCAGACTTGTTGGTTTGACCCACACCCAACTCCCAAACTGGAGTAATTTAATGTCTTCCCAGCTGAAGCTAGGAGGTGTGGCTCAACCCAGGTTTTGGCATAATTCTGGTTCCCAGAATTAAGGAAATTTAATTAACGTTTGACCCAAATAAATCCGTTGCAAGGCTATTTTGCTGTTGATTCCAACATTGCTTTACCCTGTCTCGTGGAGTTTCCAGCTTGGTTCTTCTGTGGGGTGACTATGTCTCTGCTATTCCCAGGTGTCTGGCCTATTGTTGCTCCCTACCTTGCTTTCTGGGGCGGTGAGCAGAGCCTCAGTGTCTCCAGTTTGGGCTTTAGATACTAGGCATAGATGATAACCACAAAATGTTGGCTGAACGTTGTGGTACTTTGACATAGATACAAAAAAGAAGTGTGGAATTTGTTGAGTCTCCTCCTATAATAGTTCAAAAGTTTTTCCATCCTGTGTAATGAAGATATGGCTTTAAATAAGTGATTGACCTCTTAGAATTCCTTTTAAGAAACAACACTACAAATAAAACTGTAATAATTATAGCTAGAAAAATAGCTCCCAGTATCCCACTATCCTAATGAATTGACTTTATTCATTCTTTCATTCTCCCTTTCAGTTACACATCATTTTTCCTTAGTTGTAACCATAGCAGAGATATAATTTACTATGCCCAATCTACTCCAAAAAGAAAATGTAATGGCTTGTATTTTAGTACCTGCTATGATCTGAATGTTTTGTCCTTCTAATATTCACATGTTGAAATCTTAACCCCCAAAAGGTGATGCTATTAGGAGGTGGGACATTTAGGAAGTGCTTAAATCATGAAGGTAGAACCCTCATGAATGGGATTAGTGCCTTAGAAGAGGCTGCAGAGAGATCCTTACCCTGTTGCAAAATGTGAAAATACAATTAGATGTATAGAACCTGAAGAGGGCCCTCACCTAACCATAGTGGCACCCTGATCTCAGACTTCCAGCCTCCAGAATGGTGAGTAATGAAGCTCTATAGTTTACAAGCTACCCACTCAATGGCATTTTGTTACAGCAGCCCGAACAGACTAAGACTCTACCCAATGTGTTGAAACCAAAGTAATTAATGAAAGACTATGCTACCACCTACCAAGCTAGCTGGTAGGTACTGTCGCTCCTAGAATTCCTATTTTTGTAAGTGGACCTGGACTGCCTTTGTGAAAAAAAGACTATTTCACTACCAGTGGTAGGAAAATCCTTGAGATGTGTAGAAAATCTTCACACTATGCTTTGTCAATATATTATCAATTTTACCTGCTGCTTTGATCTCAGATATTAAGCAAGCTCATCCTAAAGCCAGCTCCCTGAAATTTTATTTACTATCTTACTCCCCTTCCAGTTAGGGTTTTGAGAGAGTAGAAAACAGTCTCTCAGTAAAGGAAATGCAGCAATGATAAAAGCAGTCTGGACTGTGAAGAAAGGGTTAGTAAACCCTGGAGAGAGGCATGGTCGCTGTTGTCAGTTTTAAGAGTATTTCGAGATGACATTGCGATATTTAAATTTGATGACCAGGTAACTTTCAATGATGCACATAAACATTGTTCTAAAATATAGAAGAAAAATATAATTTTAATGATAGTGTTCATGGTCTGGGGGACAGGAAGTGGAAGTATTAGTTTGGTGCAAAAGTAATTGCAGTTTAAAAGGTTAAAAATAATTGCAAAATCGCAATTACTTTTGCTCTAAACTAATAGTTTTAGACAAACTGGCAAATTTGGTAAAACTTGTCTTTGAATCAGCTTGCCCCTTCTCATTCTTCTGCTTTCTCCTTCTCCTCATACTCACGGATAGTGTATCTTCCCAAATTATACAGAGGGCTTCCTGATAGATTAATTAATACAGAGGTTTTAGTGCCTTGATTACCAGCCACCTGGAAGGGCATATATTTTATTAGGAGAACCTCAGGGGACGATATTTAACCTGAGAGGTTCTCCAATAGCAGAATTTCAAGAGCTACATTCGTGGAAGGGGAGGTATTTGCTGGACTACAGCTTCCTTGCCTGTAATGACATCATAATAGAATGTAACTACTCAATATGTGTAAAGCCACCTTGAAAAATATTCAAGATCTTTGGAAAGAAAATTGAGTAGATAATCTCAACATTTAGATGAGAATGGGGAAAAGGAAATTGCAAATCATCTTTATTGAAAGAAAAGATAGCTGTGTCTGCTATGGGATTGCCCTATGCCTCTCATGTTGCTTGAAGAATGAGGAGGTAAATCCTGGGGTTATCAGAAGCCATCAAGGCAAATATTTCTCTCCAGGGATCTAGTAAGCAATTAACTGAAATCACTTCTTTGAACACTCCTGGAATATTTGGACTTATTGGTCCTCTTAACATTGTGGTTTTATTTTTTAGCAATTGGTTTAGCAGTTCTCCTAAAACTCTTCCCCTAAGGATCATTCAAAATTCTGTTCTGGTAACTAAGGCTAAGATTAGATGAGATCACTGGGAGCATCACTGAGAAGTCCCAAACTGCTGGAGTGCAGAAGCAGGGCCAGGTTGGTTCTTTGTCCTCTGGGGTCTTTGGGTAATGGGACATGTTTAGAGACATGGTAACTTTGGCATATGAAGAAGAAAAAAATCTGCAGTTGGTTTTTTGATTAATTGATAGTTGCTAAAATAGTGCATATCTATTTGAATCAAATATAAAAATATATTAAAGAAAAATAATAAAAACTAACGTTTATTTACTTTTATAAATACATTTACCAATATATGTTCGTTGGCGTTATATATAAACACTAATAGACTCCTTAAGCCAATATTTGAAGGTTTTATTAATTTCCTTTTCTGTGAAATATATTGACATAAATAAAACTATGCTATTTAGAAAGTACTTATGAATTCAATTAATTAGGCTCTTTTCCTCTCACTAATTTTCTTTTAAGAAGGCAGCCATATATGTGTTACTATAGCAGTTAATGTCACAAATTAAAGTTAAAAAATGTCCACTTGCAGAAATTTCTCTTTTCTGGTCTGAAACTACCATAACCACAATCTAGTGAAATATTGCTATAAAATTCATACCATTGTAATTGGCCACATACAGAAAATTACTTGGCTTATATTGAATATCTAATAGTAACATTATATCCACTGATATCTAATGTATTATTATTAAACATGCATTGTCTTGTTTTTATTTGTCCTCAAAGGTTAAGTGCTTTGTTCTTTATAAGCTGTCTGTCAGATAAATTAGTGGCAAAACTAATGAGGAGTAATTCTTGACCAGAATTTGCAGTCGTTCATCCCAGGTTCAAATGATTTTTATGTCTTTCTATATTTTGCTACGCAATCTTGCCCAAAGACATTCCCCCCGCCGCCTTGGGAAATAATCATTAGTTCATTTATTTTCAAAGGTTAAAGTCCCACAAAATTATGATTAAGATGTAGAAATTTAAAAAGTATAACAGGTAATGCTGTCTTTTGCATGACATTTCATGGCTAAGGAGTGTGTCTTTGTATTCCCTTCATTCAGGCAATAAAGTCAGTTTTAATGCATCATTGGTAAGCTGATGACATTGCCTGACCTGAATGAGAGGTCTGGTTTAGAAATTCTCTTTGTTCTTTGTGTTTCTGTCCTGTGACACTGCTATTTCCTTGAACATAGAGGCTGGTAAAATGGACTGTAGAAAGGATGACCTGGTATAACCTGACCTACACAAGTGCCTTGGTCTTTATTCAATTGGACCCTTTGATGTGACTTTCGAGATGTTACTACGTTAGTATTATATTGTAATGGAAGAGTTTGATTACTTTGGGAATCGATAGCTACCCTAGACATTTTTGAAACATGTCGAGCAAGATGAAGTTGCTACTTTTTCCTCCCTCCATTTTTAGACACATGACTCTATTAAGGGAAATTTAATCCTTATGTTTCTGATTCCTTTACACTTAACTCATCAAAATGTTGTTTTGTAAGAGCTCTTTGAAGTCAAGGAAGCCTTTTAAGTCATTTTTTATGAGACTTTTTCAAGCCTCTTTTCTTAGGAACAGGAAGTGGCATTTAGCCAACAGTTAACAAACTCAAACACCAAAAGGTTCAACTTGGATTTGAATCTCTGAACCCACAAGTGTTTGAATGGGCTCTTGACATGACCCATCTTTGCTATATATATAGTGCCAATAGTCATCATAACTGTTCTAATTACCAAGTTGAGTCCAGGATCTTAACTGACTGCCAACTCGCAAGTGTTTCTCTAATCAATCTACTTCTTGCTCAATTATGACTCATTTAACTTTAAAGGGAACTACTTTATTACTCAATCGGCCTAGCATTTTTTGTGACTTCTCTGAGAGCTATTTAAATTGTCACTCTCACAAAGCTAGCTAGCTAGAACTTTTAAATCCAGGCACCAGTAAAATCACCCAAGAATTCAAATCCACAAGACAAGTGAGTGTTGATTGAACCTAAAGGCTTCTACCCTCAAAGACAGAGATTATTTTAGCCACTCAGTTTTTGAGAAAAGAAGATAACATGGATCCTGCAATCCTTTACAAAAGGAAATGCACATTAAAATAACAAATGAAGCATCTGGCTTCAGAAGTTCTCTCTTGATTTATGCTCAACAGTTGTTGTAAGTATAAACTAGAGGCCATGTCTTAGAAATTCAGAGCCCAAACAAGTACAGTACTGTCAATGATAGTTCCCATTACCTAATGCATTTGCAATGATTCTCTCCAGTAAGCTTTGAAATGATCCTGGTAAGTAGTAATTCTGCAACTTGCAAATCGTGCAACAGTGAACATGCCAAATAGTGGCAGCTAATATATGTGGTTAACAACATTCGTCTCAAACGTAGCCCAGAAAGGAGTAGTGAGAAATAATTCTAGAAACAGGAGAGGTTCAGTAATTAACTTGCATGTGAAGAGAGCTCAGGCAGAATGCTACACCTCTTCTTTAGGGGTGCTGTGATTCAGTGCTCTGTATGCAGTGTTTATCATTCAGGCCAAGAGGGCTGGGGATACAGAATATACTTGTACAGATATATTGAGATGGCTTAGTGGCTAAGTACCCAGGGGGCCGAGAATCAGACTGCCTGGTTCAGAACCTGACACCATCCATCACAAGATCTGTGATCTTGGGAAAATAGGGAAAATAATAGAACGTATCTCCCTGGGCTATTGTGAGGATTAAATAAGGTAATACAGGTACAGTACCTGATAGATACTCGATAAACTGTGTTCACGTTGGTAGTGGTGGTGATGATGGTGACGATGATGATGATGATGATGGTGATGATGATGTACAGGCCAGGGAATAGTATAATAAGGAAGTAGTCACTCAGGTATAAATGACACACTGGGCGTTATGAGCTTTTCACATTCTTTTATCTTCCTAGGAATTCTCATCCATGTCCCTGGCTTTACGTGATACTTGTTTATTGACAATTCTTAAAACAAGTCCTCCCTCTAGGCCTATCTCAGAGCAAGGCCTATAGGCCACTATTAGCCTAATTTTCAGCTCCTCTTGCTGAGCTATAGGCTTTTTCTCCAACTTGTGTGTTTTTTTCATACCCATGACTTTGCACACGGTGTTTGCTCCCTTTATCTTTGATGCCCCTAATTCTTGTTCATCTGGAAAATTTCTACTCATCCTTCAACTCAAGCACCATGTCCTCTGTAAAACCCTCAAATTCATTTTTGCTGAGTCTTCCCTTTATGCTTTTATTGCACTTTACTCACATTTTATTAAAGCATTCACCCTATTGTGCTGGAAATCACTTACACGTTTGTTTATCTTTACACTCCCCTGTGAGCTTTGTGAGGGCAGGGCCTGCATCTGACATCTTTGGGCGCCAGCACCTAATATGGTGCCTAGCATATGGTAGGCATTCAATAGAAACTTGGTGAAGAAATGAAATATGTCTAGTGTAATAACAGGAAAGTAAGGTGAGTTGAAAATAGTTTTGGTTTTATCAGTTCCACTTTTACTATAATGGATTCTGGATTTTATATCTCAATTCTCCTTGTACTTCAGTCACATCTAGCAAATTTGAGTGTCTTAGAAGTCTGCATGTATGGGTGAGTTTTATCTTTCTCTGTGAAGGATGTGCACCAGTGCTCTATGCAAAAAGAGTGCATGTTTCTATTTCCTATATATTGAATATCATAGCCCAGATCTCAAAGCAGCTCAACCATGATAGAGGTTTTCCTTATTGTTAGATCAGTGCCTACCCTAGAGAAGACACACAGCATTTGGTGAATGAATGTGTGAAAGCAGAGGAATAACGCCGTGTTTCTCTGAAAATAAGACCTAGCCGGACCATCAGCTCTAATGTGTCTTTTGTTGCAAAAATATATGTAAGACCCGGTATTATATTATATTATATTATATTATATTATATTATATTATATTATATTATAAAAACCCAGTCTTACATTACATTATATAAGACCCGGTCTTATATTAAAATAAGATATTAATTTTTTACTCCAAATATATATTAATATATATTTTTATATATTATATATAATTATATATATTTATATTATATATAATTACATATAATTATATATATTATTTATATGTATATATAATATAATATTAATATATATTAATATACATAATATATATTTTATGTATTTTATAAGTATAAATATATAAAAATTATATTAATCTTTACTCCAAAAGACAATGGTCCTGATAGGTCTTATTTTTGGGGAACATGGCTGTATCTGGATAAATTAAGTTGAAAACTAAGTTTTTTCTTCACACTTATTCAGATAGTTCCTTCAGTTCCTTAGAGTGATTTTCTAGTCTTTAGAGTGACTTGTTGCATTTAGCACGAACTCTATGAAATGCCAATGTCAAAGTCTCTTCCTTTTCCATTCTCACTGATAATGATAACTTCACACTGTTCTCTCCAGTCTGGGACATGCCGAGGAACTTGTACACAACCTTCAAAGTCCAACTGCATGTGCTCTATGAAAGTTGCAAGTCACCAACTGTGAATGATTAATGTGTATGAGTCAAACAATTACGTTTGCGAACTAATCCTAGAAAAAGTGCTACATACTTCGTTGTTGAATATCACTGTGGTCACCTTCAAAGTACTCCCCTTGGGAAGCTATGCACTGACGCCAGCACCTAGTCCACCTTTCAAAGCAATTTTGGAACTCTTTTTCTGGAATAGTCATCAGAGCTGTCATCGTATTACCCTTGATGTCCTGAATGTCATCAAAATGTCTTCCTGTCAATATTTCCTTTATCTTTAGGCAAAGAAAGAAGCCATTGGGGGTGAGATCAGGTGAGTAGGGAGGGTGTTCCAATACAGTTATTTGCTTACTGGCTAAAAACTCCCTCACAGACAGTGCCGTGTGAACTGGTGCATTGTCATGATGCAAGAGCCATGAATTGTTGGTGGGAAGTTCAGGTCGTTGTTGTCTAACTTTTTCACGCAATCTTTTCCACATTTCCAAATAATAAACTTGGTTAATTATTTGTCCAATTGGTACAAATTCATGATGAATTATCCCTCTGATATCAAGGTTAGCAACATCATTGCAACAGGTTCGCGAATTTAATTGTCACACCTGTATGACCAAGATATGACTTAAAGCTCAGCAGATGCCCTGAGTATTTTGCTTCAGAGCCATTATTTGAATTCTGAACCCATATGAAAATATTCCTGTTTTTTTTTCCACCCAGAAATGGGAAATCTAGAACCAGTCAATTGCTGAGAGCACCTTGAAACACTGTGCCCTCAGAGATTCTCTATATAAGAGATGTGACTAAAGGTCTAGGTCACTCTCTTCCACCATTTCACAGCCATCATGTTTAGCTAAGGTGGTCCTAAAGGTTCTTTTTTCTTTAAACTACCAGTCATAACTCATTAATTAGTCATGACATTAATTTAAACACAAAAGTATATTTTATATAGTAAGAGTAAGTATTGTTCCATTAGTTTTTTTTTTTTTTTTTTTTTTTTATACCTCTGTGTTGGGGGTGGTGTGTGGTGTGATGTGTGTGCTTGCTCTTGATGTAAAATTTATTTCTTACTCTGGGTTGCAGTAAGAACAGTATGAAAGCTGCTGTCTGAAAACTCTGAAGCAATCTGGGGTTTGGCTGTTGATCAAGGAATCACAACCACCCTGTAATACCAAACAGCTAAACTGGAACAAGGCTTAGTACAAACTCACATATGTCATGTGGCTTTTACCAGTGCCAACTCTCAATTATTCATAGAAATAGAAGACAAGAATATCTTGGATAATTTACAAATTTCATATTTTTCATGTCTAATTTTACTCACTTTTCCCCTTAGTTTGAGGAACGTGTTGACTATTATGTGTCAATAGAACTATTCTAGATCAGAGGGAGATAACAATGTAAAAGTCAGTCTCTGAACCCATGGAATGTAAGATATTTCCAAACACAATATCTTATAATTTTGAGTTACAAAATTGTTTTATTTTTATCTCTTCTAGGCCAGCTGTCAACCTTCTGTGATAAAAAGGCTAACAAACAGAAATTGGTCAAATATGTGAGCAACCAAAAAAAAAATTAGGAAAAAATATGAGTCTCAAAAACACATAAATAGCCCCTTGGTATTTGAGGTAATAGGGGAAGCAATAATGTCACTCACAAGTTTGATTTCTTAGGTTGGCAAAAGTCTAAAAATCTACTGTTCTATCTCTGAGTGTTGTCATTGTGGCTATTGTCATTGAACATCTTGGATTTTCTTCCTAGGAGGGGAATGAGAGGGCCTGCCATGTAATTCTGATGCAGACTTTGAATTCTTCTCTGGGAGCAAAGATAACATTGGACGTTATTTTTTCCCTTGATATTTATCTTTCCCTATTTCTAGTTGTTCCATGATGGATTGTAACATTTAAGGATCACAGAGTAAAATCCCTTCAGCATAATCACTCATAAATATTCTATGTTTCGTTAACCATTAAAGTAAGGAAAACAACACACTTACTTTTTAAAGAAGAAAAACAAAGGCTATATATCATGGCTTCTAAAAGAGTTTTCCATGTTTCATTTACACTGGAATTTCAAAAGCTGACAATATCTTTCCTTTCTGCTCCTTTATGTAGTGAAAAGTTTCCCATGTAAGTTTGATCATTCTAGTTTAAAATATTTATACAATCACTCATGTACTCAAATACTTTTATGCAATAGAATTCTACAGTGTAAGCACTTGATAGCTTCTATACTCCTGTTTTTTTTTTCGTTCAATAAATTTAACTTGTCTTAACTATCATATAATTTAACTTTATGATCCATTCTACTTTCCTGCAGAAAATCTTCTTTTAAACATGATTATATACTTCAAGAATGGAGCTGCTAATTTTTCAATGAGTTGCATTTTTTATGGTTGCTCCCCCACTTCCTGGTAGCATATTTTGGATGACACATCCATAGCAACGGCTGTTTTATTTATAAGTAAACTGAAGAAGAAACATGGACTTTGACTTGCCTGGGCGTACAAAAGCACATCCAGATTGTAATTGTGATTATGTCCACTGGTGGTGATGTGGTCCAGGGTTTATCAGGATTTCCAAAGAAATCTGTTCTGTGCTGGCAAATTTATCAGCCATTACCACATGAAATGAAACACACTGATGTGGAAATGTCTATTCGTTTAAAACATACTTTAACTTTAGTGTTTAAAAGCAAGTATAAGTTAGAAATAGAGTTAAACTAATGGACAATCTGAGTCCACTCAATAATTAGTTCAATAAACATGCTGAGTATTTATTATGTTAGATATTGTGAGGACTACAAAGATAAAAATAGAATGTCATCTTCCACTCAAGGAACTGAGTCCTGTGGAGTAGATATATGCATGTATAGTAAAATGTGAGGCAATATATGTTAAGATCTGAAATAAGTTACGTGAAGATCAAATGGGTTCAGAGGAATGGAGAATGTCTATTTCTAGAGTGGATTACGTCTGGGTGTATGATAAGGAAGGGGGTGGGGGTCCTGAAGGAGGAGTAGGATTTAACCTAACATTTAGGTTAAGGAGACTGAAGAGAATTCCAGAATGAGTAAGCAGATGAATAAATGTTGGTTTACCATTTTGACATAAGAGTGTAGTGAGGGTGTCAATAAGGCAGGTTGGAGCTTGATTTTTGAAGGTCTTGAATGCCACAGTACAGAGTTTACGTTTTTATATTCTGTTGAAAAGTTCATAATGTTTTAAATAAGAATATGACACAGTCTTGTCACTTTTTTTTTTTTAATCTACTTTGGTTTTATTTTTTATTTTCTTTTTAATTTTTAAATTTTGTTATTTTTGTGTTATTTTGACTTTATTTCTTGTTTGTTAGTTTTAGGATGATAAGTAGTAAATAGCTAGCAATAAGTAGTGGTGCATTAGAAAAAAGAGAAGCGAGAGGGAGATTGTCCACTTTGGATGTGATCAGAATAGTCAACAGGAAAGGGAAGCTCAATATAGTAAATAGGAAGGCAAAGTGAGAAGGAGAGATCTTGATAGTCAAATGGAACAGATTTGGTAATGATGGACTGGTAGTTGAGGGCAGTAGAGGACTATTGCAAAGATTTTGTTTTTTTGTGACACAGTAGATAGTAAAATCATAATGAATTCATGGCTCACTGGAAAAGGAAGAGTATGTTTTGTGGTAGTTGTGAGGAATCAATGGGGAAATGATTATTTTTGTTTGGGCCAAGGTAGATGGAAAAACATACTTAGAGCTGTGCTTCTCTGATTTTCACACACATCCAGATCACCTGTGGGGCTTGTTAAAATACACGTTCTGATTCAGTAGGTTTGGATGGAGTCTGAAATTTTGTTTTTCCCCTTAACTTCCAGGAGATGACAATTCTGCTGCTGATTCATGTAGCAAAAATCTAGAGCCTGGGAAAGAAGTTAGTTTAGGAAGACTTAGAGGCCATTTTAATAGAGGTCATAACTAAAGTAATGGGGCCAGAAGACACTGACATTACAGAATATAGAATAAAAGAAAAGAGGGAGGTGGACAGAGTCAGCAGATATGCCTAAACAAGAGGGTCAGGTGAGGAAGTCAAGCCAGCAAAAATACTAGGAAGGAATAACCAGAGTTGTTTTAAGAAAACGAGGGATAATTACAATCACGGAAGCCAGTAGAAAAGTTTGAAAAAATATCGTGCTTGCCAGAGTCAAATGCTAAATCGATCCAAATGCATGAGGATTGAGATCAGGAATGGGAATTAGCAAATTTTCAGACATTTCTTTCTGTAAAAAGTTAAGGGTATAGACTGGATGATAGAATTGAATGAAAGATAAAGATGAAGCAAAAAATAGGTGTAGATTGTATTATTTTTAGACAAGTGTTGGTGTATAGCAGCATGCACATAGTTTCTTGAGAGTACTGTTGTTTCAAAAGGGGATTTTATTTTTTGGATAAGAAGACTGTAATGCATTATAAGTCAAGTGAAAGGAGCCAGTAGAGAAACAAGGTGATGACTTCCAAGAAATATGAAGAGATGTCTCAACAGCACAGAAGAAATTAGCTTTGGAAAAGAAGAGGGATATTTATATGTTTCAGTTATGCATTGCTATACGGCAAACCACCTCAAAACTTAGAGGCACAAAGCAACATCATTTTATTATTTCTCATCCAAGATGGATCCTCTATGCTTCATCTCATCTCAACTGGGTTGGCCTGAAGTGGTTGCAATTGGCATCAGAATGTCCAAAATATCAGACTCATTGGTGTTACCCTTTAGCTTGGATGCCTGAAATGCTGAGGCTTCTCTTTTATCTTCTAGGGCCTCTCCCTCCCCTTGGCCTTTCCAGCAGGATACCTGGATATGTTTTACATGGTGGCTCAGGGAAGAGAAAGCTGCAAGACCTCTTAACACCTAGGCACTGAAGTTCACACAGCACCACAGCTGTCATATTCTGAAAGTCAAACTAAAGAATTCTGTAGGTCATGGTGAAGCTGAGATTCAATTTTTGGGAGAATGATGACACAAGGGCCTAAATGCAGACAAGCACAATACCCTGGGGCTCTTTTATAATAACTTACCACATTGCTTCTAAGACAAAATGAGAGGAGATAGGATCAGTGAAGATAATGAACATTTTGAAGTGAGGAGGGAATTTGAGATAGTTCAGGTTGAAGGGCTTCACTCAGCATAGACTGAAAGCAGCTCATCTCAAATGATGCAGCCGTTTCTAAGAACCACAGTATGATCCCATTTTCTTGTAAAATATATGTTAAATCACTCTGGAATTCTGAAATAAAGCTGCAGTTAGGAGATGCAACAATGATAAGAACTTGATTTTAACAGACATTTTCTTTTCCTTTTTTTTTGAGTAAAGTGTTTTTGAAATGCATATGTCATTTGCCCCTTTATATTTAATGTGATTTTAGTAAAAATAATGTCAAGAACTGTGAAGGATCTGAGATTGTATTATAATAATTGCAATCTAACAAGTGAATTTGCTGCAATTTCTTGGATGCTGATGGAAGACAAGAGGCTCATGTGTCAGAGATAAAGAACTTCCTTATTTATAGCAGTAGCAGCATCCAGAACATCCATATTCTCTTGGACTATTTCCCTCAGCCCTACACCTCACAACAAAGGGAAGAAGGCGGGTGACATCTGAGCACAATGGGTCGTGTTAGAGAAGTGTGACCCTATGAAACCTGCCTTTTAAAATAATGGGCAGTAGGCATGCTTGTTATTTTTTAGAGGGAAATGTAATTTTTATTATGCTGTAACAGAAAGTATGTCTGTCCCCGATTATGCAAGGAGACACCACGTTTATCTTTCAAGGCTGCAGAGAGAGACTCTACCTCTGTTTGTTATACAAACATCCTTGAAAAAGTAGTCCTGAGCAAAGATAGCCAGTGCCTCTGTTTGCAAGACAGGCAGAAATGTAGGCGCCCCTTGGAGAATTCTCTTCCAACAACTAATTTTGAAATATTATTTTATTGTGTAAGAAATGGTCAAACTAAAATCCAAATAAATTTCCTCCATGAAAAATATTTTATAGTAACTTCAGTACTTAATTACTTAAAAAATACTTTTCATTTTAAATTTATAGCATGCTTATTTACATGTAAAATCTAATATCAACAAACTTTACATAGAGAAAGAATAAATAGGGTTTTCCCATTATGATTCACACTGGAGCCTGGGTGATTTATTGGCATTTTTAAATAAAAGTTTTAAATTGTGGTTAGATGTACACAGATTGTCGCTGTGGTAGGATTTCCACAGAACACATTAGTAGAAAATATGAAATAATCTTGAAACACGTTTGAAGCTGTGCTGAATTGAAGACTGAATAAATGAATTCACTATGCACATTTAAAGAGGAGATAAGGATGAAAGTGTTATAATAGAAGCTGTAAGCCATTTAGAATACTGATTTCAGGGTTTATGTTTGACTGAGTCTTTGGGGAAATCATAATCATCAGGGTATTGGTGGGCCTTCTGGGATGAGACGTCATGACCCTCCCTAGGATGACTCTGTGCAGGTGTCTTTGGCTTTATTCCTTAGATTACAGGTCATCTCAGGGCCTTCTCAATATTTCCCATGGGACAACTGGAGCCAGTTAGGATCTAAGGCATGTCCAGGCCTACAGATGCTCCAAGGGATTTGTTTCAAGCCAGGAGGTGGGGTGGACATACTGTGGATTTACATTTCAAATCTATCATGGGGAGGAATGGATCTGATGCAGCCCCGGGGGTAATGGATCTCTCCAAAGCAGAATAGGAAGCTTAGAGTGCCCACGGAATGCTTTCACTTATGGGTGAAGTTTGAGAACAGTACTTGCTAATCTTTACGTAGTTGTTATATTTTTCTGACAGCTTTAAAGATACCTAATATAGCTTATCTATACAGACAGATACATATCCTATTGGATCTTTAGGTTTACTCAACAGGTCATTATGGGGGGAGGGTTTTAATTCTGAATCACAGGTATATTGTTGTGGGTATGAAGAGATGCTCAGCAAGGAAGGCAGGACATGAAATGGAATTCAAAATGTTCAATTTGTGACTTCACGCTTGGAACAGTAATATTAATTAAATTTCCTGTTGTTTTCTGTTAAATTTATGTTTGCATTTATTTTCTTTGGTGTAGGTCAGTTCAAAATACAATTGAATTTGAAGGGGGGGACACTAAATTAATTATTTACAAATATCTTCTAAATGTTCCAGTAGTGTCTGGTAACTTGAAATACTGAAGTGTTTTGAGGCTATAGCATTAGTCAATATAGCTAAAAAGAGTAAGGAAAGGAGTCAATGGAAAGAATATATGTCCCAATATCCACTTCTTTTCCAGCATTCAGCATGATTAATGTTATTATTATTTTTTCCTGTGACCACGTTAACCCTTTCCTAAATACTGGCTGTCTAGATACATGCCCATTTTCATATTACTTCTCTAAACATTTACTTCCTTATTATTTATTACCTTTGCTTTCCTATTTACTGTTTTCTTATTCTCTCCTTTCCCCCTTCCATTTCATATTTTTTGAATGCTTGTTTTTACGCTGGGTGTTTTTAATTTTTTTCGAGAGGCAGAGTATTACTACCAGAATAATGAGGAAATGGATTTAGAGAAATTGCACAATACTAGTTCTGTAGAAAAACTCATACTTAACGTTAGGAGATTTTCATTTCCAGGTGGGAATCTTTATCATATAGACTAATCTTTGGCTTCCTCTGCAATTTTTAAGATTGACTATACTATCCAGGCTAACTGTGTGGGGTGATCATTGAAAGGAACACTGGTTTACAGAACCAAATCTGTCACACCCCAAGCAAATGACAATGCTGACATAAAAGTGAGAAATAAGACCTCCTTAACCAAACTCTAGGCTTTTTAACCTATACTATTAGACTTTTTAAAAAAGCATAGAAATTATTTGCCAAAAGCCCCTGGCATGCAGCCAAGCTGACAAACATCAGAGCGATGCTTTCCGCTGGGCTGGCTGTGTGAGGATAAGGAGCAGGGAGTGTTGGTAGAGGGAGCCAAAATAATAGGGTGATAAGCAGAGGAAAAGCCTCAGAAGAGAACAGAGCCTAAATCAGATGCTGCCATTGTACAGTCAATTGCGGGGAAATGACTGTCATGAGAGACCACCCTAGTCATCCAAAAGTCATACGTGGCTTTTTGAGGACCTTCTGACTGCTGGTATCATGACAATGCATCTATTCCCAGTAGTTATCACTATGTCACCTTGTTTTTGGGTTGAAAGGACTTTGGAATCATGCAATTATATTTCCTTGAAGACATGTGCCTGTGGCACATCTGGGTGGGGAAGAAACACAGTGATGTGGCAGGAAACGATGATGAGGAGAGCAGGAAAAAAGCACTTACCCCGAAGGGCTGGATGAAATTGTGCAAGTAATAACACAACAGAGACCATTTACTGATTGATTGCGATCAGCCAGGCTTAATGCTAGGATGTGGAGAATTTAGTCAAGTTGAATTTAGTCCCTGCCCTCAAGCTTATAGTCTGATGCAAATCAGCCAGAAGCTAAGGAATTCACATGCACTGAAGGTAAACCCAGTGCTTCTTGATGCCAGACAAGATAAAACAAGACAAAATATCAGAAAAACAATCAACAGATGCTTTACTACAGAGATATTGAAAGAAAGCCTGTTTCCTCTTCAGCCAAGAAGTCCCCTTCCAAGCAGGGGGCAGAAATCTCTCCATGGATGCAATGTACCAAGGTCTTGTAGAAAGGAGCAAGGAGGACATAAGGGACAGGGAGAGTGGGCCGACCTGGCTAGAGTAGGGAGGGCAGGACCAATGGCAAGGACAGAACCAGACATGCAAATCATTATCTACCCACTGGTCAGATATTTGCTTTTGATAGATGTACCCACCCTCCAAACAGGGTACATTGTGTGTGCAAACACCCAATAAGGTTTTTGTTCTGAAAAGCAAGAGAAAAAGTCCAGCATTACCATTCCTCTCCATTTCTCTCTTTTAATCCTCTCCATTTCTTTTCTCATCCCTTACTTCCCACTACAATTTGTGGCTCATTATATCTCAGGAACTGTTCTTTCTGCCAGAGCAGGCACGAACTTGGACTTTACCATAAAGAAGGTCATTCTCTGTTAAGAAGAGAGATTGGAATAGAAGATGACAATATAGTGCATTTAAGTACTAATGGAAACATGCTCAAAGTATGACGAGACCCTGAAGATGGAATCTCTAATTCTAGAGCAGGAATTTTTTTTTTTTATTAGTTTCAGGTGTACAAAGCAACATACTAGACATTTACACCCCTCTCAAAGTGCTAACGCTCCCCCCCAAGGGAGGAATTTTAAGGGACCATTTAAAGAAGGGTGACATTTATGCAAACTTTGAAAGATAACTAAGAGCTTACTAAGTATTTGGTTCCAGAAGTTCGGAGGTCAGTTTGGAGAGAGAAAAAGATAATACTAGGCAGATACACACCACCAGAATGTGAAAAGGGATAAAAATGTATGAGGAATTCAGGACACTATAAGGTTATTGTGTAGGAAAAAAGAGCTAGAAATAGGACTAAGGTTTACAAGGAGACGGGGGCAGATAAGGAAAGGCGTTGCTTGTTGCCGTGTACCTCCGTGTGGGGGCATCTGCTCCGAGCATGCCTTTCTGTGGGAGCTGCCCCTCATTCACAACCTTGCTGAAGGTGTGAGTCAAGTTCACATGTTTGTCTCTGGCTATTCCTGGCCACAGCTGATTGGACAAGAGGTAGTTAAATGACCCTAATGGAACCAAACGTAGACTGGATTGAATGCATCAAATGACTTCTCTTCAAAAATACTAGCTATGGATCTTATCAGTGTGTGATGGACATGCGACCAGAGGTCTCTTAGAGCTGGGCTGAGGCAGCCCTTCTCCACCCTGTACGCTTCTGACATGAAGCTCTCAGGTCTCCAGAGAGAAACAAGATGATAGAACAGGCACTCAGAGAGAAGTAGAGACATGACATCACCTGACTCATGAGAGCGGTTCTTCAGGTGCTCCTTCTGCTTTGTGTGCCGTGAGGAGCTACTGTAACTTTGAATAAATGTGTCTTTTTTGAGGGGGTCAATTTATGTTCTTTGCAAACAAACAATACTCAAGTGCATGCTGTTCTGAAGAGTTTGGAGTTTATCTTGTCGCTTAGGAGACACCATGAAAAGTATTAAGCAACAGGTAACATAATCAGATTTATTTTGTGTCATAAAATAACTTGGCTATAATGTGGATAGTGGTTCAGAGAGGATCAAAGTCAGGAGAGAAAAATGCTCCAAAGCCACCAGATTAATCTGGGCAAGGGTTGAGGAATTCCTGAGCTAAGGAAAGGAGGTGGGAAAGGAAACAGAGCTAAGAGATTTTCGGAAAACTCAGACAACAGGATTCAGTAAGGACTTCAGAAGGAGATAGGTATGCAAGTGAAAAAAAAAAAAGAAATTGGTTTCAGAGACACTGAGGTATGGGTAGGTCATTCCCAGAGTTATAGGCTCCTAGGAAAGTTCTGGCCTTCCACATAGAGGTGGTAGTTGAAACAATGGGTATAAAAGTGATTGCCAGTGGGCAGTGAGTGGAATAAGGAGTGTAAAGTTCTAAAAACAAAACTAGGAAAAACAACAATACTCAAGGGACAGGCAGAGAAATAAGTTGAGAAAAAGACTGATGAGGAATGAATAAGAAGAAAAAAAGCCAGGAGAGCAACGACCAGATTAAAAAAAGAATAATAATCATTTCAAAAAAAGGTGTCAAATGATGCAGTAAAGTCAATGAATATAAGACTTGGATTTTGATATTTCAAGGAGCATGGTGGATTCCATCATAAGGCATGCTGAGACCTAAGGAACAGACTGATGGACTCAGCAAACACTGGTTTGGGGAGCCACCCGGCAGAGGTTTTTACCTGCAGGGGTAAGTGGGTGTCTGCAGCCCTGCATCAGAAGAGGCTTGATGTCCAGGAAAGGCTGTTAAGGATTTGTTGAACACTACACATACTTGCAAGTCTGGGAATTTAAATATTTTTAACCATAGCTTCTTTTATTCTGAATTTTAGCAACCTATCTAAGGGTATTTAACAACTGCATTTTTTCCCAGGCTTAAGAAATGCAAAAGGGCAAACCTCCCACTTTGCTAATGAGAGAAAGCCATTACAGTCTAACCAAAATAATTTCCTGGCTAAGTAAGATAATTTAAAGAACCTGGAAGAGTCATAAATGCAAATCAGTAATTTTTATATGATGTTTATTTACCCCTCCCAGCTGAAGTCACTACAGATCTAGGTCTATTCAGTCCTGATGGGACCACGCCCAGGTGACCTGCTAAGGGGCCTTCCCATCCCTAGTTCCAGGGTTCCATATGGCTGTGGATTCAGAGCTGGAGGCACTCTGAATCTCAGCCTCCTGCAGGTGGGGCCTTCGTCTTTCTGTTTCTCACATCCCTATATGTCTGTCCTCAGTGGATTTTGCTCTCTTCTTATCTAGACTTCAAGTTCACTTGCCACCTGTACTCTTACTGCTTTCCTTTACTATCTGATAAGAACTCCATGGACTCTGACATTGACATGAACCAGACCTGAATAATTCTGAGTTCCGCTGGGATCTCAGCATTGAATCAGCAGAGTGAGTTTCCCACAGTTTCTCTCCAGCTGCCTCCACCTCTCCATTTGGCTGCGTTCCTGAGGGCTCAGCCTGCTGCTCCCCATTCATTAAAGTTCATAATTTTTAATCACCGATAAATAGCTGCTTTAACAGAGAAAGCATTCAGTTTGTTTCTGTATTTTTTTCACAGACAAACTGAAGTTAAATAGAAGAAACAAAGTATCACATTCCACTCCAAGCAGTGGGTACTTCACTTGGAAACATTTCCGGAATGTCCCTGTAAGGTCATTGATGTATGTGAGTGAGCAAAGCAGAGGACGTGACCATTTTTCAGTGCAGTGCTGCTGCTTTGCAGTGAACAAGAAAATATGAGGATGTCTCTGAAATTCTTGCTTCAGAATTAAGAGTCCAAACTAATGTTTTAGGAATTGGTTAAGGAAAACCTCAGATGTGATTGACATCCTGTTGTAATTCGATTGACAAATAATCCTGTTTATATAGCATTTTCTTTTTCTAAAACAAAATTTGGCATTTTTCCTATTGAAAAAACTGATATTAAAAACAAATTTTATTGTCTTGTGAACCTGATTTTCCATTTGCTATTAGAGATATTAGAAGGAAATATGGTAAAAATGCAATACAAGTTTTAAAAATGTGGTTCTAATGAAATATATCATTGCAGTACAAATCCGAAATTATTTCCTGTGTATAATGTTATTCTTCACCTCCTCCGTCCTTAAAACAAAACAAAACAAACAAACAAACAAAAAAACAGAGAAAAACCACAAATTAAATTGATCCATTGTTTAGTTGGTCTTGGAAACATTTTGGCTTTAATTCTTACATTGTAGAGTTTTGATATTTTAAAAAAATAATGATCATTGATTATTTCCAGTTTGGAAATGTTTTAAGTTATTTTTGAACAGTAACTGATTTTAATATGTCTTAAAAAAAGCAAAAATAAAACCCTGTTAAACCAATATTTCAGGGTGCAGGTATGTTTTCTGCTTTGATGAAATATTTAGGTAGTTTTTGACCAGAGAAGATCAATAGAATAGGGCTGAACACTGTATCAATATATTGAAATTCTTTTTATTCCCAGATCACAAATGGACAACAAGAGCTTTGCTCTTAAAAAATGAGTATTTAACCACTAAAAATAGCTCATAAATGTGAAGTCACTAAAAAGACATCGTGAACATGGGAAAATGAGAGCCTTGTGACTCGCTTTCTGTGATAAGAAAATTTCCAAGTACTTTAGGGACTGGAATGGGATACCAGACCGACTCTCATTCCTTCCCCAGAGGCGCTTATTTTGGGAATGCTTACACATGATAAAAGCATGTTTTTACATTATATACTCGGAAATAAAATATAGTCTACTCGCTGTGTTAGTGGCAATAAAGACAGCACTCTCCTGCCAGCAAAGTCAGGGCTCAGTTGGTGGAGAAATCAGATTAGGAACTTCATTAGCCTTTCCCCGCCTGGCGGTGAGGCCTGATTGAATAAGGTTAAGGGAGGCCAGCGAGAAAACCAACAACTGCAGGAATCAGTGTTAATCAAGTGCAGTGTGTCTTGTGGGTATTTGAGCAGTTGGAAAGACCTCAGAATGTACTTTCTCCTTTTCCTGTCTCCCATTAATCCCTGGAATTGCCCGTGTCTTGTAGATCCCAGAATGGGAAGTGTCCACTTGGAAATCATTTTAAGGTTAATTGCTCTTAGGGGACTCTTGCCATGTTTCTCTTGCTGGCCCCTCTCCACATTGACATTATCCTTTCCTATGGAATCTGGAAGCACCCACGGCCTCTAGAGATAGAGGCCAAGGAAATGTGAATAGGGAGGGGCTTGTTCTCGCCTCTCTGTCCTCCCATCTCAGACCACAGGTTGGCGGTGCAGCCCAGTGTTAAGAGGGAAGTGATAGGGTGGGTGAGAGTAGCCCACTCTATCATGAGAGTTAGCCTCAGGCATCTGCGTCAGGGTATCCAGAATTACATTCACCTCTCTTCTCACCCACTACCCACTGCAGACTGGACCTGTGGTAGGAGCTGAGGCTCTTTCTGGCTCTTAGCACAGGGAGCTGAAAGGTCTAAAAATCTTGCTACTGCTGGTATCTGGACAACAGAATCAGACCTCCAGGCATCTGATCTGCTAATAAGATAACCAGAAAAATTTGGGGGAGAGCTAGGGAGTGTATTGAATATTAGTACCGGTTTTTATGAAAATGTCATATTAGTTTGCTTTCTGTCCCCTGTAGTTGTAGCCTACAGAAAATCAGAGTATGTCTTGCTCAGTTACTAAGCTCTAAAGGAGAACAGCTGCAGTAAGGAAAGAATTCTCTTGGCTTACATGTATTAATATTACCTTGTGGCTTCTTAGGACATATATACTTGTAAATACAACCTTGTTTCATTCCTAACAGCAACCATATTATCTGATGCCTTATATTTTTATAGAAAGAGTAGATCAGCCCATGTTTGAGATTCTGCCTTTCTTTCTTAATAGATATATGTCCTTGGCAGTCACTTAACAGCTCTGAGCCTCAGTATCCTCGCCTGTAAAACCAGGAGAAATAACACCATTCAGGAATTTTATTAGACATAATATATTGTGCTTATTATACCTGCTACATAGCAGGTATTTAACAAATAAGCAGTATGTACAATTGATTAAAACCTCAGGTGTCATGTACTTTATACTCCTGATAAGCATTATAGAGACAGCTTGCATTGCCTTAGTTCCCAATCTTTTATGTTGTCTCTCAGACTACCTCATAGATAACTGAGTTTGGAATCTCTAAGCTTGTGGTTCTTAATCTTTTATTGCTGAACAATCACCTGGAAAATTTGTTAAAATACAGTTTCCCTGGACCCATCTATTGAGTTTCTAATTCTGTAGGTTTGCAGTGAAGCCTATAATTGCATTGTGAAAGCATCCGAAATATTTTTGACCCAGGTAAACAGACTGGCCACAGTTTGAAAAACAAGCCTCTGTGTATGAAATACCGTGTATCCACCTGAGTTTTGTTTGGCTATCATTTAACAAGTAGCCAACTATGTTCAAAGCATTATGCCAGGATATTTACACACATTGTTATTTATCTTACGGATAGTCCTATGCTACAATAATTAGTGTCTTGGTTTTGTACTGAAGAAACTGAAGCTGGTCTAAGCCAGATGGCTCCCTCACTCACAAGTTTGGCTCCTGGGCTGAGATGACTGAGGGCTATTACTCATTCTTTATTTTGTGTTGATCACTTTTTTTTGTATACAGAGGGTGACAAAAAAATGTATACACATTTTAAGAAAGGAAAAAACTGTATTAAAATTGTAATACTCAATATCTACCATTAATAAAAGATGGGTACAAGTCATGTGTATTCATTTTTTGGCACCCTCTGTTATATATATATATATACACACACACATATCTCCCTAATTGATATAGTATTATGTTTGTAAGATATATTCTTATTGGTATATGTTCTATAGTTCATTTACACTGCTATGTAATTCTCAATTGAATGAGTATAATAGACATTGAAGAATAACCAAGACTAAGAATAGTATCTGTTGAGTCTGAATTTAATTTCCAGAACAGCATTATTTTGGTGTGAGTTTAGTGAGTCTTTCTGAAAACTCCTTTCAAGTAAGGTAGGATTCTGAAAGGCACTTTTTGATTGACTACAGAAAGGAACTGAGAAGCATCTCTTTGCATGGGTCATTATCATAGCCTGAAGGCTTTTGAGTGGGCACTAGACCTGGTCCAGTCCTTTGCAAGGTCTAGAATGAGTTGGAGAAATCTTAAGCAGGCTTAGGGTCAGGCAGCAGTCCAGTCTATTGGTGCATATACAAGACTAGGCAGAGATTTCTTTTTTAATTTTTAAAAATTAAATTTATTGGGGTAACATTGATTAATAACATTATATAACTTTCAGTCGTACCAATTCTATATATAGCACATCATCTGCATATTCTATTGTGTGCTCATGACCCAAAGTCAAATCTCCTTCTATCACCATACATTTGACCTTCTTTACCCTCCTTATCTTCCCCTGACCACTCTCATTCCCCTCTGGTAGCCACTAAACTGTTGTCTGTGTCTATGAGATTGTTTTGTTTGCTACTTTCTGTTTTATATTCCACATATGAGTGAAGTTATGTAGTTCCTGTCCTTTTCCATCTGACATTTTACTTAACATGACACTATCAAGATCCATCCATGTTGTCACAAATGACAATATTTCATCTTTTTTATGACTGACTAGTATGCCACTGTGTATATGTACTGCATCTTCTTTGTTCATTTATCTATCAAAGGACATTAGGTTGTTTCCATGTTGGCAGAGATTTCTTTTAATGCACAATTAAATTATCCATTCCCTTGTCAATGTACATTTGTCTTTCTAGTTTTGTTGTTGTTTGTTTGTTTGTTTTTGCTATTAAAAAGAATGCTGCTGTGAATATTTTGAGCACGTGTCCTGGTGGACCAGTGGGAACTTTCTCAAGGAAATTTTCCCCTGTAGATGGTCACAGTATATGTGCATCTTCAAGTTTATTAGATAATTCTAAATTGTTTTCCAAAGAATCTGTGCTACTTTCCACTCCCACAGCAGTGTATAAGGCCTGCTGCTGTACACCTACAACACTTAGTTCCTTCTGGCTTGTGATGAATAAGCAAATTCCTTGCTAGTCAATTTGGGATGTGATAGGAGAGTTGAATAAATGCAACATTATGAAACCTGTGCAGAATCAGCATCAGGGATCTTGAGGAAAGGACTTGGTTTATCTTTTTCTTTCTTTCTTTCCTTTTTTTTTTTTTTTCTATTGTATAAATGCCTTGCAGAGTGCTGCCACTTAGAGGTTTACCATATTCATATTCACTTGGCTGTAAAACTCTAACTCTTGAATTGCTTTTCTATCTGATTTGTGTATTTTTAAAAATCCTTAAAAGGCTTGTATGCATTATATCTGCTCTGAAATAGGCGTAATTCCAATCTATCATGGGGATTTTCGTGCAGGTTTATAATAGTGGGTTTAATGGCTGAAAAAGCACATGTAATGCTCATATAAATAATGACGTTGGTACATCAAAATAAAAGTGGAAGGATGCTCAGAGGCCAAGTTTACAAGAGAAGACATAAACACAAAAAATCTTTGCATGCCTTTATGTACAGTAAAATTCCAGATATGTAATTATTTAGGGTGAGCCAGGATGCAGAACAGCTGTGTCTGCCTAACTTAGCAGGTGTGGAGTCCTCAGCCAGTCTCTACGGTGGTGGCAAATTAAGGTCATTGAGAAAGGCAGCTCTTGCTGTAGGAACACCTTCTACTCATCTGAAAAAAATATGTACTGTTGTTCTGCAGGAAAGTAAATAAGCCTTCAAGGAATCGTAGAAGGATATGGAGAACTCGCAAAGTCCAAGGGGCATTAGAACACTAGGAAGAACAATGTGGGATTTTTCCTCTTTGCTACTAAATTTCCAGAATGATTCCTGCTCAGGCTGATCACGACTCCAAGTTACCATCTCAGTACCCAACAGCGGTCTGTGACATTATGGGGTGACTCAGCTCTGGCTTTGAGAGATCGGTGTCCGCTTCGGAAAACCAGAAACCCGCTCAGCAGCCCTCCTGGCAAAGGCAATCAGAGAATGAGGAGTCAGCATCTGAGTCCATTGCAGGAAGGCATCTCTGGGAAGCAGATGAGAAGCAGCCAAACTTCCCTTTAGAAATAAAATAGAGTTCAATCCAAGAAATTCCTATTGCATTTCTGTTACGTTCACAGCAGTCAAGTGGGTGTTGCAGGGGAGACAGAAAAGAAGGAAGACAGGGTGCTTGCTTCAAGGAGCTTGCAATCAGAGATGTTCTTTGCTTAAAAAGGAAGAGCGGCAAGAAGAAAAAGAAGTCACATCTGTTGTCCAGCTAAAATCAGCCTTCACCCTCCTTGCTTACCAAATTATAATCTACAAACTTAACACCCGTGATTTTCAGAAAGAAATGAGCAGCATAAATAAAGGAACTGGTTCTTTTTAAAGATGTATTTTACCAGTGAAGGAAAGATGTGGAACAGACATCCTCTCTGAGAATGAGACCTGGGGGGAAAGTCAAGCCTCTTTTACCAAAGACAGAACTGTCTTTGGAAAAGTGTTGCTAGCTTCTGGGTGTTTGACACTGCAGTGGGGTGAAGTGGACCAATGACAGCCCAGAAAAATTGGAACAGCCTGTGTATATCTGGAAGCAAACACTCCACAGATGGAGAGAGAAGTGGGAGGTTAGCTCAGACCACTTGATTTTAATTAAACAGCTTTCAATTTTGTGGATGTGGAAAAGGCAAGCAGAACTGATAAAGTCCATGTGACACTGAACTCTATTTCTTTACCATCTAGATAAAAAAGAAGAGCAAAGTCTATTCGTGCCAACCATGGGACCTGTGCTGAGGTTCCTTCTCCTCAGGAGAACCGTGCTCCTGTTGCTGAGACCAAGTATGACACATTTGAGATGCATAGACTCGTAGAAGGAAGCTTTAGTACTTGTCGGCATGTATCTGAAGAGAAGGTAGATGTAGCCGTGATATTTGCTATTTAGGGATGTTTGACAGAACACCTTTGAGGGAGGGAACACAGTTTCATGGTTGGTAGAACAGATGGACTGAAGGGCATTTCCAGCCCTGCTTTCAGAATTGACTCCAGCAGTCTCGGGTAACATTTAGAATGCAGCCATCCAGAAACATCATGAGGCCAGATGCAGGAATTTTGCCAGGGTCCAGGTGTACACAGGTTGGGGGTGAACTAATTTATTGTTTAGAAGTAAAGCTGACTCAGGTTCTCTTTCTACTGAAGGCTTTAGAAGATCCGAGCGATGAAAAAAGAGGGAGAGGCAGTCTGTAGTAGCCTCTGCCATCTTCATGCCTGCCCCAAACTTATTAATGCTAACCTGCTCCCACTCAGCACATATTTTTTTTATTCAGAATTGATTAGCCAGAAAATAGAGTATCAGGCATATTGACATTCTATGTGGACCATACAATGTCTTGGTCAGTTGTCCTCAACTGGGGGCTCTTTTAGCCCCCAGGGGAACATCTGGCAATATCTGGAGACATTTTGGGTTGGCACAACTGTGGAGAGGGTGCTTCTAGCATGTAGTAGGGATATGCCAGAGATGCAGCTAAATACCCTACGGTGCACAGGATAGCTCCCCAACAGTGAAGAATTACTGGGCCCCAAATATCAATAGTGCCAAGGTTGAGAATCCCTGGTCTAGGTTAAGGTATGATTTTTGTGGACAGAAGCTTGGAAAGGTTGAGTTGGGTTGGATGAAGTTGTGCTGGCAGACCTAATTTTATCAGGTTTGACTTAGGCTTTGTTTAACTGGTCATTATATATATTAGCAGGCAGTTTTTATGATGTTTTTGTTACCAAGATTTTTTTCCTTTTTTCTTTCTTTCTTTCTTACTCTCTCTCTTTGTTTCTTTGTTTCTCTCTCTCTCTCTCTTTCTTTTCTTTTTCTTTTTTTTTGAGAAATGTTGCAGATCCCACTTAAGAAAGTTATCTTGGTTCTGTCGGTTGTTGACTTTGAGGTAGAATGAGACTTCCTACTAAGCCCTGCAAGATTCTCCTATTTTGGGTAAGTGGGAAGAATCTCCTTGTCTAATAATGCTCTTTTCTTGCTCCTAAAGAAATTATATCCTCAGCAAGAATCAACAACATATTTGAATGGCAGTTGCTTGAATATTTACTCTCTTTTAATTTATTTCAATTTAATTTAAATCATTTTTATTTATAACTCCATTATTAATATGGCAAATACATCGGTTCAGTCAAGAGAATAAAACAAAAGATTTTATGTGAAGCTGCAGAGTTGTCGTGTACCTGACCGTGTTTGCTCTTCCTCATGCTCTCTCACAGTGACGGCTGCTTCTGGGGCAGATGGCATAGTGGCTCGTTTTACTGGGCTGAACTCCATCACTTTGTGTATAGCAGAGATTTGGAGATTTAGTGCAGATATTAATTGTCCTTGAATAGAAAACACTCTTATTGAGAAGATACTTAATTTCTTTTTCCTCTTGAACATATGAACATTTGGGGATGTAGATAAAATAATAATCTAAAAATATTTAATCAATGTAGGTATATCTACACATTTAAAATCCAATTATTACATAATCTAATAATTGCGCAGTACTCTTCCCACTTTTTTGAGCTCTCTCCTATCATATATTTCATGTTATACTCTATCTATTTTTGAAAAGTGGTCCTTTTGTATATGTGCTACCCAAACAAGCACAAAAAGTGGTCCTTTTGAATTACATATGATCTTATCATTGGAAATGTTACTCCATGCTATAAGTGTCCATTCACATAACACTAAGAATTATTTTTCCATTCACTTTAAATATATATTTATAATGTTCACATGTAATTGGTCATATACCTCCAGAAATAATGATTTTATCTGTTAATTTTTCTTTTTTAAACAAACTCTGAAGGTCACTTCCATAAGCATCCCAAACTAGCAGTGATGGAGGTCATTTCAGGAGAATTTATCTGCCTTAAACCATATTTTGTTATTCATAAAAAAGTAATCGAGATGGCATCCTCTAAGCAAACTGATTCCTTAAATCTGAAATGGAAGTTTATTCACTCTTTTCGAAGGTAAAGTTTATTTTAGAGGAAAACATCAGTGACCTGAATATTTGGCATACAAAGCACGTAAATGTATATTTACCTAATTTGGTTTTTTAGGTGTTATGAGACTTCTACTGGGCTCCACTTGAATAACTCATTTATTATCTGATTATAACTTGGATATATGAAAAGAATCTAGTATTATAGTTGTAAACTGATTTAAGAGTACGTGTGTGTGTGTGTGTGTACATATATTTAAAATTCTAAACTCAATTTTGCTTAAACAATTATTTTAAAAGCTATATTACTATCTATAGTCATCCTAGCCCCTGTTTCCATCCCTAAGGTGCAGAAAAGTCTATTTCTTCTTGCTTGAATGAAAGCTCCTTGAATAATGCCCACATGGGGAAACCACAGAGCCCAGGTGCTCGATTGTGTGACATCATCTTAAAAACACCACATGTTTACCCCCAGAGAGGTAGCAATATGTTTTTGAAATAATATGTAGATTTTTAAAAAAGTCTTAAGGAAAAAAATGAATAAAATATTAAGCCAAAGTACATGGTTTCCAGGTGTATATCCAAGCCAGCTTTTGACAAATGTAAATATTTCCTGAGTAATTACCCTTATCTTATGATGTGTATCCTTAAGGTCATTTAAACAACATAAATACAAGTGAGGCAGTATCACAGAAAATTCCACCTCAATTTCAACGTCAGTGACAAGAGTTTCTCCCTGGGTAACCTTGGAGAAGTCACAACTTCTTTGTAGCTTTCTTTATTTCTAAGGATGCTTCTCAAGGTGACTGCCAAAACCACATGAGATAATATACTTGGAAATGCCTGGCACATAAATATCGGTTGAAACAGTTTAGTAAATGTATAAAACTGCTGATAATTTAGTGATTATTAGTTGTGTCTTTGATATCCAGTAATTTTTTTCTATCATTTTGATAGTACGGGTATGGATTATTTTTGAAAGGCTGAAATAACATTCTATGTTTATAATTTGGGAAAAAATATAAATAGTTTTGCTTTGAAAATCTGAAATAATGTAATCTAGTGATGTATAACCCATTTCAGGCTTTTTCCACATGGGTTTTTTTTCTGGGTCCAGTATTCAATGAAGATGGGGATATATAAGTTTGCTTCCAAGTTGTGGAGTGCTTTGTTTCCTGGAAACTTTTCACATTCAGGATTACTTTGTTTACTTGGACGTACAGCCATGTCTAATCAGGTCAGAGTATAAACTTTGACCAACAAGCTGAGACGTCTGGACAAGACAGCAAACTAGCACAGGAGGCTGGCACCCTTCCCTAAGCTCAACCTGGAAATACTACACAAGCAGCTGAGAGGAGGATTGATAACAGATTCCATACAACTCTAGTGGTAACAAAAGGTGTTAAGGTCATTTTCTGGAAGGTGAACAGCAGTCCAAACCTGAAGAGAGCCAGATGCCACTAACTAGGGGCTGCTATGAGAAGGAGCTTTCTATTGTCCTCATCTCTTCATCCTACATTGCCCTGGATGGATCAGTATTTTCCCCAATGTCCTGTCGTGAGGGGACATGGTTGTCCTGTGTCAGCACCAGTGGATGAGGCAGGTAACATGAAAGCGCTGGACAGGAACATTATAGTTACTCTCTCAAGTGGGGAGGCTGGTTCCCTCTCCTTAGTTAATGGACAAGATAATTACAACAGAGGGAAGCAGACCCCAAAAAGAGCAGTGCCTGGACATAAGAAATGAGTTCAGTGAGGTGCAGGATTGGGACTTGGGGTGGAAATAGAGGCTTCCAGATTTGCAATAATGGACGTTTGTCTCTCTCTAAGTCATTTTCATACCTCCTAAAGATACCAGAAGGAGAGCACGTGCTATGTCTCAGCTTTTATCCCAACTCCCAAATAAATATTGCTAGCTAAGGTAATCAGAAGTTCTAACACAATTTAAACCATAGGAAGAGAAAAAGTGGTATCTGAGGAGTACTAGCCCTTTAAAAGAAAAATAGATACTGAAGAACCTTCTTAGAGGGATTATAGTTCATATAGAACAAAGATTTAAAATAAATAAATAAGTATCTTTAGAGAAGAGGAGAAGGTATTACAAATATGAAGCAGGAACAATCAGTGAAGAAGAAGAATCAAATGGAGATAGGAATGAAACATGTACTGTTTCCCTGAAAATAGTATGATATAATATAAGACTGGGTCTTGTATTAATTTTTCCTCCAAAAGATGCATTAGAACTGATTGTTTGGCTAGGTCTTATTTTCGGGGAAGCACGGTAATAGTAGAATAGATATAGCCAACGAATAAATCTGTGAGATCGAGGGGCTAGGTATAGAATTTTCCTAGAAGGTTGAATAAAGGGATAAAGAGATGGAAAATATCTAAGAAGAGCAAAAATATATAGAAAAGATAGAAATCAAAAGGTGAACTTTGATCTATTAGATAAAACTAAATGTAACAGATTTTTTTTATTGTTCAAATAGTAGCTGAGAATTAAAGAAAGAGAAAAATTAGATCAGAGGATCCATAGACCGTTAGACAACATCGATAAGGAAAAACCCATATTAATTTAAAATATCAAAGACAAAGTTTTGAAATTTTCTAAAAAAAATAACATCTCACTATACATTAATTGACACTAAAATTATCAATGGCAACAGTAGAATACTAAAGTAACATTTTAGAAATATTGAAGGAAAATAATCTCAAACCTAGAATTCTATATACAATTAAACTATTATCTAGACACTATTATCTAGGTTGAATAAAATAAAGGTCTCTGAGATACACATAAAAGGCAAGACACATAAAACCTTATAAAAAGCTTTGTATAGAAGTTACTCTACGGAGAATACAGATTATTTCAGAAAGAATAAGCAATGCCAAAAAAGTGTGTATAATTATTTTTATATGTCTATAACAGTGTTATCCAGTAGACCTTTCTGTTTTGATGGAAATATTCTATTTGCACTGTCCTATATGATAGTCCCTAGTCATAGATGGCTATTAAGACATAAAGTGTGACTAACATGGCCAAGGAACTGAGTATTTAATTTAATTTAACTTTAATGAATCTACATTTGAATAGCCATGTGTAGTGAGTAGTAACTACATTGTATAGCATAACTCCATAGTAATCTAAATGTAAAGTTCTAGGTTATACAAATGTTGTATATGTTAAGGGATTGAGAACAAGTAGAAATCAGAAGGTTTTGACATCAGTCAGAGGTCCTTGTTTTGTCAAAAGGAAGAAACTGATATTAATGAGCTCTAAAACAGTTAACTGTAAGATTTAATACATTAGCAAAAACCAACCAAAAAATAGACAGTGAATTTTAATTTTCAAACAAGAATGAAAAAAAAAAAATCTAATTAATGAAAGGCTGGAAGGGAAAAAATAAACAAGAAAAAAGGATGCTACATAGAAAATATAATAGGATGACAGGAATAAATCATCATATGACAGTAATTAAAGTATATGTAAATAGATTAAACATGCACATCAAATTACAGAGACTCTCAGGTAGGGAAAATAAGATACCCACTTGATCGCCAGATTATGTAGACCATGCGGTAGGCAACCTGTAAAATGGCTAAACGATGAATCATGCCTCCTGGTATGCATACCTTTGTGCCATTTTCTCCCTTTGAGTGTGAGTAGGAACTAGTGCCCATTTTGTAATACACAGAATATGGCAAAGGTTATGGGATAGCACTTCTGACATGAGGTTAAAAGAAGCTGTCTTGTTTTCCTTCTATCTCATTCTCTTGCTAGCTTCCTCTGAGGGAAGCCAGATGTCTTGCTCTGAATGGCGCTATAAAAGGCACATGGGGCAAGGAACCAAAGGAGGCCTTTGGCACTAGGTGGAGAGAAACTGAATCCTCCCAACAATCATGTGAGTGAGAATGCAATCCCATCCTCCCCCAGTTGAGCCTTTCAACAGACTGCTGGCAGCCCCTGCTGAGAAACAGTGACTGCAGGCTGTGAGAGAGACCTTGAGGCAGAGATACTCAACTAAGCCACACCTAGATTCCTGACTCACAGAAATGGCGAGATGATAACTGTTTGCTGTTTTAAGCTGCTAACTTTTAGTATAATTTGTTATGTAGCAATAGGTTACTAATGCAAACAATAAAATAACTTAGGTAACAAGCTAAAGAGGAATGTTGATGATCGTGTGCTTCAAAATGAGAACTGCGGTTTACTTAGTGTCCTATGGGCCAAAGAAATAACAACATATACAAACCAAAAATTTATTCACATTTCCATTAAGGCCTTGGAGTCATTGGGTGTACTTGATCCAAACTGTGTCATGAGGCATGGTAGATACTGTAGATTGACTCATTTAATATTCCTTGGAACTCCTTCATTCCTTGCCTTCTTGAACCATGGAGCTGGAAAGCAAATACTAAATATTCTGCTTTCCTTGCTGGAAAAGTGATCATGGACATTGTTGACGGACAATAATACGAAGGCAGAAGTTCCTCAGGAGAGGTTCATTTTATTAGACTAAAAAAAGAAATTCTTCCCAGGAAAAGACCTTTGCCTCACCCCCTGCTGTTCTTTCTGCTTTGACCATGGGATATTAGAAGCACAGGACATCTTGTAACCATCATCCCAGGGTGAAAAAGTACATTTAAGAAAGGTGGAACAGAAAGCTAGAAGATTCTTTTGTTCCTGATGACATTGTTGAGGTGAAGGATTAGTCTAGACTCCTTGTTAAAGTATCAAATATTCCACTTATTGTTTCAGCCACTGTTGTAGGGTTTTCTGCTACGCACAGCTGAGTGTGTTCTTAACTGAAATACAAGAATAATTTTAGATTTTTGTATCAAAATTTCCTATGCCATATAAATTTTATTTAAATGGATACTTTGGAAGAGGCATAAATCCCTTCAGATTGTGACAGTTAATAATGGGTGAAATGAGGAGAATTTCGTGATATTCATTCCAGGTACCATTTTTGCTTTAGCAGAAATTTAGCAGGAAAAAAGCATGCAAAATTACTCAAAGAGCACTAAAGACCTAAATATTCCTTTGGTGTTGGTTTATTTGTAGAAGATCCAACGAACCTGGACTGAACTGTGTCTAATTCCAGAAATTTCAAACTCAACCCTAGTATATAATAGCTCAAAAAGGGCCCTTTTTATTGTGTGTAACTTAAGGCTTATTAAATAGAATTCCTGTAACTACCTGGAATCTGGTGTTAGAATGAGGTCAATCTATCTAGTATAATGAGTCCGGCTCTATTTTACCTGTTATTTTGGTTCCTAAGAAATATATATAAGTTATAAATTTAGGGCACCATCCAGCACCATTCAGAAAATAGTACAGTAATGGCAGGAGAGTCCAATAAATCTCCCCGTTTTATTTAGGGTACTTTGTGGCTAGAAATAATAAACAACTTTGGCTGGTTTAAACAGAAGGAATTTTACTGAAAGGATGTTAGGTAATTCACAGAATTGCCAGATTCTCTGGAGAATCACACATGGGAAGTGGGCAGGCACCAAGGGAGGTGACAGATGACAACCAGAGCCAAACTTCCATGTGGGGCAGGCTGGCAGAGATATTTCTCTTGTCATGGCGGCATAATGGAGGCCAGTGCCTGTCCTGGATAGTGCCACAAGCCCAAGCCTTAGAAACAGTGTCGGGCTCTACTGCCTCTGGAACAGAATTCTTTTTTGACCCAACTTCTTTGCTCACTTGCTCTAAACTTGTGGGTATCAGTGTCTTAACTGACTAAATTTAGCAATAAGATTAAATAAAAATGTAAAGAAATGAAAAGTGGACAAAAGTTAGTATGCACCATGTTTCAAATGATTTCTTATGTACTCTGTTGTCCCTAGATTATTTGATTAAATAAAGGATGGTGTAAGAATGAGGTAAACAAAATAATTTTTAAAAATTATGAAAAATGATTTGTTATTAAATAATTAAATGAAATAATCAAGGGATAACAAAGACTTTAGTGTGTTACACGTATATAGCAAAAATCTAAAATGAGACCCTTGTGCATCTGTTGGAGTAATTTATCTCTGTGTGTAATGCTGACACAGGAAAAATAAAATAAACAACTATCTTAACTTTCTCCTCCACCCTGTTTCAGGCAACTCAATCATATGAGTCTAAAAATCCCATGGTGATTGGGCATCTAGACCTTATTTTTTAAAAAATACAGTTAGATTAAATGATTTAGAAACCCATGCTTATCTTACACCCAATACCTTTGAATGGTCATTTATATAGTTTAATGTCTTTAGCAAATTGCTTATGTTTTAAATTTTACTTCCTCAAGACCTTTTCCCTTCCTTTTTTGTTAATTTTGATTTGCTTTTTTTATAGTTTCCATCACCTCATTTAACTGAGTTCACATGCTGTTCTGAGTAATAACGTATTGTTCTGTCATCGGGATTAATTTTGTTTGTGCTGGAGAGTTACAAAAGTTCTTACCAGAGAAGATGCTTTACCAAGTTTGCATTATTCATGTGTAAAGCAAATTCACAAGTGTTTAAAAGTGGAGAGAAAGAAAACTGAGGATTTGGTCTAAAGGTCTTTCTGTAGAACTGAGGAAGACAGATGGTGTGAAAGATTTTTGGTGTCAGATCTGAACTCTAATCAGTCCAGGCGAGATATGTGCAGAACTGGGTGGTCAAAGCATCACCCTAAGAATTTTCAGAGTTGCATTCTTGAATAGGAGAGTCTAAAAGAATTCAAAGAGATGCTCACCCTCAAGCATTTTTATGCAAAATGATGAGATTCAGAGAAAAAATGGAAATGGCCAATTTCTGAGAATTTTACACAATATAAGTCCTTATGCTGCTTCTATAGAATACATTACTATGTATTATGCTTATATACGTATATACATATGTTTTCATGGTTTCTTATATAAAATTGGACTCAACAATCTGAGAACAAAATAGACTTGCATTAAAAAATAGAACCAAAAATACAAGGATAGTGAAAAAGTTAGATCACCTTAATACTAATGTGGTTTACACATCCATTTATTTCGGGGAGTTCATTTTAATGAGCCTCCGGGTGAGGACAATGCACCTTAATCCATTGCCTTTTAAGGCAAGCCATTTGGATCACATATTGATGATAGTATGAAATGAATTCCATAAAGCAAAAATTGATTGGGATTAGGTCACATTTCATTTAGAAATTATTAAGGTGAAATTTCTAATTTGGTGAATCAAAACCAGTTGCGACAGCATAGATCTCATTTATTGGATTTTGATAGCATGGAGGAACAGAGGTGGGTAATCCTATTCTTCTGCATTTTCTGCTTGTGACAAGATATAACAATGGAAATATTGATCTACTAGGGGAAATACTGTTTTTTCAACTTTACTAAGCTATACAGAGTCAAAAAATATAATGGAAACCATTAATATCCCTCACTAAAGATTTTTTATTTTTTTAACTGTTAAGTCAGTTATTTTAGTAACATAATGGTTACCTCAGTAGAGGTTCTCTCCTTTAAATTATATTCACATGGAACCATTAAGATAGATTTCACTCTCTTGAAAATAAGCTTTTGGGAACTGTCTGCAGGTGTCCTTTTGAAGAACACTAGATGCCATTGTGATCAGCCACCTACGAACTTGTGATGGTCCTTGTTGAATCAATTTCAATGTGAGACCTTTAAAAAATAGTTAAGAAATGTTCCGTTAGGATAAAGATTTAATTCCAAAAGTGAAATGACAAAGACTCACAATACCAAAAGATTCAAGTGACACAGTTTGAGTCTAACTTAGAATTGGAATAATAGTGTCAAGTATAAAGAAAAAATGTCAACTGTGTTTAATGTTTTATATATAATATACATTACATATATTACATATAATATATATGAGGTTCTGCTTAATCTGTTAAATATACACAGAGGGTGCCAAAAAAAAGTATATAAGGTGTGACAATTAAGTTTGCGAACTTGTTGCTAAACTTTTTTGATACCAGAGGGATTATTCATTATGAATTTGTACCAACTGGACAAACAGTTAACCAAGTTTACTATTCAGAAGTGCTGCAAAGGCTGTGTGAAAAAGATGAAAACGAGCTGAACTTTTTGTCAACAATTCATGGCTCTTGCATCACAACAGTGTACCAGCTCACACAGCACTGTATTTGAGGGAGTTTTTAGCCAGTAAACAAATAACTGTATTGGAACACCCTCCCTACTCACCTGATCTGGCCCCCAATGACTTCTTTCTTTACTTGAAGATAAAGGAAATATTGAAAGGAAGACATATTGATGACTTTTAGGACATCAAGGGTAATATGACGACCAAAAGTCCTTTGAAAGGTGGACTAGGCACTGGCATCAGTGCATACCTTGCCAAGAGGAGTACTTTGAAGGTGACTGTAGTGGTATTCAGCAATGAGGTTATGTAGCACTTTTTCTAGGATGAGTTCGCAAACTTAATTGTCTGACCTTCGTATACATTTTAAGAAAGGAAAAAAAAAACGATTAAAATCGTAATATTCAATATATACCAACAACAAAAGATGAATACAGGTCATGTTTGACTTCTGCAATTACAAGAGGTCCTCAAAGTTGTTACCATAAGCGTCCAGACACTTCTGATTACAATGAACTACAGATTGAGTAACGTTGACCAAAGTGTCCACTTGTATACATTTTTTTGGCATCCCGGTTATATTTAACATGCTAGACATATGTGAGGTTCTATAAGTGGTTTTCATCCTCAAATTATATTGTATGGTAGAAAAAAGACATCCAGGCTTCATTTGTATTTGCACATGCAAATGAAAATGAAGAAATGAGAAAATGAATAATTCCAGTTTCAAATTTTTTCCCAAAATAGATAACTACTTTAAGAAAAACTAATTTTTTTGAACCTATTGAAAAGTGGTACAATTCCCCTACTTTTCTTGATATATGTAAGAAGTTTGGAAGGTTTAAAAAAAAATTCTTAAAGTTAGATGAACTTTCCCTGGATATATCAATTAGATAAACTTTAGAAATTCTGGGGGTAAAAGTTGAATATTATTAAACATCATTTATTAAGGAAATTTTTCTCTTAAGTTCTTCAGTACATTGTTGTGTAGCTCACAAGAGGTTGTTTAATATCAGAAAGCATAACTCTCAAGTCTCAAGACATTTGCTTAAATTTGGATATGCAAAATATTCTTGTGCCTGATACTATAATATTCTCTATGTATAATTAGGACACAATTTAGCACATTCTTATTATAATTTAGCTTTCTTCAAATTAATTTTACATAGAATTTATTGATTGTAGGTTCTTGAGTCTTTCTCATTATTTGGCTTCACATAATTCTCCAATATGCTTTGCCTGCAAAACCACTTTACAATGTAATCCACATCACAAATGTTACAAATGCCATTATAGCAGTTTGCCCAAGATTCTGCACACATTTTTCCAGTGTGCAGTGAAGGAAAGATAACTGAAATACTATACAGTGAATGGATTTGGCATGGATATCAACCCAAAGACCTACTGGGGTGTAGCAAGGCTTCAGACTGGGTCAAATAGGAACTCACAACATTTCAATAGAGTAAAGAAAATTTCACACAGAGAGTTTTTTTCCACTCCATATATAATAAAACTTTAATGAAAATCTCTGGAATGATTGTATTGGCAGTGTAGAGAGTATCAAATAGTCTGTTGGGAATTAATTGTTCCTAAATGTGATATGAAGAAATTTCCTTAGAGCTCCTTCTGTTTTGTAAAGGTAGCTGTAATATGTGCTATGCTCGGTTACAAGGATGCAAAATGACTTTTCCATATTCAGCTGCTTCTTAGGCACTTATTCAAATTTTAGCCAGTAATGGATTCCAATGTCAAGAAAGGAGATTAAATATGAACTGGATTACAATAAATGTTTCCACGTCATATGATCAGAAAATAAAGTCAGGAGAAACCACAGAAATAATTTGATTGATTGATTGATGTTTTTTACTTAATCATATATTTGAGATATTAAATATCTCATAGTAACTACTTTGCACAGAAACTCCTAACTTCATTTCCCCTACATATCCCCTATAGATATTCTGTTTCTCATCTTTTCTCTTCACATCCAAGGCCAAAATTTGCACCATTTAAAATCAGGTCTCCATAAACACATCTGAGATTGAGAGGAAAAGAGAGTCAGAGTTCCTTGAGATTGTTGTCCTGATGATTGGACTGAGATAAAACTGTTCACCAATGTGAATTTTCCTTAACTCTATGTCCAGTTTCTTGTTGGGATGGACTTTATGCAAAAAATCAATACCCCTTTTCCCTGAAAATAAGACCTAGCCAGACAATCAGCACTAATGCGTCTTTTGGAACAAAAATTAATATAAGACCCAGTATATTGTATTATATTTATATTATATACTATATAAGACCTGGTCTTATTTTAGTAAAATAAGTGTCTTATATTAATTTTTGCTCCAAAAGACGCATTAGTGCTGATTGTCTGGCTGGGTCTTATTTTTGGGGAAACACGGTATATGAGAAAACAGTGAGATTCATAGAAGGACATCTCTGAAGGTTTGTTTATTTATCATAGTGGTTCTAAAAGTGTGGTCTATGGTCCTTTGCACGTTTGCAGCGAGTAACTTTCAGGCAATCTGAGAGTCAAAACTCTTTTCATAGTAATACTAAGACATTATTTGCCCTTTTCAGTAATATTTATACTAGCGTTACAAAAGCAATGATGGGTAAAACAGCTGGCAACTTAGCACAGAGCAAGGCAGTGGCAGCAAGCTGTAGTGGTAGTTATTTTATTCTTCATTGCCACATACTTGCATTAAACATACACCTAGTTTTGCTTGAAGATTTTCTTGATGAAGCAGTAAAATTTGTTGATTTTTTAAATCTCAATCTCTAAGTATACTTCTTTTCAATATTTCTGTGGGAAGAAATGGGAAGTACACATAAAACACCTCTACTGCTTACCAAATTATGATTGCTCTGAGGAAAAGTCTTCAAGCAATTGTTTGAGTTGAAGGTTAAATTACCCACTTTTTTCATGGAACACCATTTTTACTTGAAAGAATGACACATACGGACTATAGTTGATTAGAATATCAGAGTTGCATATTTGGTACACCTCTTTTCCTTTTCCTTTTATTTCTTTTTTTTTTTTTTTATGAATAAAGTGAATGTGTTACCTCAAGGAAAAGAACTAATAAAGTTTGTTGCCAGTGAAAATTAAAATTTTGGAAAATTTATGTCTGTTTCTGTGAACTTGACTTTTTCCTAATACTTAAAAGCTTTTCTAATAAGATCAGTGATAATGTTAAACACGTAATTTTAAACAATGTATATTTACTAATGGAATATGTCGATATTTGGAAGATTTCATATCTCAATACACTAATATTTTCCATATGACAATGCATGATATAAAATTATGCCTGGGGAAAAATCTGTTCAATAGCAGAGATTTTTAATATAACAGAGTATACAAAGTTCATTGATATGGTTTCAGATTTGACATGGCAACTATGCTTTAAAAACTACTAATTGTCAAGTTTTGGTGTAGTAGTAAAGAAGAGTATCCATAATTATCTGAAAAGGCAATTAAAATACATCCCTTTTCCTCCCACATATCCATGTGATAATGATTTTGTTGATACACTTTAACCAAATCAGCTTTTCAGCTCTCCTAAGTCAGACACTACAGTTTCAAAATGTAAAACAATGCGACTTTTCTCACTAATTTTTTGAAAACATGGCTATTTTGCATGAGAATATATTATATACGTTAAAATACAATAAGTTGCTGTTGTTATATTTTAATAAATAACAGTAAATATTTAAAAATTTCTCAGTATGTATTTCTAACACAGTAAAACTTGTATGAATAAATATGACCAACATGAACAAAAGATTTTTTGATCCTCAGTAATTCTTAAGGATGTAAAAGCGGTGTTCTGAGACTACAAAGTTTAAGAACTGATATTTTATACAAATATTTTGGAAAAAATTCTAGAGCAAGTTAATGATAAAAATGTTCTCATTTTCTCAAACCTCCAAACCCTTTTCCATAGTTGACTGCACCAATTTGCAGTCCCACCAACAGTGCACAAGGGTTCCCTTTCCTCCACATCCTTGCCAACGCTTATGTTTGTTGATTTGTTGATGATAGCCATCCTGACAGGTATGAGGTGATGTTTCATTATGGTTGTAATTTGCATTTCTCTGATGATTAGTGACGTTGAGCATATTTTCATATGTTTATTGGCCATGTGTACGTCCTCTAGAGAAAGGTCTATTCAAGTCCTCTGCCCATTTTTTAAATGGATTGTTTGATTTTTTGGTGTTGAGTTGTATGAGTTTTTTATAACTTTTGGATAAAAATCCTTTATCAGACGTATTGTTAGCGAATATCTTCTTCCATTCAGTAGGCTGTCTTTTTGATTTGTTGATGGTTTCCTTTGCTGTGCAAAAACTTTTTAGTTTGGTGTATGCCCACTTATTTATTTTTCTTTTGTTTTCCTTGCCCAAGGAGATATGTCAGAAAAAGTATCACTAAGAGCAAATGTCAGAAAGTTCACTGCCTATGTTTTCTTCTAAGAGTTTTATGGTTTTGGGTCTTACATTTAAATCTTTAATCTGTTTTGCATTTATTCTTGTATATTATATAAAAAAGTAGTCCAGTTTCGTTAGTTTTTTTTTTTTTTTTTTTGCATGTATCTACCCAATGTTCCACAAACCATTTACTGAATAGACTGTCTTTACCCTGTTATATGTTCTTGCCTCCTTTGCCATAGATTAAATGACCATATAGGCATGTGTTTATTTTGGGGCTCTCTGTTCTTTTCCATTGATCTATTGTCTGTATTTATGCCAGTACCATGTTGTTTTGATTACCATAGATTTGTAGTATATTATAGTTTGATATCAGGCAGTATGTTACCTCCAATTTTGTTCTTCCTTCTCAATATTACTGTGGCTATTTGGGGTCTTTTGTGGTACCATGTAAATTTCAAGATTATTTGTTCTAGATCTGTGAAAAATGCCATTGCTATTTTGATAGGAATTGCACTGAATCTATGGATTGCTTTGGGTAGTAGGTATTTTAATAATGTTAATTCTTCCCATCCATTAGCACAGTACTATATGCTTCCATTTATTTGTATCTTTTTAGTTTCTTTCTTCAGTATTTTATAGTTTTCTGAGTATAAGTCTTTTACATCCTTGGTTAAATTTATTCCTAGGTTTCTTTTTTTCTTGTTTTTAATTTGGTTGTAAATGGAACTGTTTTCTTAATTTTTCTTTCTGACAGTTTATTATTGATATATAAAAATGCAACCAATTTCTGGATATTAATTTTGTATCCTGCCACTTTACTAAATTCATTTATCAATTCTAATAGTTTTTTTGGTGGAATCTTTGGGGTTTTGTATTGATAGTATCATGTCATCTGCAAATAATGGCAGTCTTACTTATTCTTTTCCAATTTGAATGACTTTTATTTACTTATTTTTTTTCTGATTGCTGTGGCTTGGACTTCCAATACTATGTTGAATAAAAGTGGTACAGTGGGTATCCTTGTCTTGTTCCTGATATTAAGGAGAACACTTAATTTTTTCCCACAGAGTATGATTTTAGCTGTGGGTTTGTCATACATGGCCTTATTATCTTGAGGTATATTTCTCTGTTTCCATTTTGCTGAGAGTTTTTATCATAAATGGATGCTGGATTTTGTCAAATGCTTTTTCTGCATCTATTGATATAATCATATGATTTTTGTCTTTCACATTGTGTTTATGGTATATCACATTAATTGATTGGTGGATATTGAACCAAGCTTGTATCCCACGAGTAGATCCCACTTGATTATGGAATATGATCTTTTTATTGTATCGTTGAATTCGGCTTGCTGATATTTTGTTGAAGGTTTTTGCATCTATATTTATCGGGCATATTGGCCTATAATTTTCTTTTTGTTATGTCTTTGTCTGGATAATGATAATGGTGGAATCAGAGTAATGGTGGCCTCGGAGAGTGAGTTGGAAGCCTTCCCTCCTCTTGAATTTTTTGGAATAGTTTGAGAAGGATAGGTGTTAATTCTTCTTTGACTGTTTGGTAAAATTCATCTGTAAAGATATCCAGTCCAGGACTTTTGTTTGTTGGGAGTTTTTTTATTACTGATTCGATGTTCATAGTAGTAATTTGTCAGTTCAGATTTTCTCTTTCTTTTTTATTCAGTTTTGGAAGCTTGTATGTTTCTATAAATTTATCCATTTCTTCCAGATTGTCCAATTTGTTGGCATATAATTGTTCATAATATTTTCTCAGAATCTTTTGTACTTCTGTAGTGTCACTTTTCACTTCTCTTTCATTTCTGATTTTATTTATTTGCGTCCTTTCTCTTTTAAGTCTTAATAAGTTAAAGGTTTATCAATTAATTTTGTTCACCTTTACTAAGAACTAGCTCTTGGTTTCATTGATCTTTTGTGGTTTTTTAGACATTTAAAAAAATTTTTTGCTCTGATGTTTATTATTTCCTTTCTTCTACTCACTTTGGACTTTGCTGTTCTCTTTCTAGTTCCTTTACCTGTGAGGTTAGATTGTTTATTTTAGATTTTTCTTGTTTCTTTTTTTAAGATTTTATTGGGGAAGGGGACAGGACTTCATTGGGGAACAGTGTGTATTTCCAGGACTTTATTGGGTAACAGTGTGTTTTTCCCAGGACCAATAATCTCCAAGTCAAGTTGTTGACCTTTCAATCTTAGTTGTGGAGGGTGCAGCTCAGCTTCAAGGCCAGTTGCTGTTGTTCAATCTTAGTTGCAGGGGGCGGCAGCCCACCATCCCTTGTGGGAGTCAAATCGGCAACCTTGAGAGCACCTGCTCCAGCCAACTGAGCCACCTGTCTCCCCAAAATTTTTCTTGTTTCTTGAGGTAGGCCAGTATGGCTATCAATTTCCCTCTTAGGACTGCTTTTGCTGTGTTCCATAGATTTTGGGTTATTTTTATTTTTATTTGTCTCAAGGTATCTTTTGATTTTTTTCTTTGACATCATTGTTGACCCATTCATTATTTAGTAGCATGTTATTTACCCTCCATGCGTTTGTGTGTTTTTTAGTTTTATCCTTGTAATTGATTTCTAGTTTTATATCATTGTGATCAGAAAAGATGCTTGGTGTGATTTCAATGTTCTTAAATTTATTTAAATTTGTTTTATGGCCTAACATGTGGTCTGTCTCGAAAAATGTTCCATGTGAACTTTGAAAGAGTGTATAGTCTGCTGCTTTGGGGTGAAATATTTGTTTTATGTATTTAGGTGCTCCTATGTTAGATGCATAAATGTTTACAAGGGTTATATCCTCTTTGTTGGGTTGATCTCTTTATCATTGTGTAATCTCCTTCTTTATCTCTTATTGTAGCCTTTGTTTTAAAGTCTATTTTGTCTGATATAAGTATTGCTACCCCAGATTTTTTTTCATTTCCATTCACATGAAATATCTTTTACCATTCATTTACTTTCAGTCTGTGTGTGTCTTTCGATGTGAAGTGGATCTCTTGTAGAAAGCATATGTATGAGTCTTGTTTTCTTATCCATTTAGTTATCCTATGTTTTTTGATTGGGACATTTAACAAGTTTACATTTCAAGTGATTATTCATAGGTACATAGTTGTTGTCATTTTAGTACTGATCTCTATGTTCTTGTTTCACCTCCTTCTTCTTAAAGAAGTTCCTTGTAATGCAGGTTTGGTGGTGATGACCTCCCTTAGCTTTTTTTTTTTTTTTTCTGGGAAGCTCTTTATCTCATCTTCAGTTTTAAACAATTGCCTTACTGGGTAGAATAGTCTTGGTTGCAGGTTCTTATATTTCATCATTTTGAATATTTTGTGTCAATTTCTTCTTGCCTGAAAAATTTCTGTTGTGAAATCAGCTGACAATCTTATGGGAGCTCCATTGTAAGTCATTGGCTTTCTCTTGCTGCTTTTAAGATTCTCTTTTCATCTTTAATCTTTGGCATTTTAATTATAATATGTCTTGGTGTGGGCATATTTGGTTTCATCTTGTTGGGGTCTATGTGCTTCCTGGGCTTGTGTATCTATTTCCTTTGCCAGGTTAAGAAAGTTTTCAGGCATTATTTCTTCAAATATGTTCTCAATCCATTTCTTCCTCTCTTCTCCTTCTGTTACTCCTATGATGTGAATGTTGTTACACTTGATGTTGTCCTAGAAGTCTGATTTAAATTTTTTTTTTAATTTTTTCTTCTTTTTGCTGTTCTGATTGGGTCTTTTCTGCTACCTTGTCTTCCAAATTGGTGATTTGATTCTTGCTTCCTCTAGTTTGCTGGTGATACCTTCTAGTGCATTCTTTATTTCAATTATTATATTCTTCACTTCTGACAGATTTTTTTTTAATGGGGTTTCTATATTGTTTTTATGCTTGCTATCTCTTGTTGAAGTTCTCACTAAATCCCTTGAGCATCCTTATAACCATTCTTTTGAACACTGTATCTGCTAGGTTGCTTGTCTCCAATTTGTTTATTTTATTTTATTTTATTTTATTTTATTTTATTTTTTTCTGGAGTTTTCTCCTGTTCTTTCATCTGAGACATATTTTTTGTTTCCCCATTTTGGCTGACTGTGTTTGTTTCTATGCATTAGGTAGTTCTAGTCAGATGGCCTTATGTAGTAGATGCCCTGTGGTACCTAGTGGCATCTCCCTGGTCCTCTGCAGTAGGTGCTCCAGGAGTGTCCCTTGTGTGGGTTATGCGTGCTCTCCTGTCATAGCTAAACCTTGATTGCTGTTGGTACGTTAATGGTCGTGATTGACCCTCAGGCTGACTGGCTATGGGGTTTGGCCATGTTCACAGCTTATGGGCTGCTGTGCAGGGGTCTTACCTTAAGGGGTGGGATTTTCCCCAGTGATTTCCGGTATCTGCTATGACAGCACTTTGTGTGTACCACTAATTGGGCAGTGCTCTGCTGTGGTGTGAAGCAAACATCCTGTATGTAGGTTCTGGCACCTTCTGGGAGGGGCTCCAGTGCAGGCCCAAGTCAGCCAGTGCCTGTGACCAGCCAGAGAATATCTGGTAGGAGCTACAAAGTGATCCACAGTTTGTTTCTGCCTGTGTTGGACCTGGAGGCACATGGAAGAGGCCATTCTGGGAAGCAAGAATGGCTGCCACCAGTACTGGGACTGGGGTAGCTCCACAAAACGTCCAGTACTCCCTGAGTCTTGCTGCCAGCTTCCAGCTCCTGTAAGGCTCAGCTGCTGATAAATTCTCATGGGTTAGGTGAGTTGGGTGAGACAGGGTCTTAGGGAGTCACCAGGGTGGGGTGAGTGTTCACCAGATTATTGTAGATTCTGGTTTGGTGCCAGTGCTGTGCCTGGTGCTACTCAGCAAAAGTCTCAGAGCACATCAAGGATAGCCATTGCCTACCTGAGGCCCACTTACCCTGTAAAGTTGTCCAAGAAAGAATGTAATAAGAGCAGGGTTGGCTGTTCACCAAGTAAGTGCCTCGGGTGTGTTGGTTGGGGGTGGGTCCCAGGGAATCACCAGGGTGACTCAGTCACCAGGGAGCAAATGGTTGGTGCAAGCAGAGTTCACTAGGCCAATGCAGGTTCAGATTTGGCCTTGTGCAGAAGGGCTCAATACAAAAAAAATGGCTCCACTTGCCAGCTGCACAAGAAGAGGGTACTACATAGGGAAAATAGTGACTGTTCCTCCAGTCCTCACCCTGAAGCCACATAACTCAGTGTCTCTCCGTATGTCTAACACCTCCCAAGTCACTGTGCCTTTGCCAGAGCCCAGGATGAGTGCCTGTGAGCTAGTCAGTTTGTGCACAGGTCCTGTATGGGGACATCTGGGTTTCCTGCAGTTTTCCATCCCTCCTGGATGGTTGGAATGCTCACTGTTTTTCACAGCCAATTGTTGCGGAGACTCCTCTTTCTGGCACCAGTTCTCCAGACTGGGGAGCCTAATTTGGGGCTGGGACTCGTCACTCCTCTAGAGGGGACCTCTGTGGCCGAGATGTCCCTTCTGATTCTTAACCACCACACACAAGTGTGGGGCCTGTTCCACATCTCTGCCGCTTCTACCAGACTCCATATGGCTTCTTTATATCCTTAGGTATAAAACTTCTGTTCAGCTAGACTTCAGATATTTCTCCAGGTTGATTGTTCTATAATTTAGTTGTAATTTTAATGTCATGGAAAGCGGCAAGCACAGTGTTTATCTACTTTTCCATCTTGGATCCTGATTACTTTTCATTTCTTATAATTGTTAGTGGGGCTACTGGTTTCATCCAGATACTTTTTTCTCTAACTTGTTTTTGTCATAGTGATGGGTCCACTGCATGCAATCTTTCTTGGCTCAAGGCATTTTCAGATTGTTTGAAAAGAAAGACATTTCTCTTTTTTTTCTATAAAAGTTCTATTAATTATTTGTCTTCACTTCACTGTATCCCCAAATCTGGGGGCAAAAATTCATTTTGCTTTTCTTGCTTATGAATGTGTTTATAAAAATGAACTGTCTCACTTTTACAGTAAAATATTAATTGACAATGGGCCTTTTGGCTCAAGAGTTTTTCTTTTGTTCTCTGTCTCTATTATCTCTCCTGGCCCAAGTTCAAGCATCTCCTTTAGCATCTACTTCTGTGATGAGTCCTGTCTTTGCAGGTAAGAACTCTAGGCTCTGGTCTTAAGCCAAATATTCTCACCAAAAGTAGAACTGTCCCCATAAATTCCTTTGATCCTCTTCTTAAAGAAACTCATCTTCACTTTCTCTGGCTTGCTGTAGATTACATATTGCAAGAGTTTAGGTAATGGATAAAGCATGAATACATTCCAGGCATTTCGAAGGGAAATATACTCCGTGAGAATTGAGTAGTAGTTTCATTTTATTCCCCTGCAGAAAGTACAAGAAATTTCTCAGTCAGGTCCTTTCAGCAAGTGTGATAAGTGAACACAATAAATATAAATGAAGTCATGGTCTATTTCATTGCTTTGAAATGTCTTTTTTTTTTTAACACAGATTTGCAACTTGAAGTGTTGACAGTCTAATATTTCCCCCCTTAATCTCTAAGTATAATGGGTTTTTATAGCACTTTCTAGTTCACAGTTCAGAAATGGTATAAAACTGGATTAGAGACCATTACATTTCTTCTTATTATTTACAATGTGCATTGCTGTTATGAAGTTTTCCTATAATGGTCACACTTCTAACTACGGTTTGTGTATTAATATATAAACTACAGGTGTTTGCTGGGCTTAGAATGAGATCTCTGAGACTGGAAAAATTTTGTAACTTAAACAGTATGTCATTATGGGGATTATTTTAGTATATGTGGTGCTGAAGCGAGCACTATGGGGATTATTGATAAGAAATAAAATGTTTCACGTTGATAATTAGATAAGAACATTTGAGGCAGAGACTCTTCTGCACATTGTGAATTCTTTTTTCTTTAATCATATTTAATAAAGAATAAACTTTACTAAGTAAAGATTTGTGGATTTAAAAGTCAAAGCATGGCTATCTTTTCTAGCTACTTTTTTTTTTTTAACGTCTATTTTCCCCCCAGTAATTTGTTGATTTGGATATTACTTATTTTGCAATTCTTTTCTCTACCCCCGATTTTGCATTGCTGCTACCTAAATGTCAAAGGTGCTCAGCTCTCATAAACACAGCGTATTTTAGTGCCTTTTCATACCTGACTTTCATCTCTAGTGTTGATTGATCTTATGTTATTTACCAGAAAATGAAGGGCTACTAGTTTCTGACCTTCAGGGTAAAGCATTTGAAGGTGGAGATTTCCTTTTACTGGGGTAGGTTAATGGCCTATCAAGGATCTGTGCATGCTGGGAACGGTTCCTACATTCTGAAACCAAGATCTACTTGTGGGTAATATTCATATCTCTTTGATGATTAGTAGATTTTCACCTTTAATTGTTCTCAATTTCTTTAGAAGGGGGATTTGGAATGATTGTCCTTTAATGGTCTACTTGCTGAAAATACCTACATGTAACTTGTGTTTAGGAACCAGATTCCTCCTTTTCTTTTCCTCTTTTGGCAATATCATTGCACATCAACATCTACCTGGTGTTTGTATAGGGGGAGTTAAACTTGCTGTTTTTACTGCAGAGCCACAGAACACATATTCTATTTTATTTATATTCTCAGTGTACTTAATATAATATTGATTACATGGTGAGAACACACCTAAATATTTTATGGCTAAGTGAAAGACAATGAGTGACCTAAATTCTAATTTGTCAGTCTCACTTTATCTTTCTATTTTGAGAAAATAAGAAAAGGAATCAAACATTTTACTAAAATATGATTTTTCAGACTTTGGATTTAGCTTTATAAATTGCTTGTTTTTAGTTATACCATGGTTATACCACACATGACAGGGAAATGTTTGTGATTGAAAGCAGGGAAAAATAGAAAATACAAGTATATGCAGTTTAAATTAACACAGAATCATTTGATGGGATAAATGTTGTGAATAACAGTTCCATTAAGCTCTAGTTTGCTAATTTAGCACTTTGAATTTCTTTATAGTTCATTTTCAGGTCATATCTTAGTTTTACATTTCTTACAATAACAAATTAATGGAACATTAAAAAACATAAAACATTTTTGGATAATATAGCATTTCAAGTAATCAAGCTTCGATTTTTTTTACAGCAAATCAACACAGATAAACTAAAATTTCCATAAGATTGACATAAATGAGTGAAATATTATTTTCTGACTTTTAAATAAACTTCATATTGATTTATGTTTAGGAAGAAGACCCTTTTTTATGCAGGCTGGAAGGGGCATTTATTGTTTTTTTCAACTGGTTACAACTGAGTGGAATTAATATTTAAGGTGCCATTTAATAGGCATGTACAGATTTAGACATTGAAAAGGTATTGAAAGAATATAATACAAATTTATCATCAGTTTCATGAAATGAAATTGAAGAAAACAGTTTCTGTTCTGTTTTAAGGAAATCCTATCATAACATATTGAACTATACAACATGAAAGCAGCATTTTGGAAATAAATTGTCAGGTATGTAGTTATAGGTTCAAAGGATGACTAAAGACTGAGGAACTTTCATATAGTGTATACATTTTTATAACAAGTTATAACAGTGCTGTTAACTGATTAAAATACTTAATAAGTTTGCTCAATTTATTAATGGGCACTGTTAAAGAAAAATTGGCAATAAGACAACAGCATTTGTTTAAACAGAAAAAAAAAATTCCCCTGCGTTCCTTCTTTTGAAAGGAAACAGCCACATTATTATTGTTCTCATAGTTTTATGTTGAAACAAGACACCTTTTCAAAAACTGTCAAGCTTATGTTTCAAAGATATGTAGATGAAATGAGGCAGTGGGTGTGTAAATAAATGTAATTGCATAAAAACTGTTTCTAGTTTTACTTAAGTGATTTTAGAGCTTCTGAAGGAACATCATTTGAAAGGTTAAATATCTAAGAGTTTTCCTTTAGTAATAATGTATATAAGAAGTGACCTTAAAAATTTCCTTTGTCTAAGTAAAATTCTGGTCAATTCAGGGCACAGTAATGTAGATCAATCCCTATATATATATTTTAATATACTAAACAACAGTTTAAAAATATTTAAAAATATTATCTACTGATATGAGATACCAGTTTAAATTTCGTTATTTTCAAAATAGAACACAATTATGTTATCAATTAAAGATAGTTTTTAAAACACCTACTATATTTTCAGAATGTCATAAATGAACTGAAGAGAAGTAAAAGATACTGTGCTTTCACTCATAACTTGTAATTTAACTGGTAAAATTAGATTAGTATACAAAACCATTGGAGAAATAAATGAATGAGTAAATAGTCAAATGATAGTTAAAATTTTGAAAAATATATCTCAGGTGCTCTATTTTTTATATGTCCTCTAGGAAGCTAAGAAAATCATTTTATGTTTGGTTGATTCACTACCCTGTTATATCTTTGGCTTGACTTAAAAATTAAGCAAAAAAAAAAAAAAAAAAACAACAACAATAACAATGACAAGTTCTTTTGCCTCTTGGCAAAAGTAAACAAACAAACAAACAAACAAATAGCTCAGACAAATGATTATGGAACATTTTTAAAAATTGAAAGTTTGTAGACATGTAATTGAACTTCATTAAAAAATAGACAAAATATTCTCAATGGACAGGTTTTTTCAAAATGAGTTCAAATTCACATAAGATGAAATTAACCAATTTAGTGTGTACAATTCAGTGGCATTTAGTATATTCAAGTGTTGCGCAATCATTAAGTCTATCTAGTTCTAAAACATTTTCATCAGCTCCGAAGGATAGTCTATACCCATTAAGCAGTCCCTCTTCATTCTACCCTTCCTACACCCCTGTCAACAGCTAAGTCATCTGCTTTCTGATGAAGTCTATGGGTTTATCTAGTCCAGACATTTGATGTAAACAGATTCATACATTATGTGACATTTTGTGTCTGGCTACTTTCACTAGCATAATATTTTCAAGGTTCATCCATGTTGTAGCATTTATCAGTACTTCATTCCTTTTTTATGGATAAACCACGTTTTGTTTATCCATTCACCAATTGATAGACATTTGGTTTTTTTCTCCCACCATTTAGTTATTGTGAACAGTGATACTATGAATTTTCATGTCCAAATACTTGTTTAGATACCTAGGAGTGGAATTTCTGGGTAATCTGGTAATTCTGTTTAATTTTTTGGGAAAAGCCAAATTATTTTTTACAATGGCTGCACCATTTTACATAACAGTAATGTACAATGGCTTTAATCTTTTAACACCCTCACCAACATTTAATATTTTTAGGTTTTTAAAATTATAACTACCTTAGTGGGTGTGAAGTGGTATGTCATTATGGTTTTGATTTGCATTTCCATAATGACTAATGATTTGGAGCAACTTTTCATATGCTTGTTGATGAATTGTGTATCTTCTTTGGAGAGATGACTATTCAAGTCTCTTTCTTGTTTTTGAATTGGATTGTCTTTTTTTTTGTAGAGTTGCAAGAGGTTTTCCTTTCTCTTTTTTTCAAAAAAAAAAAAAATATATGTTGTGAATACTAGACCCTTACCAGATGATTTGCAAATATTTTCTTCTGTTCTATACATTGTGTTTTTATCTTTTGATAGTGTTCTTTTTAAAAATTTTAAAAATTAAATTTATTGGCATGACACTGGTTAGTAAAATTACATAGGTTTAAAGGGTATGACTCTATAATACATCATCTATACATCACATTGTGTGCTCACCATTCAGAGTCAGTTCTTCTTCCATCACCAAATAGTATTCTTTAACATACAAACACTTTAATTTTGATGAAGTCCAATTTATCTTTCTTTTTTTTTTTTTTTAGTTAAGTATGCTTTTGGTTTCATACATAAGATTCCATTGCCAAATCCAAGGTCGTCAATAGCTCTTCGTTTTCTTCTAATTTGTGAATTGTTCATTGCTAGTCTATAGAAACACAACTGTTTTTTGCCTGTTGATCTTGTGTCTTGTAACTTTGCTGAATTTATATTTATTAGCTCTAATAGCATTTTTGTGTCTTCCGTAGGAATTTCTACATAGAAGTTCATTAGGAATTTTTACATAGAAGTTCATGTCATTTGTGGTGAGTAGTTTTACTTCTTCCTTTCCAATTTTGATGCTATTTTATTTCTTTTTCTTATCTAATTACCCTGGCTAGAACTTCCAGTACAATGCTGAATAAAGTTGATAAAAGCAACATCTGTCTTGTTACTGATCTTAGGGTCAGAAATTTTTCAGTTTTTCACCATTGAGTATGATGGGAGCTGTGAGTTATTAATAAATGCCCTTTATCAAATTGAGGAAATTGATTTCTGTTCCTTGTTTGTTGAATGCTTTTTATCATGAAAGGGTGTTGGATTTTTTTCAAATATTGTTTTTGATCACTTGAAATGATCATGTGATTTTTCTTCCCTGTCTTTCTATTAATGTGGTATATTACATTGACTGCTTTTTGTATTTTGAACTACCCTTATATTTAGGGGATAAATTCCACTTGGCCATGGTATGTAATCCTTTTAGTTTGGTTTGCTAGTATTTTGTTGTGGATTTTGCATCTAGATTCATGAGGCATATTGGTCTATAGTTTTCTTTCTTTGGGATGCCTTCTCCTGGCTTGGTATGAGGATAATTCTGACCTCATAGACTGATTTAAGAGGCATTCCTTCCTCTTCTACTTTTTGTAAGAATTCGAGAAGTAGTGTTAATTCTTCTTTAGATGTTTGTTAGCAATCACCAATAAAGTCATCTTTAGAACTTCACTTTTAAAAAAGAACAAATATTGACAATTAAATTGAAAATATCAAAATTTAGATTGAACTGTTTTGAATTTGGCAATAGCAAAATATTTACAAACACAAAACATATCTGCCAAAGCAATGGCTCATACCACTCTCAAAATTATATATTTAGGAATATAGGAGAGGGGAATAAAATAATTTTATACTATATTCAAGATATGGACAAACTTAACTTCTATTAGGTAAACTCTACATGTAAAAAATATGTTGATGATATAAGACATTTTATCCAAATAAATAAGAATATAGTTGAGAAAGGAGTAAGTACTAAATATATTCAAACTCTTACCTTGATTCTCCATTTCACTTACCTAAACACAAATGATCAGAGTTACACTTAATTGGAAATTTGTTTAAACTAGAAAGAAAATAATATCACTAAATAATTTTCCAATTTTATTTTATCTCTTAAAGTTATTTTTCTGTGATATGAAGTTCATAAATGTAAAAAAATATATATATATATTCCGGTCATCCAGATATACAACTAACTAGATTTGAAAATGTGAAGCCATGGTTTATATATCACATATATCTCTCTTAGATACCAATTTTGATATCATCACCATCATGAATATTTCTTTCAGAAAATGTAGATCAGAGAATATGTTTGAGAAGACACATGGAAAGTAATGTCTTTCAGGTTTTTGAGTGATGATGATGGACAGCCATGAGAATAACAGAATTGAATATCAATTTGTTTTTGAGTAAGTGGAAATGATATTATTGTTCCTTCAGCATTAAAGAGATAGATAAACACAAACTAAACTTTAAAGGTAGAAAGTGGGTAATTTTGCTACTTCTTGAAGTTAAGTATACCATAGGAAAAGTACTATATGCCTACTTGAAATTTCAGACACATAAACACCTTGAACTGAAATAATGTTTGGGTTATTGACAGACCTTTCAGAGGAAAAAGTTTATAAATAGCTTCTGGGTGAATTATGCCAATTTTTCTCAAGATAAGGGATTTGCATCACAAGGCTTGACTCCCTCCTAGATTTTGTATGGTTTTCAATTATTAGAACAACTGTAAATGTCTTTCGAGCATTCATTTCTGGATGTTACCTAATAGTAGCATATGTCACCCTTCGACTTCAAGCTACCTATAGGCTGTTCATATGTTATTTTAAACACCTGGCACACGTATAGCAAGTATTCAATAAATACTTGTTAAATGAATAATCTTATAGTGAAGAAGAAGTATGAACTGGAAAGAATGTTGTCTTCTAATTCTTAAAGTTTAGGGTCATGCTACGAACTATGGCCATTTAGATCTGCAATCTTAATTTAACAAGACTTCAGTTTTCTTGAATTTAAGGAGTTGGGTTAGCATTTTTCTTAAGGCCTTTCTAGCTCCTAAATGTTATGACATACATTCAAGAGTATACTTGTGAATACCTTTTCAACTGAACTCAACTCTCAATGTCTTACAGCAAATTTTGTAACCACTAAGCCATTGAATGGTCTTATTATATCACTTGGATTTTTTTTTCTTTACTTAATTGCTATAAATATAGCTAAAATCAGTCAGCACTTACAGGCACTAATCAGACATTTTCTAAGTATCATACATGGTCTCTACTCTCAAAGAACTTATAATTTAGGATAGAAAAAAGAAATATATATAAAACGATGCAACTAACACAAGTGAGTTTGGGGAGAAATGGACAGTGTTTTATAATTTCTTTGTTGTGTGTGGTCTAGATTTAATTGAAACCTGAAATAAGTATATGTAGCTGTGAAGAAAGAAATAGCAGAAGATTCAGACCAAAAAACAAAACAAAAACAAAAACAACTTATGTAAAGAGGAGTAAGGAACCCTGTATTTTAAAGAGCATGCCCACTATTTTCTGAATCCGTTCTAAACATTTACCTCTGTCTAAGCTTTCTCCATACAAAATGTGTAACAGCCTCTAGGATATCCTGTTTCAGATTTTGATATTTATGGTTGTGTTTAATCATATTCATGATTTTTGTGTTATAACTTTTCCCCTATGTACTTAATGATTTCCTGTATACTTTCTTATGTACTTAATGTTTTTCCTTCAACTGACTTACTATTTTTACTGAAATAAATGCATTTTAGAAGAAATTTGAATAGAAACCCAAATCATTATATATAGATGGTAATTATAAAAATAAGTCCAAGAAATCAAAACAATGTTATTAATTTTTTTCTTTGTACTGTTGCCTTCCTGAAGATTCTGCACATGAGAACAGCTCTTTTTTTTTTTTTTTTTTTTAAGTAGAAACATAGCACAAATTCAGAGAGTTTATTAAAAATGTCCTGTTCTTGTGCGGAGACTTTCTCCAAAAATTCAGCTGTATGCAAAGAGTTGAAAAAGAATCCGAAAGGAATAAGTCTATGGCTGTCATCTTATAAGCAGGTGGCTTTGTTTATGCATATTTCTTTTGAAAGGGAGATACTGTGCTTGTAGGGAGGCTGGAAGAAGCATTGTTAATAGAGTTTCCATGACTTTTGTCTGTTGTGAAACCTGAAGAACTATTTTGTGGGCTACGTGATTCACGGACTGAATATAAAGTATTAGGGCTACTAGAAGTCAGATATTTTAAGTTGGGTATAATTACAGTAGATTCTCTACCTAAAGCTGTATCAAACAGGAAAATGCACTGTTTAATTATTTTTCTTTTTCTCTTGTCATCTGTGATGAATTTTTCCAATGATAAAATCAATTAATTTTACTTTTTACTTTATGATAATAGCAGAGGCCAGGCAATAAATATAGGAAAACCAGGAATTGGATGTGATTTATACTACTTGGTGTTCACAGATAGCAGTGATAGAAAATTTTTTTAAAAAAAAATACAATTAAAAAAAATCTTAATTTTGTTAAAGAAAAATATGTAAACACTAGTAGATCATAAATAAAATATCCAAGGTACACTTACTAGCCCCTGATGAGCAAGACCTCCTGCTTAGATGTAATTGTTAGTCTTATTTAACACTAATAATCACCAACTGTGCACTTGAATTCAAATCCAAGTTCAATCATCATTGTTACAGAATATATTAAAGTATTATCTTTTTCTGGAGTTTGCTTTTCAATTCAAACAATATTTGAGGATTTTGTACAATGTTGGGATTAAAGATGTGTGGGGCAAAATTCCCATTTTCAAGGAGTTCATGATCTACACATTAAGAAACTATAGCAAAAAAAGATAGCCCCAGAGAGACAAAATAGTGTTGTACGGATACCAAATGATAAAATTCCATTAATAAATAAAGCTGAAAACATTTATCCATGAAAATATATGTATCCCTATGCCTATATTCATTGCAGCATTATTCACAGTGGGCAAGACATGGAAACAACCAAAGTGTCCTTCGATAGATGATAGGATAAAGAAGATGTGGTACATATATACAATGCAATGCTACTTGGCCATATGAAAAGATGAAATACTGCCATAACAACATGGATGGTATTGAGATTGTCATGCTAAGCAAAATAAGTCAGAGAGAAAAAGTCAAAACCATATGATTTCACTCATATGTGGGATATAAAAGTACAAGCTACAAAGGAATAAGACAAATAAACAAACAAAAGCTCATAGACACAGACATCAGTTTAGTGGTTACCAGAGGGTAAGGGGAGGTGGGGAGGGTGGCAAAAGAGGGTAAAGGGGATCAAATATACGGTGATGGAAGGAGAACTGACTCTGGGTACAAGAATTGTACACTTGAAACCCGTATAATTTTCCTAAGTAATGTCACCTCAATAAGTTTAATAAACATTTTTAAAACATAAATAAAGCTGTTTCATGGAGAAGGTAGCATCTGATTTAGTCTGTGAAGAAAGGTCAGGGTTTTGACAGAGAATGAGGAGGAGGACAGGACGCTTAGGTGGGTACCTGTGACAGGTACACAAATGGTAACTGTAGGGGAAGCTTGGGGTGTGTTTGGTGATTAGGGAGAAGTCCAGGTTTGTTCCAATACAGGGAGCAGTGAGAGTTAAAGTTCGAAAAAGAGGCTGGGCAAAAGTGAGATGAGCAAACACAGATTTATGACTAACATAGAGCACGGCCGTTCACAGAGCTAAGTGTGGCCCTAATGTCAAGGACAGTCCCAAGTGATAGCTCCAATATTAGAAAGGCTGCATAGTCCTTTAATATTGACAGAGCTTTCGGTAGGTAGTCATTATAATAACAGCCCCCATTTGTTCAGTGACTATCAAGTGCCAGGCATGATACTAGATGCCTTATATACATTATATGGTTTCATTTTCACTAGAACTCTGTGACATAGATATTATCTTTATTTTTTGCAGATGAGAAAATAGAGCCCCTTAAAGTGCTTGAAGATAAGGAGAAATAATTTATATTAGTCTAGCAAGGCACCGATTGGAGTTTATTATCTAGGTACCTTTGAGAAAGAATGGGTTCCTACATGTTATGTAGTTACATGCAAAGGCATAGACCATCTCCCACATGAGATTCCTAAGCAGTTCTTCCAATCCATAATGTTTGGTAATAAAATGCAAATGACAACAGCAGTGACAACAATAAAAGGGCCCAGTGCCATTTACTAACCATTGTTAATAACAAATTACAAGTGTTTTCTATAGAAAGCAGCTTATTAAGAATTGCAGTCACACTTGATTTGGTCATCAGCCCTTTAAGATGCCACATTTCAAGTGGAGTTATTAATAATCCTATTTCTTATGTATTTCAATTTCATTTCACAATGTGAAATTGCTAAGAGACATGCATTTATCAAGTATGTTCCGTTATATTACTTGTTTGGCATTACTTCCCTCAGTACATCGTATTTTTGTTACATGAACAATATGACAGTCTTTTCTCTAGAAAAGGCAACTAATCTCCATGCCTAGTTTGAGGTGGGTGACTTAAAACCATTTGCCAAGATCTCTCCGGTTACTTTTCTTTCCTCATCCTCCTTCCTTATCCCAAGACCCCTTTATAAATAAGTCTATTTTCCCCACCATTTGTGGCCTCAAAATGTGAATGCTTATTGGAACATCAGATTTTGTTAGCAGCTGTTTATAGTAATACAACAAGGTGACCTTGGTTTCGTCTGAATTCAGAAATTATTTTGAACCTGAGATGCAAAAAGACTGGAAAACTTCATTAAAAGTGATAACAAATGGTTTTGCTTTCTAAAAGGAGTGTATTAGTCAGGGTTCTCCAGAAAAACAGAACTAATAGGATGTGTGTGTGTGTGTGTGTGTGTGTGTATATATATATAAAGGTTAAGAGGTTAAGGAATGAACTCATATAATTATGGAGGCTTGGCAACTCCAAAGTCTGATGGGGGTGGCTGGCAGGCTGGAGGCTCAGAAAAGAGTTAAAGTGTGAATCCAAAAGCAGTCTGCTGGAGAATCTCCTCTTGCTCAGAGGAGTCAGTATTTTGTTTTATTCAGGCCTTCAACTGATTAGATAAGGCCCACCCATATTACCGAGACAATGTACTTTTCTCAAAGTCCACTGATTTAAATGTAAATCTCATCTAAAGACATTCTCACAGAAACTTTCAGAATAACATCTGACCAAATATCTGGGTACTGTGACTTAGCCAAGTTGATACATAATTAACCATCACAGGGAGGAGTCTATCTTTAAGGGATCTTTTCCTGGAAAACCACTTTATAGTTATATCTAGAGAAAATTCTGTTCTGGATCGAAGAGGTTTGAAGTTATGCCTCCAATGATCTAAACTGCTCTGAACTCTATTGTTAAAGGCTGTCTCCACAGATTTTACTTCCTTTTAAAAACTGTTTGTTTTCAAAATATATATTTAGACTGCCATGTGTATTTTTATTGCTGCTTGTTCTTGGAAGGTCTATGTGGGTGTTGTTCACCTACGTAATGTTTTAAGTCATTTTTCCCTGGAGATGGAGAGCCAAGGAAGGGCTGTAGCCCACGGAGGTGCTTGGAGGTAGTCTGTGGAAAGGGGAATGCTGGTATGGGACTGAGCAGTCTTTGTAAGTTATCCTTTGTGTGACTTTCCTCAATTATTGTAGAAACTTCAACAATTATTTTAGATCCCCTTACAAATGACATTCTCTGTCTTTTGTGCTGTGGAAGATTAAATGGGAAGGGCAACACTAGAGTGGGAATAGTCCCCATGAAAGCTCTTCCCTTGACAAAGGTATAGTAGGTGCATGTCATGGGTTGAAACTTTACATTCTCTTTAAAATTCATATGTTCAAATTCCTACTGTGATGGTATTAGGAGATAAGGCCTTTGGGATGTAATTAGGTAATGAGGGTGGAAGATTAGTGCTCTTCTAAGAGACTCACGAGACAGCTTGCTTTCTCCCTCTGGTCTCTGCCATGTGAGAATACAAGGAGAAGAAAGCCCTCTGCAAATCAGGAGACAAACCCACATCAAACACTGGATGGGTGGGTACCTTGATTTTGGACTTCGCAGTCTCCAGAACTGCGAGAAATGCATGTTTGTTGTTTAAACCACCCAGTCTATGATTCTTTTGTTATAGAAGCCTAAATGAACTATGACTGTGCAACAGTGGTGGTCACAGGTGGAGACAGAGACTTCAGACATGGAGTGAATCTTTACTCTGTGCTAGGAATAGTGAAGGGGCAGCTGTGAACAAAAAACAGAACACAGTAAGACGGAAGTGCCTCTCTGCAAGAAGTATACATTCTAATGAGGAGATACAGACAATAAACAAAAAAGAAATACCTCAAATGACTAATGAGAGCTGGGAAAGAAAAGCAGAATATGGGAATCAGCCTGCTACAGAGGTGCTATTTTAGAGAAATGATGGTCAATTGTAGATTTCATTGGGAAATCTGCTATGGAAAACCAAGTGAGAAAACAGTCACTCTGATGGGTTGGCTTCTCTCAGGATGAGGAGATATTTGAGTAGAGACTTGAGTGAAGTGAGGAAGCAAGCTATCGGAATATCTGGGGCAAAAGGGAACTGTCGATGCAAAAGCACTAAGACAGAATAAGTCATCATAATAATGACATGGTGAAATAAGATGGTGGTGCCTCAAGCGGCACTTTGGGTAGGAGACAGGATAGGATTCCCCTGCTGCCCCCATAGTACTATATAATTAAGTGAGAAACAGTCAGAGAAAGGTCTTTTGTATGTATTTGTTGGGTTAGTAAGTGGGGGTCCTGATGGAGAGGCAGGGAGAAGATGGGGTAGGATGCATTGAGCATCAGATGCGACTCAGAAAATGACTGAATCAGTCCTGAGGCACGGTGGCTGCTACCACTCTTAGCGGAAGTCCATCTCTCCGTCTCGGGAGTTTTATGGGTGGACAGGGAGTCTGGTATGAGAAACACCTGGGTGTCCTGGGAGCCAGAGGCCCCTCATCCCAGACTTGTAAGGAATCTGATTCACACCATCTATCACACAAACACCGATGTTTGTGGGTACCTGCCCCCCACCTCTCAGAGCCACAGTGTGGAGGCACTCCACCCCAGAGGCCGCGCTAGGTGTCTGGAGATGGCTCTGGCTCAAAGGCTGTGCTGAGAAGGTGCTGCTTGATGCCACAAGGGGAGGGAATTGTGCATGAGTGCATGTCCATAGTCTTCCAGGAGCCAGAAGGCCCTGGTAGCAAGGCATTCAGACTTCTGGCTCAGAACCCTGGGACATCCACGAAGGTCCAAGACCATAGGAACCTAATGCACCATTTATTATCTCTGGGGCCACTTGATTTTTGTTTTTGCTGCTTGTGCATTGGTTTCATATCCAAAAAAATCATTGCCAATACTGATGTCAAGAGGTTTTCCCTATGTGTGCTAGAAGTTTTATGGTTTCAGGTATTATGTTCAAGTCCTTAATCCATTTCGAGTTAATTTTAGTTAAGTGGTGTAAGACAGGGTCTAATTTCATAATTTTGCATGTGGATGTCCAGTTTTCCCAGCACCATTTATTGAATCCTCTTCCTATTGTATGTTCTTGGCTTTCTTGTCCAATGGTAGTTGACCATATATGTGTGGATTTATATCTGGATTCTTGATGTTGTTCCATTGGTTGATGTGCCTGTTTTTATGTCAGTCTCATTCTGTTTTAATTACTATAGGATTGTAATTTAGGTTGAAATCGGGTCCATTTATTTATTTGAAAACCATAGAGTTTCAGAAATGGTTTATTTGAACCAGGTTCTCATTTTAGAAAGATCAAGTAAAGAGCAAATGGCTGAGAGTATATCCTGTTCACTTGGGATGTGCTTCATTGTAGACTGGTGTTGGCCTTTGTGAATCCTCGTACCACAGAATAAATACAATCAGGCTTCCATATTCCCTTGAGTTTGCTGTCATGGCACTGATATCAGAGTATCTTTAAATTAATGAACACATCAGACTCATCAGCTGCTGGGTATAATCCTCTGATGTTGGATCAACTGTAGATTTAATTGGGAAACCTGCTATGGAAAACCAAGTGAGAAAACAGCCACTCTGACGTCAGCTAAGGCTGATTTTCTGAAAGTACACACTTACGTACCAAAGCAAATCTCCCACCTCCCAGCAAGACTCTTACTCCGGAGAGAGAACCTGCTGGGATTGAGACACAGGGCCATTTTTTTTTGTGTGTGTGAGTGTGGTCAGCATCTCTTATCAGAGCATCGGATTCAGTGCTTTCTCAAGGAACAAAACAAACGGTGGCTTTAGAAAACTATTTACTATCATTCCCTCCTTTCCCCCCCATATCTCGAGTGCATCTCCTGCAACTGAAAGTCACAAACTTCTTTCCTAAACATCTTTGGCTTATTACCCCATAAGAACTGAAAGGCTGTCATTATTTGTAATTTAGGAGCAAATGTCAGCCTCATTTCTGTTACGAGGGAAAATGTGCAATGTGCAAAGGAGTTTCTCTTTGGCATAGATTTATCTTAACCTGTATTGAAGGGCTTTGGTGAGGATTACTGACTTGATGTTTTCAAAATTCTTTGACGTCTTTAAATGAAAGTACAAAGGGTTATTTTTACTACTATGGGAGAGTTATATTAAACAAACTTGCTTAGGTATTTTCAAGTTTCAATCCCTCTGGCATTCAATAGAGAAGTTGTGGTTAAAATGACACATGTTCTCTTCTCAGCCGTGAGTTTATAAGAATATTTTGGAATGTTGAATGTATTGATTAATTATACATGCACATAATGCCTAGTTAAATTCTGAACGTAATTTGGAAAGGGAGGTAAAGTAAATATCTAATTCTGCCACTTATTCTGTGATTCAACAAAGCATCTTCTTGGCCATTGTCCTAACTGAATCTGAGGTGGGATGTTCCATAACATTGAACTTATTATCATTCTGAAATGAGAATCAAATAGTATGGAATTGTACCTTTCTATTGTCTTTCTAACCTCCCCAAAGTTTCTTGATGTGTTTTGCTCATGACAGTAAAGAGGAAAACAAACTAACAAACTCAGAAGCCAAAAGGCAGCGTTAGAAAATTATGTACATTTTATCTTTTAAAGCTTTTTAGCCTTTGGAATGAAGAAAACTTGCTTTCTCTTGTCTTTTAAAGATGGGTTAAATAGTCCCTTTGACCCACACAGTGAAACTTGAGTATATTATGCTAAGTGAGGTAAGTCAAATAGGAAGATAAGTACTGTATGATCTCACTTATATGTGGGGAAAAAAACAAACTCATAAAAATAGAAAGTACCATAGTGGTTACCAAGGGATTAGGGATGGGGTGAAAGATCAAATGTTGTTTAAGGGCGTAAACTTGCAAAGAGTAGGAAATAAGTCCTAGAGATCTAATGCACAGGGTGGTGGATATAGACCACAATATTGTATTATCATCATTAAACTTGCTAAGACACTAGAACTTAATGATTCCAACCACTAAAAGAAGTTTGAGTTCAAAATCCACTGTTGATGTATTCAGGGATAGAAGGTGAAACTTCATATCCTAAATTGTAGGTCTATTGCTGTGTAAGATAGCTGTGTAGGATAGTTGTCTTTTTATTTGCCCCTCCCCATACACTCTTCACCTTGCTCTGGAAGTTAACCTACAGGTTTCACATCAATGGGCCTCTCTTGTCTTCAGACTTTGTGTTGGGTCCCACCTATGGGGAGCCTGGAAGGAAGGCGCCCCCTGCCCTTAGGGTTCTGCTCCTTCCTATACCTCTGTAATCCAAGGACCAGTCACTGCACTCTGCCATTGCTATCTCCAGAATACTGCTCTGACTCTTACAGTTTCCTATAATCTTGCCCTTGCCTTATAAATAGTCCCTTTATTATACTTTTGCAAGTGTATCACCTCCCCACTGACTACCTGGTACAGTCTTCAATCACAAAACTTAAACTATTAGGCCTATGAGTTGATGACATTTGTTATGCATCCATTGTCTTTGAGATAGTGGTGCACTAATTTGCAAAAATACCAGAAAACTTATCTCCATTGAGGGATAGGGGAGGAAAAACAAATACTGAATTATTCAAAAAGAGTGAGACTCAGGCATGATTTTAAAAACGAAATTAAGATTTTTCAATAAAAACAAGTCACATGGTCTCAGATACTATTTACTTCCAATTTTAAAAGTACCTTAAACACACTCATATCTCATGGTTCATTTGAGTTCAGGAAAAGCAAATATTTGTATGAGACAACAACTTGAGTCAAAGAAGCTGAGGGAGAGTTCTGAAGAAAAGGTAATTAATATCTCGCCTCAAATACAAACATTTGCAATGCATCTATACTACATAATTCTGGTATTGAACACATGGTGAAAGTAATTCCACACAAAGTGATTATAGGGCCATTCTTCATTTATACATTGATCTGGAAAAGACCTTGAAGTAGAGCTACATTGAAGCATCCCAGACACATTTCTAAAATTTTGGAGTTTGCTAAAAACCTAGAAAATATTACTCACTGAGTTAGTTTGATGTGATATTACATACAAGGTAATTAGGTTTGTCATGTTTGATACAGGAAATTTTTTCTGACACTGCCCAACCGACAATCTTGAATTTTTCACTGAATGCCCATCAAATTATATAACACTAAAATATAGATTAAAAAACACACATCCCATATATAGTGTATTTCTTTTTTTGTACCTAATGAATGGAACATAATTTTAGTCTAGTTCTCATTTCACTTGTAGAAAAAAAAAATAATTCACACAGCTCTCTCTGTGTTCTCATACTGTTGCTTCCCAGTTGGCAAATTAAAATTAAACTTCTCATGTCCTCCTTTTTAAAGGAAATTCAGCTGCTGTTTCTTTTGAAAGTTGTAATGTTCTTTTGTAATAGAAACAAACTACAAAAGTTTTTTTTTGTAATAGAAAAAAAACTGCTGTTCTTTTGTAATAGAAACAAAATATTGTTCTTCTACCACATGTGAGTATGAAGAAGAGGGCTGATATTTTCTAGAGCTAAAATAAGTAGTGATGGTTTGCTCTGGTGTCCATAATTTTACACATTCTTAAGTTATCTTTCTTCTGCGGTGTGGAAGCAGAGCATATGAATATTTTGCAAATGCCCGCTCTCTAGAGGTAAACATCTTTGGTAAGTACTACACCGGGACCCCCTACTGTAGTACCCTGTGAGAATCTTCTTCCTTTGCCTGGACTTCCCCACCCCTTTCCTCCATTACACAATCAGCTTCCCCAGCTCAATCTGGCAAACCTAACCGGCTGTCCCTGCAGTCAGAATTTGTCATTTGCTGCTTTGCCTCTGTGTGTACCACATATTTCTGTTATGGCATTATCAACGGCATTTTTCATATGTCCATTTTCAGACCATACTGTAAGTTCGTTTGGGGGACCGAACCTTGTCTTTGATGATTAGCAAACTTGTTAGTAGGCAATACTGCTGAACTGTTCAACACTATTCCGATTCTCATTTATTTGCAGAGAAAATAGATTATGTAACTTTTACTGGGTTTGTGAGAACCAGAAATTTAATTTGAATATAGTTCTCTTCTAAAATGTAAGCTGAAAAAAGTGAAACTGCCTTGGTTGTGATTATATCCCCAGACAACTCTATGTCCCTTGAGCATTAATAAATATTTGTTAGCTAAATTAAGGAAAACACAAAGAAAAACCCTAAAACCTTTAGCATGCATCTTGCTTCAAGCTGTAAAAGCCATCAGATTTTCCACACACACACACAAAAGACACTCAAACAACAAAAACCCCACAGTTTTCAGCCATTTGCCGACCTGTTCTTTCTTTCAAGTTTGTGAACATTTTCCTAGGGACAGGCTCACTTTTCTTTCAATGTATTTATAGAAGAGAGAGAAAGGAAAAGGATAAAAGGAAAATACTGTGTGTGTGTGTGTGTGTATGTGTGTGTGTTGTGTACATGGAGTCTATCAGAAAGGAAAAGCTCTTCCTTGATCAGATTTAGTTTACTGCAGCAGCTCAATAGGCCTGTTTCATGGAAATGGAAGCAAAAGTGAAAGGACAAGCAAGGTAGTACAGGCACTTTTTTTGCAGGGTTTTCCTTCTGAAGACTGCTCCGCTGTACAGAGAGTATCCTAGAGGTCCCACTGCCCTTTCGGCCAGTGTGCTTCTTTTTTCTGCTGGTCTGCACACTTCCTTGGTGAATGCCTCAGGGTTGGAAGGCTGGGCATGGGGGCGAGAGTTTGTGCTTGAGTTTATGAACTATGCATGTGAGGAATGTAAGTGCTGCAATTCTACGGTCAACATTACAGATGGGGCAAAATAATCTTTGTTACCATCCCACAGTCCATAAAACGAATACCTTTTAATGGTGTGGGCATAATTAAAGGAAATATTAAGTTAATTGGACACACACTGATGTGAGGTCTCAGTAGTAACTGACTGTGACTAAGTGCATTGCTCTAACTTTCTCAGATGAGATTTCAAATGATCGTCGCTGAGCAAACTTTCAGATATATTCTTGGGAAATGTCATTTGTTTCTTTCATTTTTTGTTTTTAAAGCTCATCACCACCGCTAGACCTTAACAATTACATCAAAAGTGCTATTTTCAACCTCCCCATCATTTTTCCTATGGCCTCACTGAAAAATGTTTGCTATTTTGCAAGATTGCAGTACTTGGAGCTAGGACCACGGATTATGGTTACTAAATTCCACGTCTCCTTTTATGTACTTGCTTCAAAGCAGGCTTATATTTTCTTAGTATCTTTTACTAGTATATCAGTCACCAATAAAATAGAAGAGGATAATCCTGGCCAAATTAATAGCCATTTTTCACAGCACATCTGATAATGCCCTTTATAGATAAAGATCACTATACACTTAAAATAATCTCTTAAAACTCTTTCTTCAAAAATATTTTTTTGTCAAGTCTTACATTATCTTTCCTTTCTAAGGGTCTGGATGGATCATGTGTAATAGAGAACATAAATTCCTTTTCCAGCGACTGCTATGTTCATGCTTCTCATTTTATTTTATTCGTTCTGTTTTATGGATTTTGCAAAGCTGACTTTCAGTTAACCTTATGCCCTGAGGCTAAACTTTTGATTTAAAATTATTTGATGCTTTGGACTGTCTGGATGTTGTGTCGCAAATAGATCTATTTATGGCTCGGGAGACTCAGCGCTAGGAAGTGCATCTTTCAGAGTTGATGCCAGTGACCTGCTGTTGGCCCCACAAGGTGCAAAGAAGGGAACACTAGATAGCTGGGAGTTTGACTGTGTTCCCTGAAGCTCAGTGATGGTGCCAGAGAATTTCCCTTCCAAGATCAAGTGATGCTATGGACGTACTTCCACTATCATGTAGCCCATTTCAGTACCTCAGCATTCAGCTAAGCCATTCATCAAAGACCTCACCCCCCCCACCCACGGGTGTTCATAAGTTACGGCAGTGCACCCTGTATGCTCTTCACACTCTCACCTTCTAGACGCTTGCCTCTGTCCATTTCTCTCAACCCACGAGGCTTCCTTCCAGTCTCTGCCTCTTTAATCAGGCAATATAGTTCTCACCAACACCATAGACTTCTTTTCCCTTTAACTTTCAGTTGTGATCACTGAGCCAATTCTGAAGAATACCTCATTTTACCTCCCCAGTAAACCTCTCTTCTGTTATACCAAGCTCAAAAAATCGAGAAAGTTCCAGACCTCTGTGGATTGCTTGGACCTAGTAGCTCTGTCTCCTGTCAAAATAATTTGTAATCTTACTTCACTGCAAAAACTGATGTCTTTCCTAGAAACTCTTTTCCTTACTTGCCCTATAATCTACATCTCTAGGTCTTAGGTTTATTCTGAGTTTTATCCCTGGTACTGAATAAAGGATGCCCTGTTGGTGCTCTGATATCAGTTCACACTTGGACTCCTGAGTAAATTCAAGTTTATCCCTCCTTTTAACATGATGTATATAACACAATATATAGGTAGAAGGAGCCCATAATTTGAAGTCAGAACATTTGCCCATGGTACCTGGCTCAACTTCTTGCAAATTCTGTGATATCAGTCACTGAAATGTGAATAGTATTACCAGTATGACATGTGTTATCAAAGTATTTTTGTAATTTTTTTCTCTTCCCTTTTATTCTTCTTATCAGTGGTCTAGGTCATCTATTCATGGAAATAGCAGACATATCTTTGTAAAATACTGCTTTGATAAAGTACTTGCCTACAGTGAACTCCCTGGTGTAATGTGTAAGAACTTCCTTATACTTATTCAAATCTTCACTTTTCTCTAAATTCTCTGCTCTCACAAGACCTTATCTCTTGAACCCAATAAAAGACTATGATACGTTGCCAGTCACACTACCACTACCCTTCTCTGTGCCTTTCTTAATCCAATCTATTATCCAAGCCCCATTTTACGTACCTTGATTTCCCAAACATTGACATATTAACTTCATTTAATACCTAATTGAAGCAATCACACTACCTAGCATTTTGCCTTGTTCATGGTATAGAGGTCTGTATTTTATTTTTATTATGTTAATTATTTTGTAGCCCCTGTTTACTGCTTAACAATATATGCTTAAGAAAGCTTTCATTTTCTTTGCTTTGGTTTTCTGATGCAGAAAATGAGGAACATTTTATTTTTCTCTTCATAAGTCTTCATGAGATTTTATAAGTTAATGAAAGCATTCTGAAAAGCTTCTTGAATAAATATTAATATACAATATAGTATAATATAATATGATATAATATATATACTGGGGGTGCCAAAAAATGTGTGCACGTTTTAAGAGATGTTATCTATGGTCAAGCAGTAGTTCGCCGTTATTAGAAGTGTCTGGATGCTGATGGTAACCACTTTGAGCACCTCTTGTTATTGCAGAAGTCAAACATGACTTGTATTCATCTTTTGTTATCAGTATATATTGAGTATTACAATTTTAATACAGTCTTCCTTTTTTAAAATGTGTATACTTTTTTTGGCACCCTCTGTATATATTTATATTTGGCTGTCAGTTTTTTTCCTGTTTATCGTTATTATTTATATCAAACTGTTTTTGAGAAATTTTTTTTTCTTGGCTTAAAAAAAGCATTCTTAAATGAACAGTCAAATTGTAACCAGTGGCCATTGTAGTGTAGATGGAGTAAAACAAAACTATGCATGATCTGTAATTCTTTCTCACACACGTTTATGTGCATTTCTTAAATATAATAAGAGAGTGAAGGAGGGAGGGAGAAAAGAAGGAAAAAATAAAGAAAAGAAACGGGAGGAAAGGGAAGAAATTCTATGAAACAAATGGTTAAGAATGTGCCAGCAAGTTTTCATGGAGCTCATTTAGTCAAACTTTGATTTAAAAATAGATTGTTTTATAGTAGAACCATATATGACTCAGAAACCTAATCGCATTTTTAGTACTGGAAGCAAGTGGATACAGTGGTATCTGTCTTCTTCAATGTGGTCTTAAGACAAAGAGTAACTGGCAGCCACATAACAAAACCCAGTTTTTAAAACCTTATTTTCCCAAAGTGAAGATCTTTTTGTGTCTGCCAGAAAGTTTTCTTTATCTGGTGACCAATGAAGGAATTTGACAGATTTCATGAACTGAAAAATTATTGGAAGATGTGCATTTCATATTGAAGGCCTATAAATATGATTAGGTTAGTTTGAGCAAAAGCAGCTTCACTTTTGTGAGTCCCTCTACTAGAGCCCTTATGTTGATTTTACTAATGGGAGTCAACGTGTGACCTCTTATTCTATTAGGTTGGTGCAAAAGTAATTGCAGTTTAAAAGGTTAAAAACAATTGCAAAAACTGCAATTAGTTTTGCACCAACTTAATATTTGGGTTTCTGGTTCCTTCTGAAGGTAAAGTTCTATGATTCTATGCAATAGTGATTCTCAGCCTGATTGGGAAATCAATATTTATAAAACTCTGATAAAAGTTATGAGCTGTCTTCCTAGTAAAAAGTACCGTTTCTTAAGAGATATGCATGTGTATCTAATTATATTTATATTATTATGTTATATATACATGAGGTCAGATAATTAAGTTCACAAACTCATCCTAGAAAAAGTGCTACATACCA